>NC_141090.1:46311098-46636098 GCF_041138505.1 Cibotium barometz
TGACCTTTGGAAAAATCTTCTTAAAGATGTTGACGTGTGTCTGCAGAGTTGGGTCTTAAAAGACTCTGTAGAGGAGTAGTTCCCATCTTGAAATTCTTAAACTCCTTTGAGCTTGGTTGAAAAGTCATCTCCTTGGCCAATGAGGTGATAGCTCAAGTGGTGAAGGTGTTTGCCTAGGACCAAGAGATCCTGGGTTCAAAATCCCCTTGGTGCTTTCTCGGCGGCATCGCCTACGGGTGGTTAAATAAGCGCCTATGGGCAGTTGTCTAGGGACGGTGAAATTTGGTAACTATGGGAGGATCTTGGGCCAAAGGCCAGTTGAAAAAAACGTTGGTCTCCTTTATGCCTACAAACCTTCGACTTCACGACCTTATACACCAACTAGACTTAAGAAGACTTACATGTAAGGATTAGATCCCTTATAACGAAAGTTTTTGTCTATAGATTAGAAAAGGATAGATGCAAGGCTTTATTGGTAGAAAAGTCAGCTTTGCATTTTGATTTTTCTTGGTTAAAAAGTAAAAATCAAGATGTAGATAAGAGAAAGAAAAGATTCACCAAAATTGTAGGCAAAGATGACATTTGTACTTGGTTATATTTTCTCCTAGATAACCTTTATATATCCTTAGGCGACTCTTTATTTAAGCAAGCAATTGGTATTCCCATGGGTACCAATTGTGCCGTCTTTCTTGCTAATTTTTATCTTTTTACTTATGAGTTTGATTTTATGGAACGCCTTATTTCTGCTGATACTTGTCCAGTCTTTCTTCACAAACTTTGTAATGTGAGACGTTTTGTAGATGACGTCTTCGTTCCCGACATTCCTTTCTTTCAAGAGTTTTTGTATATCAATCCAAATTCCTTAGGTGGAGGGATCTATCCCAAGGAATTTTGCGAACTTAACCGCACCTCGAATAGCGATAGTTGTGCTGTTTTAGACCTTAAGATCACTCATCATCTTTAGGCTTCATAGTAGATATTTATGACAAATGCTTACAACCTGAATATTGTCACATGCACTCTGCACTCAGTGCATGGTGACAAGATGGCTCATCATCAGAAGTGCAACATTTGTACAGTTTTAGAACCCAGTAGGATGATATTTGTCGTACGCCGTGACCCCATTGTACATCCTCAGTCCAGGATAAGTCGGGCACGAGCTACGTAGGTCATTCCTCAGCCTTAGTGGGTCAGTCAGTCAGTCAAGTCCCTTAACCCACTTGGAGAGAATCATTCATGCATGTAGAGTCAGTAGAAGCCTTAGGGTTTGCATCAGAAAGCACTCTGCATCTTGCATAATATGCATACATATGCCTGTGCATCATTTAGAACATCCCCAAAGCCTTAGGGAATTTACTAGGATTTATCTGGTATTTTTCCCATATTTATCAGTATTTATTTATCATTATTTGCATTATTGGGCATTTATAAATATTAACTTTATTAAATGACCAACCTCCAGTTAGTATAAATAGGCTTGCCTAGAGCCTCTTTTGCTCATTCAGTCTTCATTGTGCTAAGAGCTCTCCTCTCTCTTGCTTTCAGCCTAAGACTAATCCAGCCCTAGTGCCCATAAGCTCTCTTCTCCAGCCCTTGAGAACCATAGCTTCAGTCCAGCCCTAGGCGCCTGCTATCAGCCTCTAATCAGCCTGTTTTCAGCACAAAAGCAGCCCTGATTCAGTCCCTTACAGTCCCCCAGATTCAGCCCACAGTTCATCATAGTTTAACGCCTGAAAACCAGCAGCATTCAGCCTGCATATCTGCGTTTTGCTCCAGCCGTACAGCAGCAGCACTACAGTCATCTGTTGCTCATGCGTTTCAGTCCACAGCCCTCTCCAGACACCTGCGTTTCTGTTCACAGCAGATTCCAGCCCTGAAGCAACAGTCTACAGCAGTTTCCAGCCCTGAAACTGTTGTTTGCATCAGTGTCCAGCATTCTGTGCATCATCAACACATTCAGCAGTCATCTGGTGAAGGTAACACAGCATTCATATGTGTTTTCAGCATTCTAACAGTGTGTAGAACAGTCCACCTTCTTCTTCTTTGAGCCTCAGGTGTGCAGCCCTTCCTCATGCCCTTGGGAGGAGTGCATAGGCTCGAGATCAAGTCATTGAGGTGTTTCTACAGCAGTGTACAGATCAGCCGCTCTCCGATCCTCCGAGATCTTGCGTTTGGCTTATCTACAGTCCAAAGTCATTCTCTCTAAAGTAATAAAGCAAATACTATCTCGTTATCGGGATAGGGGGCCCTTCAGTGGGTAATTCGGGACCCAATCTGGTGTACAGTGTTCATATCTCTCTCTCTCTCATCTCTTTAAAGTTTGAAGTAAATGAAATGGATTGCTAAACTCACGAAACTCAGGATACAGAAGACGGTGTGAGCATATTGTGTGACAGGATCAACCAATACAAAGACTTCCTCTGCATATCACAAATATGCTAACTTAAAAAGATCATTCGGATGCCACACTTTTCTTCCAATATTTCTGATACAGCTACGTATGGTGTTAACTGCTCTTAACTTTTTAGATTCTCTTGTCTTTGCTCTACTAAATTTGCCTTTATCTCTCAATCATGTCATCTTATTTTGTTGCTTATCGAAAAAGGTTATAGTTTCAATAAGATTTTGAAAAAGGTTCGTTCTTTCATGAATCGTAGTAAGTTTATCTTTGGTATTTCACTTTTGGAATGTTTAAAATGATAAGGAGTAAGTTTTATAGAAGTGGGGAGCTGAAAAGCCCACTTAATTCATAATTTAATGATCTTTTTTGTAAAAGTGGCTGTTCTAGTTTAGAGTAGGGTTTGTTGTTTTAACTCAGAGTAGGCCTTGTTTAGTCTTCTTGTAATTCTTTCTCGCTCTAGCTTAATATAGACTTAGTTTGGTTCTTTCCTATTTTTTGTGATTCTTTGTTGTTATACCGTAGAGCAGGCTTTGAGTGCTAGTCTCCATCATGGCTGAGTATGCCCATCACCTCCGGAGAGTGATAGAAACTCGATTTGTTGGTTTTATAAAGCATGTTCTTTTGGACTAACCTTATACAAACCTGCACCTACTCTTGGGCATTGATGACGTGAGTAGGGATGTCGTAGCTTATTGTCCACGCTATGCATGATAGAGTTGATGAACCTACACTTCATGTTCAGACAGACATTGGAGTTAATGGTTGCACTTTTGAGTCGAAGTCTTTTTTAAAGTTTAGCTTAATGTTTGGTTCTGGCTCTTAAGTGCTTTAGATCTAGAGTTTATAGTTCTTTGTTTTGCTATTTGCGTTGTTTAGTGGAATCGCTGCTCAAAAGGTTTAAGTTCTTATTAAGAAGAAGTGTGTGTATGCTTTTGTGTGTGTGTGTGTGTGTTTTATTTTTTATTTTTTATTTCTTAAAGTTTCTTTCATTCATGTAATTGTTTTGTTTTGTTTTCTTGTTTTTTGTTTTTTTGTTTGTTTTGTTTTGTAATATGCGGAAGCTTCAGAGAAAGATCGGTACTTCAAAACTAAGAAATCAGCACTCTTTTCGCGACGGAAATTAACGCACAAACTGTAAGGAGATGTGCAGAAAATAGAGAGAGAAGGGGGAGATGGAGAGGACGCAGTATTGGGTCCCAGTTACCCTCTGTAGGGCCCCCACCACGGATGGTGTATTTGCTTTATTAGAATGATGTAAATCTGAAAACAAATACAGAATTCTTGACCTTTTCTTGGCTGGGAAATCCCTGCCCTTGACCTTCAGAAGTCCACCCCTTTGCTTAGCAATCTCCTTGGCTTGTCTGGCCCTTGATTGGCTTGAGCTCTTGGTGAATACTGAGATGAATGATGGAATTGTGGACCTCTCCTATTTATATTACTCTTCAAGGGCAGTCGGCCAGTATAAGAGCAAGCGGCCAGCATCATATTCCCACGATTGAGTAAAATCAGCATTAAATGCTCAAATAAATCCTAATAAAAGCTACGTTTTTTCCCTAGCAAGCTGGGGAGGCAGGCGCTTGCTTCTAGAAGGCTGGGCATAGCCTTTGCCCACAATCCATGGACTGGACAGCCTGTATGGGCTGCCCCATACTTGCCCTACAGCCCTATGAAGGCTGTAACCTCCTGAAAATGGCCTTATTCTTGCCTTAGGACTGTCTTACAGCCCTTCCATGGCTGGTGGGTCCAGCCTGGGCCTTCTTGGCCCTCATGGGGGTGGTTCTACACCATTCCCATGCCCACACTCAGCTCCGGGGTAGCCCTATGGGCTGGCCCCTTGTCCTAACCATTATCTACTCAGTGATCTGGCATCTGGTACCATACCAGATACAAAGAACCACTGACATCATTCTAGAGGGAGACTCACAGTGCGGACTGGCACTGTTTCATGTGCAAGACAGTGCACATCTGACCTTGGACTAGCTGCATAGCCTCCAAATAATCCATCAATAATGCCGGATAGTCTTCGAAAAATTCTTTGTCGAGTCATACCGCTTCATGAGTTTCTCGGTCCTGAAACTTCGTGAGGAACTGTCGAAGTCTTCGGCTTGAGCCATGCTTGAAACGGTGCAGAAGGATCTGTTCTGGAACCATTACTTCTGCTTCATCCACAATGTCTGGTTCCGCTTCGTCTGTAACCTCTGAAGGGGGTGGACCTGCATATGGCTTTAACCAACTGACATGAAATACATCGTGCATAGTCCAACTCGGAGGTAGCTTTAACTGCATAGACACCTCATTAATCTTTTTTTGGATGGGAAAAGATCCGAAGCTCCTGAAAGACAACTTTGGGCATCGCTTGCCCACCTGCTTCAATCTTTGCTTCATAATCCGAAGATAAACCCAATCTCCTTCCGAAAACTTCATATCCCTTCGGTCTTTATTGGCCTGTCGAGTGTTGTGCTTTAGCCAATCTGCCTTTTACTGACTCTAGGATCTCGTGGTAAGACTCCGTCACTCTGTTCGCCTTCGGTGCTGAAGACGAAGTCCTGGTTAACGACGACTGGAAAGGTCTTCCAAACGCTGCCTCATATGGAGTCCTGCCAATAGCTGAAGAAAAAGAGTCATTCAAAACAGCTTGAACTAAAGGCAAAAACGATTCCCCCTTACCTTGCTGATCGTGGGCATAACACTTCAGCACATCAAAGGCCAACTGGTTGTATATCTTTGTCTGGCCATCTGTTTGTGGGTGGAATGCACTGGAAAAATTCAACTTAGCACCAAAATTATCAAACAATGCCCTCCAAAAATGACTGGTAAACTTGGCATCTCGGTCTGACACTATGGTCCTAGGAATCCCGCCAATCGGGTACCAATGCCGAATGAATAACTGGGCAACATCCTCGGCAGTCACATTGGCCCTGCAAGGAATAAGCATAACAAATTTGCTAAACCTATCAACAATAGTTAAGCACTGCATATTACGCTTACTCAAACTGGGAGGCAGATTTGTGACAAAGCCCATCGAAATGTCTTGGAAAGGACCTATCAGGAATTGGCAAGGGCTGTAACAATCCTATCTTCTTTCCACGAGGAGCTTTCACCTTTTGACAAATGTCACAGCGTTGTACGTATGTAAACACATCACGCCTCATCTTTGGCCAATAGTATTGCCGTTCTAATTTCTCCAGAGTCGAATTCATGCCCCTATGACCACTTGTAATGGAGTCATGGGCATCATGGAGAAGAGCTGCCCTGAATGACTTCATGACACATAGTCGGCCTTTGTAGAAAAGCCAACCATCGCGTATCAGAAAATGGCATGGTCCTGTGGCATCCAATGCCTGTTCCCACTGAGTACCGAATTCCTCGGAATCCGCGTACGTGTGCTTCATGTCCTCTAGTCCTGTACCAACAAGGTCAAGTCTAGTGGTCTGAATCGTAGATACTTGTCCCTTCCTGCTCAAAGCGTCGGCCACTGGATTGGCCTTTCCTGGAAGGTATTCAATCATACCACCGAACTGCTGGAATATCTGACTCCAGCGGTGTTGTCGATCACTCCACTGTGCACTTGGCATCGTCTGAATCCAGCGCAATGCCTGATGGTCAGTGCGAACCTCGAAGTCATGGCCATACAGGAAATGTTTTCAATGTTTCAAGGCCTGTATAACTGCTAGGAGTTCACGATCATAGATTGAGTAGTTCTTTTCGGTGGGCAGTAACTTACGAGACATGTAAGCTATTGGATGACCATTCTGTTGCAATACACCTCCAATTGCAATGTTACTCGCATCGGTGATCACTTGAAATGGTTCGTCCCACGAGGCAACGGCTAAACAAGGCGCTTCTGATAAAGCCACCTTGAGGTTCTGGAATGCCTCCAACGCTCGTGGAGTCATTCGAATCTTTTGCCTTCTTGTTTTCACTTCCTTTAGCAGATCGGTTAGATCTGCCGAGAGATTAGAAAACTTGTCGATGTGGGTAGAATATGCCTGGCATATACCCACAAATGATCTAATGTCATAAGCTGTCTGCGGTACTTCCCAGTTAACAATCTCGGCCACTTTAGCCGGATCAAGTCGAATGCCTTCAGCACTAATTATATATCCCAAGTAATGCACCTGGAACAGATAAAATTTTGACTTCTTTTCATTGACATAGAGCTCGTTGCTTTCCAGCAACTTAAGGACTTTCTCCACATCAATGTCATGCTGCCCAATTCTAGCTGAAAAAATGAGTATGTCGTCCAGAAATATGAACACACACTTTCCAATCAAATCCCGGAAAATACGCATCATCATGCGGTTAAATGTAGCTGGGGCGTTCGTCAAACCAAATGGCATGACCACAAATTCATAGTGGGCCCGCTCTTTACGGAAGGCTGTCTTGGAGATGTCCCCCTCTACAATCCGTACCTGGTGGTACCCACTCTTTAAATCCAATTTTGAGAACACCTTTGCTCCATTCAGCCTCTCGAGAATATAGTCAATTCGAGGCATCGGGAATCTGCTCTTGATAGTTAGCTTGTTGAGTGCACGATAATCGACACACAACCGGGAAGACCCATCTTTCTTCTTGACAAACAAGATCGGTGCTGCAAATGGCGACACGCTGGGGCGGATGAAGCCAGCTTGCAACAATTCTTGGAGTTGGCGGTCCAACTCCGATTCCATTGCCTTAGAAAGGCGGTACGAAAACTTGCTCGGGGGTTGCGAGCCTGGGAGAAGGTCAATCCTGTGATCCTCCGGTCTGGACGAGGGGGAGCTGGGGAGGGAGACTGTCCCGAAGAAAAATCTTCTGGAACTTTTCATGGAGAACCGAGTACTTCTCGGAAGCACTGGCCACCGTTTGGGCTGTCTGGATGTAAATCATCGCACACTGTGCGCCTTTCCTGATTGCTCGCTTAGCCTACAAGTGGCTTATGAGCGGAAAGTTTGGGATACCTGGCTCACACTTAATGGTCACCAGGGTGTTTGACACATTCCGATTGATCTAGAACGTCTGCTTGTCCCACTTGACATCAGGAAGAAACTTGTGAAACCACTGGATACCCGAAATTATGTCTGCTCCTACAAGAGGGGCAACCATAAAGTCACGCACAAACTCTATGCCCTGAATCACTAACTTAGCACCTAGAGCTTCATACTTGACGCTTGTTGTCATACCTGTGCTAAAACCCTCAACCCGTTTGTCCACCGGAGTCAGCTCGAAACGGGCACGCCTAGCGGCTTGTTCCGTGACCACATCCTCCGTGCTGCCACTGTCAAACAAGACAACGACTCTCTGGCCACCTATGTAGCCAAGGGACTTGAGCAATTCATTGCGCTCAAGCCTCATACTCCTGGTCATGGGCGCCCTTTTGCTTATCTTCTAGCTTCCGGCTAATAATTGCTCCAACTGAAGCACCGGGGTTTGAAGAACTAGGGTTAACCACTGGGGTTTGTGTGGGAGCTGAGCTCACCACGGAGGCTGTAGAGGCGGCGGCGGCATTTGGACGCTTCTTCGGACAATCCCGAGAAGTATGTCTTTTTGTATGACAAAAGAAACATCTACCCTCCTTCTTGTAGTGAGAAAGCTCCTCAGCACTCAACTTGCCACCTGTCTTGCCTGCCTCCGCTTTCTGGTCTGGAGTAAGCTTAGACGCATTGTTCGAGTTCTTGGAGCTAGAGGCTCTCGGGCTCTGTCCTGGGGAAGACCCCGTCTGGTTCAGCTGGGAAGTCTTGGGCTTGCCACTATTGTGTTTCATTTCTGTACTCTCTGCAAGCGAGAGTGCGTCCTCAAAGGTGGCTGGCCTAAACATACGCACCTCCCATTGGATTTGCGTGTCTAGGCCATACAAAAACTGCCCTTTCTTGTCCGTATCAGATAAGCCTAATTGTAGACGTAAGGTCGAAATTTTATTGGCAAACTGAAGGATTGGTTGCGCGTTCTGACGCGCTCCCCTGAACTCGTCTTCGAGTCGCTCAAGGTAGTGGGGCAATAGAAACCGCTGCTTAAGGTCGCAGACGAACTCGTCCCACACATAAGCTGCCATGCCTGCACTGGTGTGGGCATGAGTCCACTGAGTCCACCAAGGAATGGCCTCACCTTCCAAGTACCAACTGGCTAAGATCACTATGTCAGTATCTGTTTTCCTCACTGCGGCAAAGTAAGCTTCAAATTGATGTAACCATGAATAAAGAGTTGTGGGGTCGAGTTTACCATTATACCTACTGAAATTCATTTTCTCGGGAAAATGATTCGAGGGCGTCGTCGGTGTCAATCTGGCGTCCAAAGCTCTGAGGTAACACTCGTGTTCCACGCGTCGCATGGCGTCGTCTTCTCGTTGTCGGATCTCCAATGCACGCATTTGCAACTCAAGCAAGGAGCTTGGCTGCGGCTGTGACCCCGTGAGAGGGTCCCTGTGACGAGGATCTGGTATCTGGGATACGGAAGGAGGGGAAGGAGGAGATAGAAAACGCGACGCTGCAGGTTGGGTACGCTCCTACAGAGCCAAGATCCGCGCCTTCTGCTCATCCAACTTGGCTGTCTGTTCTGCGAGTGCTCGCATCATCTGCTGGAACATGTCTGTGACACTCAAGCCTGGTGCCCTAGCTGGGCTGCCTGGTGCACTCTGGTTCCATGGTTCTGGGTCTCTCTCGTCGCCGAAGCTTGCCATAGCAGGAAAATGCAATTCCTTTCCGGAATGCAATCTGACCATCCACTATCTGTGTGGGAGACTTCCGGAGGCTAAAAACCAACCGTCCTTTGAGGGACAGGAGTCACTCTGAAAGGGGTAGTCCACCGGCGTCTAAAAACCAACCACACGAGCGAGAAAAATTTTTTTGGTTTTCTTTGCTGAATCTTTGTCCTTGAAGTAGGCTATGATACCACTGTAATATGCGGAAGCTTCGGAGAAAGATCGGTACTTCAAAACTCAGAAATCAGCACTCTTTTCGCGACGGAAATTAACGCACAAACTGAAAGGAGATGTGCAGAAAATAGAGAGAGAAGGGGGAGATGGAGAGGACCCAGTATTGGGTCCCAATTACCCTTTGTAGGGCCCCCACCATGGATGGTGTATTTGCTTTATTAGAATGATGTAAATCTGAAAACAAATACAGAATTCTTGACCTTTTCTTGGCTGGGAAATCCCTGCCCTTGACCTTCAGAAGTCCACCCCTATTTCATGTTAGCCTCCTCAAGAAATATGTGGGTCCTGAGCCGCTTGAGCCGGTTATTGTGGATCAACTCGAAATTGATGAGCTTGAAGAAGTGCTTCAACCGGAACAGATTGTGTTTCGTAAGGAACAGAGAGCTGTTGGTGGAAAGCTTATTCGTAGGTTTTTTGTGAAGTTTAAGAACTACCCTGCTCTGGATACGAAGTGGGTAGATGAAGACTACTTCAAGGATTATTTGGATCTTCTATAGGTTTATTTGGCTGCTTTTCAGATTGCAGACAATTGATTAGAAGCCAAGGAGAATGTCATATTCTTGACTATACACATGTGGAGGAACACCATGGAAGGGTAGGTATAGACCTTGTGTGTTCTAGGCATGGTTTAATACATGTGGAAGGACTCCATTGAAGGATTGAGATCCTTGTGTGAGTTCCTAGCATGGTTTACTACATGTGGAAGGGCTCCATGGAAGGACTGATATCTTGGTGTGAGTTCCTGGCATGGCTAGTACAAGTGGAAGGGCTTCATGGAAGGGTAGATACCCTGGTGAGAGTTCCTGGGATGGTGATGAAGTCTCATGGAAGGGTGGACACCCCGGTGAGCATTCCTTGTACATGTATGAGCGGTGCCCGAGACGGGTTCTGTACAAGATGAATAAGTTGGGAGATGGAATCCAGAATATTGTGCATAAAGCATTTGTGTGATTTGACATGCATGAATGACTTGTCTTAGCTACTTGGACACTACCCGGTATTTCTGCATGTGATTGTCCATGGGCTCCGGGGACTCTGGAAACCTTGTGGATGGCACACTTGTTTGGGATTGAGGCAATGATCTTATGTGTTTTGCAGGTGGTAAGTGACCCCAAAGTCAATTTACAACTTATATTTTATTATACTAAGGTTTATGAGTGTAGGTGTTCACATACACTTAAGTTTGGGCGTGGTCTTATGTGTTTTGCAGGTGGTAAGTGACCCCAAAGTCAATTTACAACTTATATTTTATTATACTAAGGTTTATGAGTGCAGGTGTTCACATACACTTAAATTTGGGCAGACAAATTATAAAGTGTTCACATACACTTAAGTTTGGGCGGACAGTTTATAGAGTGTTCCATCAGTTGGACCAATTTTTAATGAAACTTGACCATTACTCAAGGGTGGACAGCTCTACATGCAATATTATCTCCACGAGTTGCTAATTTGGGAGGGGAGAAGCCAAATATCAGCTAGGCGTCTACTTCTAGCAGTTTTTTGGTGTGGGACGCTCTAGGGTTTTGACAGGTGTCAGTTTGCATGCTGGACAGCATCTCTGTGGCTGGTCGATTGCTTCCAGGGCTGCATAAAGGCTGATTGCTTGCTCCTACCGGTGCCATAGGCAGAGATGACTCCTTTCTCTCTCATTTGATGCATGCGATTTCTTTTGGCTCATCTCTGGGGCTGGTCGACTGCTGGACAGCAGGCATAGGGCCTGATTTCTGATGCTCCAAAGGTCTGGGCTCACCCTTCTCTACACTTGGGGTGACCTGTCCGGCAAGATTTTGGGCTGAAAACAGAGCTGTACTGTCCAATTCAGCAAGGTTCTTCGCGACGAAATCGAAGGCATATAGTGTTTGAACCTGCATGAGGCCTGTGGCTCTAAGGGTTGAACCTTTGGGTGGCCATAGGTAAGGTTTTCATGGCTGGTTATTCGGGACAGCTCTATTGCTAGAGGGTGTGATCACATACTAGAGTATGGCTGTGCCCGAAGAATTCTGAAGGCTGAGATCGAGGTCTTAGGCATTTGTTTTATTTGTTTTCATCATATTCTGGATGTATCTTGTGCGAGCTTGTAGAGTGCTTACTCTCTGGCACCTGTTCTCTTGTATTGGAACACTCTGTTGGTAATAAAGATACCGAGAGGGGGGGGGGGGGGGGGGGGGGGGGGGGGGGGGGGGGGGGGGCTAGCCCAACTTCGGCTCCTAGTGTTGTAAGGCCAATGGAGCGTGCAGTGACAGATTCAGCCACGTGTCCAAGAGATAAGAATAGAGAGAGAAGGGGGGGAGAGAGAGAGAGATATAGGGGTTTTACACAATACAGCATACTGAGCGGGGAACAAGCCCCCCCCCCCCCCCCCTTTCAGGAATTTATTTAGGAACAATCCACGGGCACGCTGGCTAGGATCAATACAATCAATGAATACAAAACAAATAGATATGCTGATGTAGGATATCCAGATCGATGTCGATGTCAAGACACGAGATCTCTAATGCCGAGCACACCACGGGGATGACCCACAAGTATCTCTCATTGGGCTAGTACCAGATCCAATATTCAAATCCAAAGCCAACGAATCCGAGTCCAAGTCCAGATCCAGATCCAAGTCCAAGTCCTGGTTTCAATCCAAGTCCAAGTCCTAGTTCCAATCCAAGTCGAAGTCGAAGTCGAAGTCCTAGTTCCAATCCAAGTCCAAGTCCAAGTTCAAGTTCGGATCCAAATCCAAGAATCACTCGCTCATCCCATGAGTAATTTCCAGAACTCCTATGGCCTTGTCGATGAAGAAAACCATGGAAAAGCTCTTTTTGGCAAGAAAATTGATATAAAACTTGTTTTAATGGTTTTCGGGCGATGAAAGCCTCCAAAAAGGTAGTTTTTAGGGTTTTTGAAAATTTCAGTCCGTACAGCTCCGCACATGCCTGCATAGTTCCGTACATGTCCGTACAGCTCTGCATGGCTGTAGGGATCCATACAGTCGTACAAACAGGTGACGACGTGGCACATCAGTTGATGGAGGCACATCAGTTGATGGAGGCACTCTGAATGAGCATGCAATGATGAAAAATACATAAATCTAAGCATTGTCCACACATCAAAAACAGCACACTAAGTCAAAGAAATTCAAACATACATCAGTATGCATTGCACAATTAATGATCCTCGTGTTCATGGATTGTCCTGTCTGGTTTCATGGAAACCGTGGTGAGCCATCTGGTTCTTGAGGGAAACTGCTTAGAGTGTCGCTCAAGGCCATTTGGTCACTAGGACCGTCCGAGATCCAATATAGTCATGTGGGCCATGTGGTCGTAATGATCGCCCGACTACGAAGTCCAATACAGTCATCAGGGCCATCTGGCCGCAATGACCGCCCGACTGCAAAATCCAATACAGTTATCTGGGCCATCTGGTTGCAATGACCGCTCGACTGTGAAGTCCAAAAATGTCTGGCATTGTTGTCGTCCAATGGGTCTTCTAGCACCATTGCCTTCCATATACAAATCTTGTTCCTTGGGCTTTCGGACATTGTTGCCACCCAAACTAGAGCATATCCAATTAACCATTAGATAAGCAAGATAATGATCAATTCTATTTTAATATAAATATATACAATGATCCCTCCCTCTTAAATCTATTTTGATCACAAGACGTTTAAAGCTTGTACTTCAAATACATTGAGACCAACTACTTTCTCATAAACTCGAAGAATATCTGGGTAGGCCTTGAAGTACTCTTTTGGCATCCATTTTGCATCCATAGGCGAATAGTTCTTAAACTTCAAGAGGAATTTTCTAACCACTGTCTTTTCTCTTTTTCTCACAGAATGGTGTTGGGTTTTATGCTGTGTATGCACCCAGAGGAGTGCTAGTGATCATCAGTAGATTACTGGGGCACTTTTTACTTCAGGTAGTGGAGGTTTTTTCCCCAATTTAGCTTAGTTTCACTTATAAACAGTTTATAAGTGTTTTGGTCCACCCGGCACATTTTATGGCCGGACATGTGAACACATCTTTTAGGTCACTTTATTATGTGGCTATTGTACTTCACATTATTTAACTGAATACACAACAAGAGTCGTGTTCTCTCTCTGCTTCCCCACGTTTGTGTTTGCAGTACCTCCAAACCCTAACCCTAACAGTTGGAAGCCTTCATTTGGTATCAGAGCTACCAGGTTGGCCTGCCCTTGCCTTGCCCGTACTGTTCAACACCACCATCCGTACTGTTCATTAGCTTCGACTGTACCCTTCAGCTGCTCGTACAACTTCGCCGACAGCTACAAAGCACCGTACAGGCTACAGTACTTGTTCCGTACACTGTGCTTGCAACGGCAACTGTACTTGCTCATTCCGCCATCACCTGTAGCAGTACTGTCCTGCGCAGACAGTCGTATTGTTCTGCGCAGACAGCCGTACAGGCGACTTGCTGTGTACCTGTTCATTCCGTACAGGTGACTTGTGGTTGTACTCGTTCAGTACCGCGACTGTACCTGCTGCGCACATCTGAAGTCTACAGTTGACTGCAGTTTCGCCTCTTGCTTCCGTACAGGCTTCCGTACAGTACCTCGACTGTAGGTGTTGTGTACCTGCATAGTACAGTCCACTGTACTTGTTCATTACAAATACCATAAACTGCTCAGTACAGTAGTGGTAAGCATTACATATTTTGAATTTTGGGCATTTTTATTTTCTATGTGAAAATCTTCTGGCAGATACATGCAAACTTTCTTGCAAAGAAAACTCTACAGGATTCTTGCAAGGTTCTAGGTGCAGTAACTTTGGGCAATTTTTGGGCATTTTGGCACTGTGTAAGCCATTTTTGTTGCTCTACTCAGTCAGTGGTGCATTGTGTTGCACATTCAGAGGATTGAGAGTGCATGCATATTTGGGTTAACCGTATTCAGTGGAGTACAGTTGCTTTCAGGGTTCTTGCTATTGGGTTTTTTGATACACAGGTACAACATTGTGCATTGGCATAATGGCAAATCAATAGCAGAGTGATGTATTCACGTATTTGTCTAAGGAAGACAAATTGGACGGCACGAACTACTCCTTGTGGAGTTTTATGCTGAAAAATGTGCTCGTGGCAAAAGGTCTTTGGGATTTTGTTAGTGGTGATGAACCACGTCCAGGTCCATTGGCTCCAGAGACTCCTCCCCAAGGGGGTGCTCGTGGACGAGGACAACAGGTACAGGCTCCGGGTCAGCCATTGCATGTTCAAAGAACAAATGCTCAGAAGACATGGGATGCTAGAGATGCACAAGCCTTGTCACTCATTGCATTGTCAGTACAGAGGTCTATTATACCTCATATTCGTTCAGCCGGCTCTTCACAGAATGCATGGGTGACTTTGGAGCAGATGTATGCTGCTCGTAATGAGGCTCGGATCTCGTTTTTGAAAAAAGAGCTGGAAAATCAGAAAATGCATGAAGGAGATGATATGTCTAGCCACTTAAACAAGCTGCAGGATTTGAGAGAGCAACTCATCAATGTGGATGAGATTATTCCTGAGACACAGCTTGTGTCCACCATCTTGCACTCTTTGCCAAGATCTTACTTGGCGTTTCATACCTCTTTGAACCTCAGCATGAGGAATGCTGTTGAACCCCTCAAGTATCAGGAACTTGTTGCTCTCTTGCTACAAGAAGAGCAAATGAGGAAGAATATGAATATGAACACAAGTGCTGAACAAGCATTTACTACAGGTCAAAAGGGGAAAGGCAAATCTCAGCCAAAGAGTTCAAATCAAAATTCAGGTGATGGTGGTTCATCTCAGGATACCAAGAAAGGTGATGGACAGCCCAAGAAGAAGGGCAAATGCCATTACTGTAAGAAGCCAGGTCACTACATCACAGAGTGTAGAAAGAGGATTGCCAAAGAGAAGGCAAAGGAATCTGGGATGTCTGTAAATAATGCCTCTAAAGCCTCTCCAGAGACTGCTTCTTTTGTTGAGGACAGGGATTACTGTTTCTATACATGCAGCTATGATGCCTCTTGGTCTTCACAGGCACTCAGTATGACAGAGTATGCATGTACTTGGTACTTTGATAGTGGTGCTTCAAAGCATATCACATCTCGCAGGGATTTGTTTTGTCATGTAAGCCCTACCCCTGTTGGCAAAACTGTTCAGTGTGCCAACAATGCTTCATATCCAGTTCGTGGCATTGGGGAGATTCAGCTCACAGCCATTGATATCTCTATTCTTCGCCTTACAGATGCCTTATATGTACCAGGAATAAAGAAGAATTTGTTGTCCATTTCTTCTTTAGCACATTGTGGTATGCAAGTCCACTTTGATGATGATAAATGCATGGTCAGAGACAAAGCTAATGCTTTGACCTTGATGCTTACTGGTACATTATGTCATGGACTTTATCAGTTGGATGCATTTCAGCTAGTGGATCAGTCTGCTTATAATGCATTCACTCTTACTCCAGCTATGGTTGATGCGGAGTTATGGCATGCTCGCATGGGGCATGTAAATTTTGGTAGTCTTATGCTTATGCAGCGACATAACATGTTTATAGACCTACCTCTCATGGAGAGGCCTCCAGATCACATTTGTGAAGGATGTATTTTGGGAAAAATGCATAGGTTTTCCTTCCCACGTGATCAGGCTCTACGAGCAACTGCAAAGTTGCAGCTTATACACAGTGATCTTTGTGGTCCCATGCAGACGAAGTCATTAGGAGGTTGCTTCTATTTTGCTACATTTATTGATGACTTCTCTCGTATATGCTGGGTCTATCCTTTGACACAGAAATCACAGGTATATGATGCATTTTTGGCCTTTGTAGCACTTGCTGAAACAGAGTCAGGATGCAAGGTTAAGACTCTCCGTTCTGACCGAGGGGGGGAATATATGTCACACATGTTGAATTCCTTTCTTGAGAGTAGAGGTATAAAACATCAGTATACTACTCCTTATACTCCACAGCAGAATGGGGTTGGAGAAAGGAAGAATCGGTCACTCATGGAGATGGCCAGATGTATGCTAAAGGCAAAGAAGCTACCACATATCTTTTGGGTGGAAGCTGTCATGTGTGCTTGTCATATTTTGAATCGATGTCCCACAAAGGCATTGGTTTCCATTACTCCTTTTGAGGCTTGGCATGGCCGCAAGCCTTCGGTATCACATTTTCGTATTTTTGGGTGTCTTGCATATGCACACATACCCAAAGAGTCGAGGAGGAAGTTGGATGATAAAGCCACAAAATGCATTTTTGTTGGGTATAGCCGTGAGAGCAAGGGCTACCGTTTATATGACCCACTATCCAGGAAGATATTCACTAGTCGGGATGTGATTTTTGATGAAAAATCAGAAATATCCATGGCTGGTTATGATGCAAATCAGGCTGAAAATGATGTGTTTGAAGGTCTACTACCTATGGAGTTTCATTCCACAGTTGGTGATCCAACTCATGAGGGTACAGGACAGCCAGCAAATCATGAAGGTGGTGCAGAAATTCAGCAGCAAATTGAGCCAGAAGCTGAACCAAATATGGGGCAGCAGGCAGCACAGGTCAGACACATACCTAGATGGTATTTGAGGACATTACAGGACAGCCATCTAGAGGGTCCTCTTGCTGGTCGTACTTGTAGGGAGACACGGACCAATGAGCATGCACACATCATGGATTTGAATATGGTTATGGCAGCCAGTTTACAGGATGATGATGAGCCTGATTCATTTGTGGATGCATGAGACAATGTGCATTGGAACAAAGCCATGCAAGATGAGCTTGATTCTATTAAAAGGAATCAAACATGGGATTTGGTTGATCTGCCCAAAGGCAAGAAAGCAATTGGTACTAAGTGGGTCTATAAGTTGAAAAGACATGCAGATGGATCCATTGACAGGTACAAAGCCCGTCTAGTTGCAAAGGGCTATGCACAGAAGAAGGGCATTGATTATGAGGAGACATTTGCTCCTACATCCCGTATGTCGACACTTAGGTGTGTCATTGCATTGGCTGCACATCGTGGTTGGGTTGTTCACCAGTTGGACATTAAGACTGCTTTCCTACATGGGGACCTGGAGGAGGAAGTTTATGTATATCAGCCCATAGGTTTTGCAGAACATGGTCATGAAGGGAAAGTATGCAGGCTGAAAAAGGCCTTGTATGGTTTGAAACAAGCTTCACGAGCTTGGTATGCAAAGATAGATGCTTTCCTACTCACTCAAGGATTTGTGAACAGTCCATCCGAAGCCACTTTGTATGTAAAGAAAGAAGAGAAAGATCTGATGGTCATCAGTCTTTATGTAGATGATCTTTTGCTCATGGGATCAAATGATGACAAAATTGCAGCTTTTAAAGAGATACTGCAACAGACATTCGACATGTCTGATTTGGGACTCGTACACTACTATTTGGGCATACAGTTTGTGCAGGATAACAGAGGTATTAGGTTGTTGCAATCTCGGTATGTTGCTAAACGTCTGGAAAAGTTTAAATTTCAGGATTGCAAGTCTATTAGCACTCCTATGGAGCCTGGGATGAAACTGTCACTACAAGATGACAGTATTTCCTTTGATGCCACTACATATGCTCAGGCTGTTGGGTGCCTTATTTACTTGTGTACTACACGGCCAGATATTCAGTATGCAGTCTCTCAATTGAGCAGATTCATGCACAGCCCGCGACTGTCACATTGGCAAGCTGTGAAGCGTGTATTCCGATATTTGTAGGGTACCTTGTCTCTTGGATTGCTTTATCCTGAGGGGGGTGACATGCAGTTATACGCTTACAGTGATTCAGATTGGGCTGGTGATTTTGATACCAGACATTCCACTAGTGGAAATTGTTTCTTTCTTGGCTCTTCATGCATTTCTTGGCTAAGCAAGAAACAGACCACAATGGCCTGAGGCAGAGTACAGAGCAGCCTACACTACTACTGTTGAGTGTGTTTGGCTGCGTCGTCTCATGACTGATATGGATAATGTCTTTGTGAACTTCAAGAGTTCTCTTTTATTAGGCGCTAATCACAATCAATCAATCATAAACACGCTGCCGCAAGCACCCATGCTACAATTGTCACGACCACAAGGAATAGTAAGGACAGTGGTATCTCTTGGGAGCGATGGTGCAATGGGAGTTCAAGAGCAAGGGATATCATTATGGAGCTGTCCGCAGTGAGGTGCAGAGAGAAAGAGGACATTTACCATCACCGACACCAAGATTGACCCTGATTGCTTCAGATGGAAAAGTATTGTAACATGATGCAGTTTTGTCCTTGGCACGTGTGCAACAGGTTGATGTGGGGTATTTTCAAGGGAGTGCTCATAGCTGCGACAGGTCGATGTGGAGTATTTTCAAAGGAGTGCCCATAGCTGTTGGTTGTGCTCAGAGGAAGAGGTGGATGACTGCAACAAGCTAAACAGGAGGGAACATCACTTGCACCCCACACTTGTGTGCCATCCGGACATACTAAACCTAATTTTGTGTGAGTTTTGGGTTAGTGATGAAGGCTAAAGAAATGCATGTTGTGTTTGTTTTGACCTTCTACAGGTAACAACAGGTTCTGTCAAGTATATAATAGAGTCAAATTTGCCATATTTCTGACGTGCACACCCGGGTCCCTTGTATGAAAAAAACCTTTTTTAAACTTCCCAGCTTTGTATGAAATGCTTTTGAAACATTTGTGAAACATGTTTTTTAAAAGCTTTTGGCAACTATGGATGCATGTGAGTCTACTTGCTAAAAGTGCTCTCTTGCTGATCCACTAGGCCCCTAATGATGGCCTTGTTCAGCTCGAGTGCAAATTGCCAAAACATACTTTTTACTGTCAACAGTCTTGATAAGGAGCCTCAGGAGTAGAAGTGGTTATCTATAAATGATGCAGCAGCAAAGAATTTACCTTTTTTTTGTGTTTATTCTACTGCAATTCTGAAATTCTAATTCCTTTTTTAAAATTGTTATACTGTAGTTCTGAAATTTTCTTCAGCAGTTTCTGTGCTTTTGGTTTATGCAGTCCAAATGTTGGATACAGACGTATTTTTCGTTTTTAGGCTACAATCAAAAGACAGTTGAAGATTTGAACGTAATATCATTTTTGGGTGGGACAGGGAAGGAGCTTTCTTGCAGGATATCCAACCTGAGGAACTTCACACTCGTTTACAAGATGCTAGCTTTCTTGATGAGGCCCAGCTTATCGATGTCCGTGAACCAAATGAAATGTAAGGACTTTCAGATGGTTAGTTACAAGGTTGTCCATCTGTCTTCGTTCTAATCTTTTCTACACGTGCTCAGATGCACGCATAACTTCAGAGAATGAGATGGAAATCAGGCGATTTTGTTGACAGCCTGTATAGGAAGTACACATCTCTTTCTGAATGGTGGTTTGCTGGAAACTGAGTGAATGTAGCATGTGTGTTTGGCTTAGCAAAGGTCAGTTTGTAGCTCAATTTATGGTCCTTTGCTGGTGTTAGTCCTCTTCGTGTCATGCACACACACAATCCCTTGGCATTGAAACCTGACTCTTCTTCATATGCTAAATAGTGGCAGTGTGACACATCTACGAGTATGCAGGGCAGAACCGGACATTAGATAGCAGCCGATAGGCAGAGTCAGACATCGCAGGTGACACGTGGCACTGCCATGCGGCAATGATGATGTGATGGTGATGATGTGGCATTGATGACGTTGCATCGATGACATGGCAGTTTTAAAGCTTAATGTTGCATGTAAAGAATGCGATACTAAGGAACTCAAATGGTTAAGTGGGTATGCTGACATATTTCCTGAGGACTTGATCTAAATGCCCCCAACTCGTGAGGTGGATCATGAGATCAAGCCGATCGGTGGAGCTCAGCCAACTGCAAAAGGAGAGCATATTCATATGCTTTCCTCAGTGTTGGACTTCACATAGCATTTCTCTGTAGGCGAAGTGCTAGCCAAGAGTGTACAGTAGGTCAAGGATTGTGATCTGACATCTTCGTTCTCAGCCACATCTTGTACTTGAATATGGAGTCGGTACGCATAAGTAGTCCTAAACACCGCCTTGATAAGCAGTTGGTTATGATCGTTCCATCGTTGGAAGTTTCAGTTGTATACTTCTTCTTGTACATAATACAAAGTAGTAGTTTAGGACTCTTGTGTGTGTTGTATGTGTGATTCTGCTGCACTCTTCTTTCTGTCTGTAGCACATTGGCACAGGTGCTCCACAATTGGTATCAGAGCCTAGGGAACCTACATTTTTTTTCCTTTTCTAGCACCCGTGTGCGTTGAATGCTTGGATAGGGTAGAGTACTTAGATTCCAAGAGTTCATAAGTTTGGGTTTGGGGAAAGTGAATATTTGGGTTCTCTTAATTGCACTTGGGTTAATTGGGGTTTATTGTACTTTCTTGCTCCACCAAACCCTTATCTCATCGTGCAGGGCTGAAATTCCTCACTTGGTTCTTGATCACTTGATATTTGTCATGGATTCACAATTCACCGGTTTGCTTCTCGGCATGAAGGCATCCATTCACACATAAGCGGCTAAAATGAAGCCTATATTTGTCCGTCTTGATAGGATGGAGTCGGCACATCGAGAACCTAGTATTCCGGATCTGGAATCTACAAGGACCTGTGCTTCGGAGCAAGTGTTGGACGACTCAGAGGATGAAGTGACAAAACTCTCAAGAGGAGGATTTTTCACTCATTTGGATGCAGGCAAGAATCTACTGGATGTGCTTTGGCAGTCATCATTTTGTACCTGCACTTAGTCGGTAGAGAAGGAAAAAGACGGTAGAGAAATGCACCTTCATTGGTTATGCTTTGGAGCTGAACGCTATAACTCTACTATTCATGAGATGCAAATAAGTAGAGCTGTTGTCTTTGATAAGATGAGTAGTTGGTATACACCACCAGTGAAGGCAACTGAAGATGCAGATGTAAGAAGCAATAATGGTGTCCCACATGTAGAGCATCAATCGTAGGTGCTTAGTGGACTTGGAGAGGTCTTTAGCATTGGATCTAGTGTTTGTCCACGATTAGGCAAGCCGAGGACAAATGCTTGAAATGTAGATGCATTAAAAGTGTTGGTACACATGTATCACGCAAAGGGAAGGAAAAGTAGATGAACCTTTTGTGCTTGATTTGTCAACATGTCAATCTAATATGGATGGTGACTCTAGTGGCTCTATGCAAATCCTTGATGAGGAGCTTGGCTTTCGTCTTAGTGGTTACTCCTAGTGCACGGAGAATCACGGATGTTTTGAGGCCAGCTAGTAGTGATCCAAGTTTACGCAGGTCTACTCGTAGATATCATGTTGATAGGTTGAGATATGATGGATATATTGTTGGAAGAGAATGACTCAAACACAAGAGCTTGCAGCCAAGGAAGTGCAGAGGAGATAGAGAAGAGTGAGAGAGAGAGAGAGAACTCACACAATGCTCAAGAATATCTTGATTGTCTTATTGAGGCTCAAGGGAGACCTCGTATTTATAGTGATACAAGGGTATGGGCGGGCGCCCAACTTATGGGGCGCCCGGCGGACCAAATACAAAGAATGCCGTTACAAGGCCCAAATGGGGGCCAAATGTACAAGTAAATATATGGCCGCGAAGCTCTCAAAAAGAGCTACGCGATGATCAAGGTCCGGAGGCGAAACTGGGACTTTATACCCAACAACCTCCCACTTAAAGGGCCAGTGAAGCTCCTCCAAGCTATGTAACTCCCACTCGCTGTAGACACATATCAAGCTGTGCTTTTGGCAAACTTTTGGTGAGAGCATCTGCAGGGTTCTCATGAGTGCCAATCTTGACCAAACTGACCAAGCCATCATCTAGCACCTGTCTGATGAAGTGGTACCGTACATCAATGTGTTTGGTACGAGCATGAAACATGGCATTCTTAGCCAGGTATATGGCACTCTGGCTATCACAACCAAGGACCGGAGCCCTCTCTGGCAATCCAAACTCTGTGACAAGGCGTGCTAACCAAATGGCCTCCTTAGAAGCCTCTGTGACGGAGATATACTCGGCCTCAGTAGTAGAAAGTGCTACTATCCTCTGGAGTCTAGAGCACCAAGAAACAGCACCACCTGCAAGAGTATAGATGTATCCACTAGTAGACTTGCGGGTATCAGAATCACCTGCCATGTCTGAATCACAATAACCCTGCACCTCAAGTGGACCTGTACCATACATAAGGCATTTCTTCTGTGTCCCCTTCAAGTACCTCAAAATAGACTTTATAGCATCCCAATGTGCTTTGCCCGGGTTGGACATAAAACGACTGACTACTCCCACTGAATGAGCAATGTGAGGCCGTGTAGCAACCATAGCATACATAAGAGATCCACAAGCAGAAGCATAAGGGATCCCACGCATAGTACTGGCTGCATCATTATCTTTTGGGCAATCATCCTTGGATAGTTTAACATAGGGCTGCAATGGAGCACCCAAAGGCTTAGAATCAGCCATGTTAAATCTATCAAGGACTTTCTGGATATACTTCTCTTGCGAGAGGAAAAGCAACTTCTGTGCTCTGTCCCGTCTAATCCGAAGACCCAAAATATGTTCAGCTGAACCCAAGTCCTTCATAGCAAAAGCTGACTTCAGCTGGTCCTTAAGAGCTTCCAAAACGCTCTTATTCTTCCCGGCAAGAAGCATGTCATCAACATACAGCACAAGTATCACTGGGCTGCCATCTGCATCAGTTTTAGTATACAAACAATGATCTGCATGGCTACAATTAAACTTCTGGTTAAGCATGAAAGCATCAAACTTTTTGTACCACTGCCTCGGGGCTTGTTTTAGCCCATAGAGACTACGCTTCAGCTTACAAACCAGATTTTCTTTGCCCGGAATGACAAAGCCTTCAGGCTGCTTCATATACAGCTCTTCATCTAAATCACCATGTAAGAAAACTGTCTTTACATCCATCTGATACAGTTCTAAATCCAAAACAGCAGTGAGAGCAAACAAAACACGAAGGGTGGTCATTTTGACCACAGGAGAGAAGACCTCCTGAAAATCAATCCCTTCCTTCTGAGCATAGCCCTTAGCAACAAGGCGGGCTTTATACTTAGGCTGGCCGTCAACTGTCTTGACTTTGTACACCCACTTGTTAGGAATAGCCTTCCTTCCTTTGGGCAACTCAACCAAATCCCAAGTGTCATTTGCATGTAGAGACTTAATCTCCTCCTGCATAGCATGCTCCCACTTGTTTCGGAGTTCACAAGACTTAGCCTCTTTGAAAGTAAGAGGCTCACCCTCATCTGTAAGCAAAACATGTTGTAAAGAGGGATCAAAACGCTGAGGTTCCCTCCGAAAACGAGTAGACCTCCGTACCCAATGATCATTGGCTGGTTGGGGGTCAATATCGGGAGGAATCATAATTTCAGCATCAAAAGGCTGCGGGTTTTCACGAACAGCCTGATTTTCAGCATATAGGGGTTGCTGCCCTACACCTCCAGGAGCATGAAGCGGCTGTCCAACCTCTTCTGGCTCAAATATCACGGACTCATTATGTTCAGCCCTTTGTGAAGCATCCTGGGGCTCATTTTCAGCATCAATGGGTGGCTGCCCTTGCTGAAATTTGACCTTTTTCTGATCACCATGAGAGGCACAAACATTACGGAGCAGCTTTGCCTCATAAAATACAACATCCCGGCTGCGAACCACTTTGTTGGTTGATGGCAACCACACACGGTAGCCCATCTCACCTTCATCACCGTAGCCAACGAAGGTGCCCTTCTCGGACTTAGCATCAAGCTTGTTCCGGTCTTCCTTGCGGATATGCACATATGCATCACAACCAAAGATGCGTAAGTGGTCATATGAGGACGGTTTGCCAGACCAAACCTCCTCAGGGATTCCACCTTTCAAAGCTGTGTGTGGAGATCGATTGCAAACATGAACTGCAGTTTTCAAGGCTTCTCCCCAAAAATCCTGAGAGAGATTAGCTGTGGACAGCATGCATCGAATTCTTTCACACAGTGTACGATTATACCTTTCAGCCACACCATTTGAAGAGGGGCTATAAGGGGGTGTAAGTTCCCTCTTAATGCCATTATCATCACAAAATTTCTGAAATTTAGTACTAGCAAACTCACCCCCATTGTCAGTGCGTAAGCATTTAATCTTCACTCCAGTTTGAGTATGAACAAATGCATAAAACTTTTGAAAAGCAGCAAAAGCATCATCCTTAGATTTCAACAAAGTGATCCATACTTTTCGTGAGTGATCATCCACAAAAGACACAAAGTACTTTGAACCACCTTTAGATTTAATGGGCATGCTGCATATGTCAGAGTGGACCAAGTCCAACTTTTCAGCCTTGCGAGAGGCACGAGAGGAGTAAGAACTCCTATTCTGTTTCCCATACAAGCAATCATTACAAAAATCAAGCTTGCTTCCTTTTGCATCAAATTTGTTTAAGGAGGACAAAATGGAGAGACCCTTATGGCTCATGTGGCCAAGTCTCTTATGCCAAAGCTCCATGTGGGAGCGTACCTCTGCAAAAGCAATAAACTTACCAGACAAAGCCTGACCATGAAGGCTATATAATGTTCCTTTCTTGCATCCTTTTGAAATCAGTCTTGTGCCTTTGGTCAATTTCCATGTGCCATTTCCAAATATGGCCGTGTATCCCAAGGCATCAAGCTGGCCCACAGACAGGAGACTGGTTTTCAAACCAGGCACATACCTCACATTTGGCAGCACAAACTCACTACCATCCTGCAAAGTCAAATTCACGGTGCCCATACCTTCAATATTGCAAGCATGATCATTCCCCAAGAACACCTTTCCTCGGGAGCCTGCAGTGAAAGTTGCAAAACACTCCTTGATAGGAGTTTACATGAAAAGAGGCACCCGTGTCAATAATCCAAGTCTGTGAAAGCACATCAGATTCATACATCAAGGCATGAATAACATCTGGTTCTGTGACATGCAAGGTATGAACATCAAGAGCATTAGCAGAAAAAACACATAGCACATCATCTGAGTCAGACAGTTCCTCTATGACAACACCAGAGGTCACATTGGCCTTGCTCTTGTCCTTTTCGAACTCTTCTGCTTTGCTGGAATTACTCTCTTTTTCCTTCTTTTTGTCATTTGAATGACTGGATTTCTTCTTCCGGTCTTGCTCCATCTTGTAAAACTTGCAATCTGGCTTCTTGTGGCCTTTACGACCACACTGGTAGCATGTAACATCAGATTGCTGGCCCTTGCTCTTGCTTCTACCCTTTGAATTGGTAGTAGTATTTCCCCGCTTGGTCGTCCTCCCTCGTGAGACATTTGCAGAACCGCTAGTCTCTGAGGTCTTCCTCCGGATATCTTCATTGAGAATAGCACCCCTGACTCCATCAAAAGTTAGGTTGGGATTTGTCCCAAGTGACACCACAAGTGTTTCCCAAGAGTCAGGCAAAGTAGTGAGCAAAAAGATAGCTTTCAACTTATCATCAAAAGCAGGCAATCCAGAATCCTGCATCTGATTAAGCACCCCTGTGAAAGTAGTAATATGCTCTACTGCATTCTTAGAATCATCAAGTTGCATATTCATGAGTTTCCTGATGAGATGTACCTGGTTCACTGGCGTGGTGATCTCATAGGTGCTTCTCAGCTTCTCCCAAACTGCATAGGCTGTTGTCAGCCCTTTGAGGTCTACAAGAACCTCATCAGCAACAGCCATCTGGAGATAGGCAACGGCCTTTCTGTTCAGGATTCCCCATTCATCATCTGTCATAGCAGCGGGTTTGAACTGCTCAAGTGCAGTATCACATTCCCGCAGATAGAGGATATTCTGAATCCTCACCTTCCAAAGATCAAACCCAGTGCCTGCAAACTTCTTAATCTCTAGTAGACCCTTAAGATCACTTGTAGACGCCATGACTTATCAAACTGACACTTCAGAAAGTAAGCAATAGCAAGATGTTATGTACCAGATATGGGTTGAATGTAGGATGCTCGTAGATTGATGAAACAACTTCAAGTGAAGGAGACGGCGGAAGAGTATCACCGAATGTCGATGTAGACCCGAGGGGCAGTATGTTGCTGTCTTTTGAGGGTTGCTCGAAGATCTTGGCTGCTGGAGGCGACGTCGGCTGCTGCTAGTGGCCGTGGAGCTGCTGGCTGCAGCCCGGACTGCTTGCTGGTGGCCTTGGGGCTGCTGGCTGCAGCGTTGGCTGCTGCTGGTGGTCGTGGGGCTGCTGGCAGCAGCGTTGGCTGCTGCTGATGGCAGCCGTACAGAAGGCAGAGAACAAGGCAGCAAAATGCTGCTGATTGCAGCAGCGCAGCAGCAGAAACGCAGCAAAGGGGGGCAGCAAGGGAGAGGAAAAACGCAGCAGAAGGGCAGCAGGGGTGGAGCAGAAAACGCAGGAGAGGGAAGAGCAAGAAAAACAGCAAAACAGTCTCCTGCGTTAAAAAAAGGGAGCAGCACTCTAAAAAAAAACGCACCAGATTGATGATAGAAGGGAGGTGTTTGACGCAAAAAACGCAGACGATCCCGTAGTCAATTGGTGGAAGACACCTCTAACTCCATAGCTTCTGCATACAGCTTCCCTCCATGGCTCTGATACCAGTTGTTGGAAGAGAATGACTCAAACACAAGAGCTTGCAGCCAAGGAAGTGCAGAGGAGATAGAGAAGAGTGAGAGAGAGAGAGAGAACTCACACAATGCTCAAGAATATCTTGATTGTCTTATTGAGGCTCAAGGGAGACCTCGTATTTATAGTGATACAAGGGTATGGGCGGGCGCCCAACTTATGGGGCGCCCGGCGGACCAAATACAAAGAATGCCGTTACAAGGCCCAAATGGGGGCCAAATGTACAAGTAAATATATGGCCGCGAAGCTCTCAAAAAGAGCTACGCGATGATCAAGGTCCGGAGGCGAAACTGGGACTTTATACCCAACATATATTGCCTATCACCATGCTTACATGGTTAAAGCAATAAGGGAGGTATAGCCTACTTTTTTTGACTAGGCAGTTGGAAATCAAAATAAGAAGATACCATGGATGAGGAGACGGCAATATGAGATACAAATGCGACATGGTGCCTTTGCCTAAGGACCAAAAAGTAATTGATGTAAGTGGGTGTACAAGGTCAATCATAACTCAAATGGATCTATGAAGAGATATAAGATAAGATTGGTTACCAAGGGTTATGCACAAACATCATACAACATTGACTATGAGGAGACATTCAACCTGGTTGCGAGAATGACATTGAATATGAGAAGACATGGCATTGACTACGAAGAGAGACTCAACCGGGTTGTGAGAATGGCAACTATAAGAGTTGTCATTGCTATGGTTGCAGCGAAGCATTGGTCTTTACATCAGATGGATGTAAAGAATGTGTTCTTGCATGGTGATTTGCAAGAAGAAGTTTACATGATGCAACCACGAGGTTATGATCGATACACATCTAGAATTTGTGTGTAGGTTATGCAAAACCTTGTATGGCTTGAAGCATGCACTAAGAGCATGATCAAACAAGATTAGGGAGTTTTTTGTTACCATTGGATTTTAGATATCCAATGTACATTTTTCATTTTATGTAGACACATGGTGAATTGATACACTATCTCGCTTGTTTTTGGAGCTTTTGCTCATGCTTCTGAGGATTGTTGGTTAATTGGAGCAGGTTGAGAAATTTGTGGATGGTTTGACACCATCTTTGCATGTTGATGTTCGTGCACATTGGCCATGTGTGTTCAGATGTGGTTCGTCTTGCTACAACCCTCGAGACGTGAGAGAGTTCCAAGTCTGGGACTCAGCACTAGGGGCATCAGAAAGGCAAAGACAAGGATAGCTAGTCGAAGTCCAAGGACAAGGCAAGTACTTGGCCTCACCCTTGAAGAGCATCGCACCAAGATGGTTGCTGGATTGTGATTCCATCGAGCATATTGAAAAGGATTGTTAAAGAACACGAGGAAGCGGAATGGTAAGGACAAGGAGAAGGCCGGTTCGTGTGCCGCAATAGTATCTAAGACATGGTCACCATCTGTCATCTACTCCCCCTTTCGCTCTCACTAGTATCACAACTGCTCTTCACTTGACCCAGTCTAGGAGGATCTCAATGGTCCTTGGCGGGCATGATACAGTGATTTGCTGAGGGATGCTTGATGGACATCCGGTTTCCATACTCTTTGATGAAGAATCCTCAATGGACATCATTAGAGACCGTGTGGTTGAGCAGTTGAAGTTGCCTACGATGGCGGACACCAGTGGTGTAGTCCTAACCACCGCCATGAGAGGCAAGCGGAAGGAATCAAACCAGTTTTGGGTTGTGGAGACCATGGAGGATGCCCCATTGGCTATTGGGGAGTTTTTTGAACATCACATGTTCAAGGTGGCACCTTTGGATCATGTGGATATTATTCTAGGCCACCCATGGCTGTATGATCTTTGGATGTGGTCTGCCACAAGGAGCACGGGTTGACTTTCCAGGATACTTTTGGCCGCTCCTTAGAGGTGATTGGGGAGTCCTTATCATCTCACACAGGCTTGTAGGATGTAGGCATGCAACATCTCTTCAGAAATAGACCCGAGGATGTGGGGTCACAGTGGAGTGGTTTTCCTAGGATGCAACGACACGATGTATCACTGCATATAGCTGCATAGGGTGTAGGCCTGCCGGCGGAGAGCAGTTAAAGAACGCAGCACTGGTTGCTGCAAGGCTTAGAGAACCAGCACTGCGAGTTGGAGAAGATCACAGAGCCGCGTGGATGGAGATGCCGGCAGGAGAAGGCTGGGCAGCCGTTGTGGAGGCTGGACGGGAAGATGAGCTGGCATAGGTGGAGAAGCTGCCCTGAACGGCACGGGCGCAACGGGTGGCGGCTTGGGTAGAAAACTCTGCTCTTCAGGAGGGCAAAACACAGCAATGATCAGCAAGACAAAAATGCAGAGAGGACAAGGTTTAACTTGGTGTTTTCCTTCCTTGTGGCACCATGAATGGCGGCGTTAATTTCAGCCTGCTGTGGACAGCTCGTGTGACCTCGTATGTGCTTGTGCAAGGGTTGTATATGCTGCTGGACAGTGGGCTGGATAGCGGACAACATAGAGAAAAACGCAAGGGAATAGGTGGCTGGATTGGGCAGCATAGAAAATGTCGAAACCCTAAAGGTTAAAAACGCAGAAATGCAAAAAATACAAAAACCCTAAAAGTGCAGAAACCCGAAAAATACAGATGCCAACATGAGGAGGAGAAAGATTCATGGCTTGCTTGAGTTTTGATACCATATTGGAATAAGCAGTCCCAGGCTATGGAGCCTCATAGATCACCATGGTGGGTATGTGGAGAGGGATGAAGCTTGAAGGAGAGAGGAGATGGAGCTTCAACCCATGGTTGTGATGCACAAGGATTAGAGAGAGAGAGAGAGAGAGAGAGAGAGAGAGATGTGTTAACAACCAAGAGAGAGCAAGATTGCAGAACTCAAATGATACTCAGTGTGATAATGAATCCACCCAAATATATGCTTTTATAGGCACAAGTGCCTTATCTTTTAACCCCTAAATAAGAGGGTGTTACACACCACTAAGGACACTTGACCTGACTCCAGACTAACTACAAAATACCAAACACGTGTATGGTATATGTTTGGGCTATTAAGCTAGACGGCTTGGAGGATTTGGTGGCAGATAGACATTGCATGTTAGACGAGTATGGACACTTGTTCAGTGGTGATTTCCTTGAGGAGTTACCTCCGTCACGACTTGAGGACAACCACGTTGATCCCCGTTTGTGCCCCATACCAGAACAGTCGTCCCGAGATGATAGAGCTTAAGCAACAATTGGAAAAAATGTTGGCCAAAGGCTTGGTCTGTTCGAGCTCTTCGCTATTTGGTGCTCTAGTCCTCTAGAAGAAGGATGAGAGTATCCGTTTGTGTGTGGACTACCGGGCTCAACAAGCTCACTGTAAAAAACAAGCCCCACTGCCTCGCATTGATGACTTGTTGGATCTAGCAAGCTGCATCTGAATTCGGATACCATCAGGTTCGCATACATCCAGATGATATTCAAGACGGATTTCCAGGCTTCGTTCAATTTGTTTGAGTTTCTTGTGATGCCATTTGGGTTAACGAATGTCCCGGCTCCTTAGCGGATGATGTCCTGGATCTTCCAGCCTTTCCTTAGGATATTCATCAATCCTCTTGGATGATATCTTGGTCTCTAGCAAGGCTAAAGATGGGCATGGGAAGCATGTGGAGACGGCCCTGTGGTTGATTGATGCCCATAATATGCGGCTTCGCTCTCTAAAGGCGTAGTTTTTCATGGTCAAATTTTCCTTTTTTTGTGACATATCTGTTGGGTGTTTCAGAGCTTTATGTGTGCTCACCTTGTGTATGTATATGTATACCCATGTTCGTGTGTCCATGTATATGTGTATTATTTATGTATGTGAACCACCCTCAAGTGTGTTAGTGTGTTTGTGTGTGTGAATAGCCTTTATGGCAGATATTTTGTGTGAGTGCGCGTGTGCGTGCGTGCGTGTGTGTGTAAGCAAGGATGTCACAGGCTATGCCATGTGTCATTGCTCTAATGAGAGTGACTGAGTAAAAAGTTAAGGCTTATGCCTGTAAAAGCATTGTATATTGAAGGTTTTACACCACATTAATCCAAGCATTAGATTGTACGTGCAATACAGTCTCTCTCTTGAGCTTTGTTCTCTTTATCTCTCTACCTCTCCCTACATCTTTCATCCTCGTTATAGCTCAGGCTTGAGCAAACCGCCCGTCTCCTCATTGACTTGTTTGTCTTCCTGCTCTGTGATCACCAGCCAGATCCCTGTGCGTCTTGCTGCACCGTTTGCTGAAAGGACCGTCCCACCACACTAGCTCAGGTGGAGCTTGTGATATCTCTGCCGACTGAGCTGAGCTGAGGTGGTTGCTCAGCTGGCTGACCCGGGGGGCAAAGACCCTGGCTGAGCCGTCTAGGTACGGGCGGAACTCTACTTCATTTGGGCTTACGTGTCGGTGTGGTTTTTTCGCCCTCTTCGACGCTCCTACTCGTCTCTTGTCCGTCTGCTCAGCCCTTTGCACCTGAGCTCTTGTGCCGACCTTGGTATGTCCTTCATAGCAACACTCCAGTTCGCGAAGACAACCATCTTCGCGAAGACAACCATCTTCCCATGCCGCTGCTAGCACAGTGCTGCAACCGCTACCTTTGCCAACCCAACTACACCTCTTCCGGCATTCCCCTCTGCACGATGACCTTAGCATCAAGTACCATGTCATCAACTAAATTAGGGATTCTCCAAAAATCATGTGAAACTTGCAAATTAGAAGTTCTGCACACTTTAAAATTTGGGGCCAAAAAATTGGGGCAAATTGGCCGAATCGATGCCCTTCCATCATAAGAAATTTGGGGCAAATTGGCCGAATCGATGCCCTTCCATCATAAGAAATTTGGGGCTTTCTTGATTTTTACATCAAAATTGAAGCCTTTGCATGAAACAAAATTTGGGGCTTTTACAAAAATTGCCCTCTACATCAGAAATTGAAGCCTGTAAAAGCTTAGAATTTAGGAGTTTTTCTCAAATTGGCCTCCTGAACCAAAATTCAAGGGTCTGCACCTTTTGCATTTTGGGGCTTTTCCCAAAATTGGCCATCCGCATAAAATTGAGCAAAATTGAAGAGTCCAAAATGTTTGATTTTTGAAGCTTTCGTAAAAATCGACATTTATTGCAAATTTGATACTTCCTGCATCAGTTATCGTCACCCCCATGGGGTACTAGAGGCGGTAGAACCTTCAACCGCCCAACATCATCTTGGCAACACTGAGATTCGGCATCAACACTCCTCAGATCCACCAGAGCGACTCCACCAATGTTGACTTCCTGTGCAGGCTCTATGTACCGAAGGATTTTATTCTCCACCAAGAAAAAGTAAATTTTAATGATTTTTTATGTATGAGTCAATAATGGTTCTTTGCCCGAGAGGTCCTTGTAATAAATGTTTGTGCGTTTTTTGTGCCTTCACCTATAAAAGACTCCATGTTATCCTTTATCCTTGTTAGGAGCTGGGAAATTTGTGGTTGTGTTTCTAGATGATATCTTGATACATAGTCGTACTCAAGAGGAGCACGTCGAACATCTCATGATTGTCTTGAGGATTTCGAGATGGGAGAAGTTGTATGGCAAGTACACGAAGTGTGAGTTCTTTAAAAGAGAGCTCATATATCTAGGACATTGGATTTCTCAAGATGGGATGAGCATAGATCTTGAGCGGATACAGAAGGTTTTGGATCGGCCAGTTCCTCAGACTATGATGCAACTTAGAGCGTTTTTGGGATTCATCGTCTTTCTTAAGAAGTCGGTGAGGGATTATTCACAGTTAATTGTGTCTTTCACGGACCTCCTTAGGGGTAGAGGATGTAAGTCCAACAGCCCCATCTCTTGGAACGGCATTTTCTGGTCTTTCCCTCAGGACTCCATGGCAGCCACCCCGTCAACCCCGATTGAGGCCGCCGTAGCTTTCTTATCTTTTTCTGAGCCGGACCTTCGGATCCTTGCCACAACTGTTGCAGCACTAGAGGCTTCCACCCTGGTTTGCAAGATTGTCGGTAGCCGCCGCGCGTGTGGCCAACTCACGGATCTTCAGGCTAGCCTCCTAGGTGCGCCTTCAAAGATCGCAGACATTCATCCTTTGGGGCGTGGCTACTACTAGGTTGAGTTCGACTCGCCAACGGCATCTGATCTTGTCATGCAGCTGTGCCCTATTACATTGCATGTGGTCGAGGCCTTCTTTGCACGGTGATAGCATGGCTTCGACCTGGCATCCAACCCTCCCGTTGGAGTTTCAGGCTTTCCCGTGACAGTCTGCTTTCAAGGCCTCAGGAAGGAATACCTTCCTCTTCTCCCGGTGATAGTAGTGCCATTGGGAGAGTGATACCCCCCCCCCCCTCGGGTGGTTCCCCCTCCTACTTCCCGCTCAGATCCTCATCAGGGGGTTGAGGGAGAAGCAGGTTCCCAGGCCGCGGAGAACCAGGTTCCGACCATGGATGACCCATCAGCCCGCAGAGTGGCGGACGGTTGGCCCCTGCCCGGGTTGTCCGCTGAGCACCAAAGCTGAGCGTTCCCGCCGTGCGCGCCAGGCTGGCAGCATGTAGGAGGATCCAATTCTGGTAGAGAACCGTTTCGAGCACTTATCATAGCTCCCGCCGGCGGACAGTGGACCCCCTCCTGTCACAGAGAGAGCAGCCCCCCCCCCCCCCCCCCAAAAAAAAAAAAACGTGGCGGCTGATTCTTGGTTGTGACTTCTCCTCTGGCCATCGGTGCCCAGTGGGGCAGGTTGACTCCACCCTCTTTTTGTCGAGCCTTCCCCAGCAGCCTTCGTCTAATGGATACCCCTTTCAGCAGTGTCCCTCTCTAGCCTCTCCGCGTCCCCGCTCCCCCTCGCCTCCTCCCCACCCTCGCCTCCGACTCTACCCGCAGTTGTTCCATTCTTGGTTGTGACTTCTCCTCTGGCCCTCGGTGCCCAGTGGGGCAGGTTGACTCCACCCTCTTTTTGTTGAGCCTTCCCCAGCAGCCTTTGTCTAATGGATACCTTTCAGCAGTGTCCCTCTCCAGCCTCTCCACCTCCGCGCTCCTCCTCACCTCCTCCCCACCCTCGCCTCCGACTCTACCCGCAGTTGTTCCATTTGCTCCTTCCTTTTTCTCTCTCCCCCCCCCCCCCCCCCCAGCCTCTCCAGATCATTCCCGTTGGCCCCCTGCAGCCCCTGATCCGGAGAGGAAACGGCCAGCGAGTTTCGTTCATTGCTTGATTCATCGTTTCTCAGAGCCGGTGGAGATGACCATTGTGGCCTCACCAAGGAGGGCTCTCCCACCTGAGACTCCAGGCGGCTCCCCAAGGATCTTGGGGCAGCCTCTGGATTGTAGTTTCTTCCGGTGCCTTCCGACGGAAGGGACAGATAGGTTTGAGAGGACTGTAGCCTCTATTCGGGTATGTGTGGTCTTCCACCACTGCAAATCCTCTACGCCAGAGAATGGCGCGATGATCTTCTCTTTCCCCTTGAGCATAGCCCTCGGGTTAGAGTGGGATCCAGAGTCGGTGGCTGCTACCATTCAAGATTAGGCAGTTGAGCTATTGCATCATTTGCAGGATCTCCGCATCATCGACGTTCTTACTCGTATGTGGCCTCTGGCCAAGATGGAGCTTGGTGGATCAGCCCGCAAAGACCAGGGAGGGGAGATGGTGACCTCCAACCCGGAGGTGTTGCTTTTTGTGTTCATGCATACACCTCTATCATAGTACCTCTCCCCCCTTCTTACAGATTTCTCCATTGTGATGGAGCACGGAGTATGCATACTCTCGCGCTCGGGTAGAGTGGCAGTACATGGAGGGCAGGATCCACGCCCACTTGGCGTGACTTCGCACCAGGACAGATTGTGACTATTCCCCGTCTAAGCCCACGTCCAAGACTCTTCGAGTGGAGGGTAGTTCCGATAGTTCCACCTCTCACAGAGATTGATATGAGGATTGTCTCATGGAACATTAGGAGGGCCTTAGTGCTTTCAGGGACGAGGTGTCCTTAGAGGAGAGCTACAGCGAGCTATGATGGGGGGACATATCGACATTCTTTTCCTCCAGGAGCATCATCTTACTGAGGGGCGTACCCGTAGCTGCGGGAAGATTCTACCAGGCAAGAGTCGTACTTTTTGGTCTCCATCCTTGGGCCCTTCAGGGACGCAGGGAGGAGTGTCTCTCTCTGTCAGTGGAGCAGCTTCTGCCGTCTATTGACAGGATCGGGAGTCCTAATTCCAGGACGTGCTTAGTGGGTTATCATTTTGGTTGGGGAGGATAGTGTTGGCTTCTTCAACATCTATGCCCCGAATGCTGTTGCAGGTAGAGCTATCTTTTGGAGCACTGTCCGTCAGGCCCGGCCCCAGGCTGATTTTTGGTGCATGGGCGGTGACTTCAACATGATAGAGGCAGCATAGGACAAACTTGGAGGTGGCATAGCCACAGTCTCAGGAGCGGAGTATTGTGCATGGGGGAGATGATTCTGATTCTTAGGGGACAGGACCCTTGGCATCTTCCAGAGTTTAGGCGTAGCTGTGGGAGTCTTAGCTTCTCTCGATTGGATAGGCGGAGCACTGGCTCCAACCTCTCTTGGTTGGACAGGTTTTTGTCAACGAGTGGGCATGGTTGGTATCCTGGCAGGCACTACATTTTCAGATCATGCCCTAGTTATTTTGTCCCTAGAGGACCCATGGAGGCATGACAGGCATGCAAGCTCCAGGTTTCCAGGCAGCCTCATTCAAGACCCCGAGATCTGCATCCGGATTGAGCATCCGGATTGAGCAGATATGGGAGGGACTCGACTTTTCCTCAAGCTCTGCAGCGTGCACTTTGGATGATGGCCTTGGGGAGATCAATATTTTCTTACAGGAGGCAGCCCAGAGTAGATTGGAGGGATTTCGGGAGCAGGAGAGGAGTATGAAGAGAGGCCTAGCCTCTTTATAGTGTCTTCAGGAAAGTTCCCCAGAGAGCCCGTGGATTGAGAGTCAGATCGCTGTTGCTTGCATGGAGATTCGGTCCATTGAGGAGGGAGGGTGGAGTATAGATACCATGCCAGGGCTTCGTTCTGGACTCTGGCCGGTGAGAGAGTTATTGGAGACTTCTTTGAGATAGCTGGCCCACACAGGAGGAGAGACGATGTTCGCAAGCTGCGTGGCTAGGATGGAGCTATTGTTTCTAATCCCTCGCATGTGAGAGCCATCGCCACAGATTTCTTCCGATCTCTTCTCATTGGTGCCCCATTATCCCCCTAGGTGATGGATGCGCGCGAGAGATTCCCGAGGCACACGGGAGTGGTGGTTCCCCCCTTCCCTTTGGTCTTTTTTATTGACCCCTTTCACTTCAGAGGAGCTTGCAAAGGCGGTGAAGGCATTACCCAGGGGCAAATGCCCGGGGGCGGATGGGCTTCCTGTTTCTTTCTTTCTTCGCCATTGGGCCTCATGGAAGGTGGCCTTCGCGCTGCCTTCAATGAGATTATGCTCATCACATATGCCATGCCAGAGAGGGTCACAGAGAGCTTGATACATTTGATTCCCAAGGAGGGTGGTGATAGATTGGAGATTCGGTAGTGGAGACCCATCACCCTTCTACGGACGGCCTATAAGATTTTGGCCAGGGTCATCAACAGGCAACTTCAGCCTTCTCTCCCAGACTTGATCCACGACACTCAGACTGGTTTTGTTCAGGATCAGAGCATTTTGGACAACATCTTTACCTTTTGGGAGGTGACAGCTTCGGCCAAGATGTGGCAACATGACCTCATTGTGCTACTCCTAGACTTTGAGAAAGCTTATTATAGAGTGAATTGGAGCTTTTGGGGGGGCACTATGAGCAGGATGGGATTCCCCATGGAGTGGATTCGTGGAGTCTTAGGACTTTATTCAGCATCTCACAGCCAGGTTCTCATTCAGAGAGCCCGAGGCGAGAGATTCCCTCTTTCCCGCTCGGTTCGACAAGGCTAACCCTTGGCACCGTACCTCTTTCTATTCGTCGTCGAGGCCATGAGTAGCTTTCTCTCCACCCAAGAGATTGGACTTTAGGGATTACGCCTTCCCCTCTGCACGTAGGAGTACTTGATGGATCTTCACAGAGATGTGAGCGTGTGGTTTCAGTCCTGCCTTTGAGGACAGATTTGTAGCCAGTCTACTTCGTGCTTGGGATCATCTCAGGCCAGCCCTCAGACAGATTGTTCCAGTGGCCTCAGAGGAGCAACGTCGGCAGCCTTTGATCTGGAACCCCTGATCCGTTTACCTAGTGGCCACATGCTAGGGGCCCGACCGCATATATCTTGGGGCGCCTTGAGCATGGGACTAGCCAGGTCTCTCGGAGATTGGATTGCACATAGGTAGTTACCTCAGGTGGAGCAGGAGAGGGTTGACAGGGATCCGGGTTAGAGACAAGCTCAGCATCGACATTGGCTCAGCTATTCCTCAAGAGTGGCTGACTCCTATTCCAGACCCCCCCCCCCCCCCCCCCCCCCCCCCCCCCCCCCCCCGCGGTGTGGCTCGGCGTGTTCACTAGACACGATATCCTCGTGGCAGTCCATGGAGCAGATGAGGACAATGGTCTGCTCGCTTTTTCTATTGGATCCCATGGCAGACCAGAGAGATCAGAGCACCCCTTGGAGGATTTGAGAGGCTTCACCTTGTAGAGGGTGAGGGTGATTGGTTTTTGGGCATGGGAATGGCACATAGATCCAGCATTGGCCAAGGTGGCCAAGGAGAGACTTTGGCGGCTATGGATTTGGGAGTGCCGACCTCTCACGTGGTTGCAGTGGGACCGTGGAGAGTGGACTTGGCATGATCCCACAGATCGGGTGGAGACTCTGGATGCCCCTTTCTTTGCATATACAACGTGGCTTGGCTGCAGGATCTAGATGCCTGAGATAGATGGCACATCGGTAGCAGCAGCACACTGGCAGTCTTAGGGCCTATCACAACGCTTCCTTTCAGATTTCTTGAAGAGGATTTGGGACAAGGAAGATCACTCTCTGTCTTTGGCTGACGGCACACTGGAGTCTGGCGGTTGGTACTTGGCTGCTTGCTGCCCAAGGTGCGGCCATCCCCAGGAGTCTTAGCAACATTGCCTTTGGCATTGCTCGAAGGCTTGGTCCACTTAGTAATGAGATCGGGATCTTTGTTTGGCCTCTTCTCAGTGCCATTAACCACTCCCCACTTGTCTTTATCTATGAGACACATTTGCATTTTGATGCACCAAGTATGGTACTTGGATTCATCAAATTTATCTGTTTTATCAAACATCTTTCCCATCATTTTTGCCATGGTACTCAACCTGACACTCACACACACAGTGTTACACAAATAGGGAAGTCTTTTATAGCTCTATGACTTTACAATGGAGCTTGTCTTTCACCCAAAAAATGCTCTACTCAAGTATCCCTTCACCAAATAAGTGAAGATGTGTACACAAACTTTGACCACTCAGGTAATGTGACTTTGCCTTGATCTTGAAACTGGTCCTTGAATCTTTGGCTAATGCAGTTTGAGCTTTAGTTTTAGTGTGTAAATACCTTGGCATTTGGTTAACACAGCACACCCTTTAATCCTTTTCACTAAGAAATGCAAAGAGAGAGATGCTCTTTATAGTTGAAGAAAAACAGCAGGCGGTGGAGGGCAATTTCTCCTTCAATCATGGAGTAAATCGAGCTGTTTTACGCTGTGCTGTTGCGCCCAGAGCTGCGCCAGAGGGTGATGTGGTCAATGGCTACGATTTAACCTCCAATTAGGGCTAATTTGAGAAGGGATGGAACCTGGTTCTTTGCAATGAGCACCTTCTGATTGTGTTGCTAGAATTGCAAAAGTACTCTCAAAGGCTCCGGTCTTGGGCTGGTTTACTGCTGAGCCAACTCGCCACAAGCAGGGCTACACAAGCCCCCACTGAATGCATATGATTTTATGCAATGTGAGGCTAATGAGAGCCTCCAACTCTCCTTCTCTTCTCAGCAACACAGGAGCTCTGTGACCCCCACCTGTTAATCTGATTGTAACCGTCTGGTTTCGTGCAATTTCAGCAAGCTCAAGACTCGGAGCTTGACGCCCTGAGGGGGGCTACTAAAGCCCTAGCACAATGGTTGCAAAGGATGCCAACAAGAAGGCAATCGAAGCCTCCGAGTAGTGCTATTTTCACACTGTTTCTGTCACTCAGAAAAAAACAGCAAGGAGTACCTTCATTATAATGTTGCTCTAGCATCAATGTTGTACCCCATTGAGTTTGGTGTTGATCAGGAGCTTCAGATTGTTGATGACGGCCTTGAAGGAGGTCTCTACACTAATGCTTCAAGATTGATGTACTCAACCCTCTTTCACAATGCAATCATACCACCAATACTATGCTTTCACACAAGGTTTCTCTCACATAGAGGTTTCCTTCTTCTAACGCTTGTTCACACCCACAATGGTGTGTCCCACTAAGAGATGATCCCTCGCTTAATCTCTCAATGTGCACTAAGAGAATGAGAGGAATGGTTAAGATATTGATTAGGGTTTGTCACAAAGCAAGATTCACATAGAATGTTGTGCTCACATAGAGACTTACACACGTGTGGACAGATTTGACACCTCCTTCACTCCAATGTGCCACCCAATGAAGTGATGAATCAACCCCAAATGCAACAAATGCAACAATGAGTTTCTCACCAAGAATATCACTTAATGATAATAGAGAATGCTTGTGAGCAAATCACACATACACCGACAATCTCTAAGATGTATCTATCAACATATGAATGATTACACTCCCATGGAGAGCTTTGATACCATGTTAAAAGACATGGTGTGAGCTTAAGCTTGACAATGATTGAATAGATCACACAATGGAAATGATTATCACATGAGCAAACTCACACCACTAGAGCAACACATGCCACCACTTAGATAAGAATGAGATGTAACCGATGAGCAATAGAATGTACTCAAGGTCACCACAAAGCATCACATAAACACATGCTAATGAAAATACCAAAGAGGAGAGTATTTCTACAAAGGACCACTTAGTGTATTGATCACTAAGCAGGTATACAAAGCATGGGCATTGCACTCTCCACTTAGCTCTTTACTTAGCACTGGAGAGTGAGTAGTATACCTTGTTTATATAGGCTCAGGAGAAGGGGGTGCCTAGAGTCCATGAATCTCTCCACCTCCCTTAGATTTCCTACCAGTCTCATCTAAAAGGTGATATCTCAATCATAGGAAAGTATCTACTAGACCTACACTCAGTTACTCTAGTAAATGAGCCTTCTAACCTTAAAACAAGACACTCTAAGGTATCACTAAGGATCTCACACTAAGAATGGGTGCTAGATCACATATTTTCTAACACGAGATAGATGCTAGTGATTTCATGATAGGTGCAGCGTTGTTCCAAGATGGTTGACTTGTGGCGTTTGAAAGCAAGAAGCTTTTTTTTTTTCCGAGAAAAGATTCTTTCATTGGTTATATAAAAAACGCTCATAGGGCTACAAAAGATCTCTCTTGCTCATAAGAGAAAACAGAGCAGTGAATACAGCAAGGCAGCCCGGAGAGACTCTCCCTAGGTGCTGCAAAATACAAGCATCAGTACAAAGGATTGAGAGGCTAAATCATACAATAGGGGGGGGGGGGGGGGGGAAAGCCAAACAGGTGGCCTGTAATGCCAACGGGGGGATCCCGTGTGTAAGGTGTAGAAGGGGCCGCAGCGCCAGGTGGTGTGAAAGGCCTGGCGCCGCAAGATCGCCTCATCCGAGTCGCCTCAGATGCGGTCATACTGTCCTCGCAAGGCGTGGATCAACTCCTGCCAAATCCCCCGTACAGTCTTTGCTGGGGGCTCCAGTCTCCCCTCAAAGGCCGTAAAGCACCGGGCCCTCCAGGTGAACCAAATGGTGAGGCTGCTGAGGAGCTCCCATCGTAGATCCCTCTCCTGTGTCCAGCTGGCGGATGAGAAATCCGGTGCCGGAACCAGGCGAGGCTGGCCCCTAATGAATTTGATGACCTGACTGTCCTGCTCCATCTCATAGCCCATAGCAGGCCCTGACGAAGTCGACCAAGCAGCGGCACCCCATGTAAACATACCCTCTGGAGAGAGGGGAGCCGGAATACGCAGCATCCGCAGCCAAATCTGCTGCGCCTGAGGGCAATCCCAAAGGCAATGTCTCTGTGTCTCCATAGGGTGGCCACATCGGACACAGGCCGCCGGAAGACCGCTGTAAACAAGCCAAGTGCCAACTGCTGAGCCCCTGTGGGCGACCAGCCACTGGAAAGTCGAGATCCTGCGGGCTTGTCGACTAGCCCAGAGCCGAGCCCAAAAATCCTCCAGGAACTCCTGTGAGAGTCCCTGTAGCCGCCAATGCCCCGTTGCAGCTGGAGAGACCGTCCTCCTCGCCGTCAAAATATGCCGCCCCAGCCGAACAGTATACTGGAAAAAGGTGATCTCTGTGGCCTCAAGGGATGCATAAGGATCATGCCACTCGTACTCCCCAGGGTCCCACTGTAGCCGAGCCAAGGTGCGCGCAGCATATGCCCATATGCGCCAATCCGGGAGCACATCAGCAGGGTCGGGGTCAATATGCCACTTCCGAGAAGCGGCGGCCACTACCCGTATCCTCTGAAAGGTGCACTCTGCAACCAAAGGCGACTCCACCTTCACTCTCTGAAGAAGCTATCAGACGTGCATAAGATCATGCACGGTTTTATGCCGATAGGCAACGTTCACTGAGGGAATGCTAGTTTATTTGAGAGTCCCCAAGAGTTTAGAGACGTTACGGACATGGAAGGTTTGGAAGTTATCCCCTAGGTACTTAGGACCTTACAGGATCTTGAAAAAGATTGGTGAGGTTGCGTATAGACTAGAGTTGCCTCCGAATGTGAAAGTTCATCCAATCTTTCACGTCAATTGACTGAAAGAGATGCTAGGAGCTAAGGATAACCTTGATACACCTTAGGAAGTTATTGAGGTTGAGGACTTATCCTATGTTCCACATGAACCCGAGAGGATTATGAGACATAGATCTGTGGATACACTGCTAACGGTTTGGCTTGGACCAAGAGAGTAGACATGCTCATGCCACGCACATTGTGAGTACGTAGGTTGACGTGCCGAAGACCTACAAGCAGGCTTTTGTGGTATGGAATGCCGGAGTTAGACAGGGCTCTGCCTATGGGATTGTGTAGGGAGCCCTAGCCTTGGCTCGGGGGAGATCGGTGGATGCCAGTTGTGGTTCGGAGGTGGCCTAGCCTAGCCTATTACTACATGATTTGGTTTATGACTAACCTTGGTTTTTAGCTGTGTTTAGGGAGATTCAGGGAATGACTTTACAATTAGCATGGCACGAAAGGTGTGCATGGCTAATCGCTCCCTTGGAGCATGTGATTGTGTTAGAAGTTAGCTACTTTCTTTGCATATTGGGTCTCACCACCTTCGCTCTGAAGGGGGGATTTTTTTTTTGGGGTATTTCGGATGTCACATGTACTCTGCACTCGGTGCATGGTGACAAGATGGCTCATCATGAGAAGTGCAACAGTTGTACAGTTTTAGAACCCAGTAGGATGATATTTGTCGTACGTCGTGACCCCATTGTACATCCTTAGTCCCAGGATAAGTCAGGCACGAGCTACGTAGGTCATTCCTCAGCCTTAGCGGGTCAGTCAGTCAGTCAAGTCCCTTAATCCACTTGGAGAGAATCATTCATGCATGTAGAGTCAGTAGAAGCCTTAGGGTTTGCTTCAAAAAGCACTCTACATCCTGCATAATATGCATTCATATGCCTGTGCATCATTTAGAACATCTCAGAAGCCGTAGGGAATTTACTAGGATTTATCTGGTATTTTTTTCATATTTTATAGTATTTATTTAGCATTATTTGTCATTTATAAATATAAACTTTATTAAATGACCAGCCAACTTGACCAACCTCCAGTTAGTATAAATAGGCTTGCATAGGGCTTAGTTTATCATTCAGTCTTCAGTGTGCTAAGAGCTTTCCTCCTCAGCCCTAGGAGTTCCCTTGCCTTCAGCACTAGACTAGTCTCATCCAACCCTTGGAGTGTTTGAGGTTGCTTCAGCCAGCCCTATTTCTCCAATGCGTTTGGCTTATCTACAGTCCACAATCATTCTCTCTAAAGAAATAAAGCAAATACTATCTCGTTATCGGGATAGGGGGTCCTTCAGTGGGTAATTCGGGACCCAATCTGGTGTACAGTTCTCATATATCTCTCTCTCATGTCTTTAAAGTTTGAAGTATTAAAGTGGATTGCTAAACTCACGAAACTCAGGATACAGAAGACGGTGTGAGCATCTGTGTGGCAGGATCTTCCAATACAAAGACTTCCGCTGCATATCACATCGGAGCTTTATGCGTGTTCACCTTGTTTGTGTATACCTTTGTTGTTTGTGTTTCCATGTATATGTGTACAGTTTGTGTGTGAACCACCCCTTAAGTGTGTGTTTTCATGTGTGAACAGCCTCTAAGGTAGATATTTTGTGTGAGTGTGTGTGTGTGTGTAAACAGTGATGTCATAGGCTATGCCATGTATCATTGCTCTAATGAGTGTGGCTGAGTCAAAAGATAAGGCTTATGCCTATAAAAGCATTGTATATTGAAGTTTTACATCACATTTTACATCACATTAATCCAAGCATTACATCGATGAGCAATATAGTCTGTCTTTTGAGCTTTGTTCTCTTTCTATGTCTATCCCTCTCTCTCTCTCTCTCTCTCTCTCTCTCTCTACACCACAGCTGTGGACATCTTTCAGCCTCCTTAGCTTAGGCTTGAGCAACCCTAGCCCTAAAACCTAATGTGATCTTCGAGGATGGAATCTCGATGGATCCAGAGGAGATTGATGCCATTGTTTTGTGGTCCATACCGAAAAACATACATAGGCTTCGTGTATTTCTTGGCCTCGTAGCCTTTTATCGGCATTTTGTGGAGCGTTATGCACGGGAGACCAATCCTTTGACAAATGCTACAAAGGAGGATCGGGTATTTTGTGGACTTCGATTGAGAAGTCTTGCTTTGAGAAGCTCAAAGGTATTATGTCGCTTCTATTTTCTGGTTATTACCGGATTTGGATGAGCCCTTCACAGTTTTTAATGATGCTAGTGGAGGCGGCCTAGGAGTAGTGTTGCAAAAGCATGGGCACCCGGTTTCCTATGAGAGTCGAAAGTTCCATGCTGCTGAGTTGTGGTATTCCACATGACCATGAGTTACTTGCAGTGGTGCTCACCCTTCAAAAGTGGTGCCATTTGGGAATACACCATTCAAGATGGGTGATTTTACTACAAGGATCGACTTTGTGTTGTCAAGGGCGGTGATTTCCGCCGAGTGCCTCTACACCGTTTTTCCAGGTCTGTCAGAAGTCAATGAGACGAACAAAGTTGTCGATAAGCTTCACCCATTGTTAGTTCCAAAGTTGCCTTTAGAGGACATTTCTATGGATTTTGTGATTGGGAAATGGAAGAGTCCGAGATTCGAGAATGATTGTATTCTTATAGTCATGATCAGTTGAGTTAGCAGACCCACCTTATTTCTTGCAAGTCAAATGCAAATGCTCAAGAGGTAACCATAGTTGTTTCCGTACAGCGTATGATGCCATATCGTATGGAATACCATATGGTATGATACTGTACGGACTCGTATGGATTTTTCTAGAATATTTTTTTTCAAAATTTTTTTCCCCCTTTTTTTTGGGGGAGGTAATGGTCTTGTTTTTGCTTGTCTATGGCTGTTTGAGCTTCCTTTGTACTATGATGCTTCCCTCCTTTTTAAAATATTCCATATCTTGAAATTGGAAATACCTAAGTTTATAAGTATTTTTTTAAAACACTGTATTTTATCGTACAACAAGGGGAAAAAAATTATATCGTGTTGTACGTTCCCGTATGGTATCGTATCGTACGAATCGTATGGTATCGTACTTGACAACTATGGTGGCAACAAATGAGCTCCTAGGCAATGCAAGTTCGGATGAGGATTTGCGAGTGCTATTGCATTCTTGAGCAACTTGTTCTTGTGTATAAGTCTTAGCTGGGACGCATGCAAAGCATAAACATTCAAGGATATGTCACTGATTGATGACCACACACATACACACACATACAGCTGTGAAGCTGAGCCCCTCATTTTCTTATATTCTTTGTTTTGTTGTAATTCGTTGAAAAAGTTATAGGGTGTTCTCATATATGTACAACTCACCTTCATGTTTCTTGTGTGTTTTTGAGCTAAACAGATCAATTGCAGCCATTGAAGGGTTCAAGGCCTACCCATTAAGCCAATTCGGTCAATGGGGTCCACAAATTTCATCTAACCTTGACCTCTCGAAAGACACTTACGTGCTGGTAAGTCTTGTCTCACGAGCACCACATAAAACAAAAGTGAAATGCAGGCTTATTTTCATGTTTTAGGTGTTTGAGAGGGGGCTGAGCCTTCGTTGTGATTTCTAGTGTCACCATGGAGTTCGATCCCTGCAAGCAGCGCAATGGCTACAAACTCAGGTTCATGTCGTGATTGTAACTGTGTAGTATATTTGTTAATTTTATCAAAGGCGATAACTTTTTTGTATTGGAAGTGTATATATATATATATGAAGAGGGGTCTTACATTTTTGTATTGTTGCGGCAGGGTTTCAGGAGGTTGTACAATGTTGCAGGTGGAATACATGAGTATTCGATAAAAGCTAATACGAGTGTTCCGACTTACTGAAGGAGTTTTTTGCATTGATGAACGACAGGAACCCACTTAAAAAAGGTGTTTGTTTGACAGCGTCTATGAACAAATTCAATAAAATGAGCAAGGAAAATGTAATATTATTATTTTTGTTACAATTTTGCTATGCTCAACTTTCAATAATCAAAGTACCCAAAAATTAAAGGAGAGTTTCCTATGCAATCTCTTATCATGGATTGGTATGGTGTTTTCTCCTTTTTAGATGAGTACTCGTGTTTCCCCTTGGATTACTTATATACATATGATTTAGTTAGATTGGCGGATATGCTTCACTCTATCGCCACACGAAGTGTTTTCTTTGGAGTAGGAAAAGTTAACACTAAGTGGCTCTCTTAGTTTCTTTGCTTCAAATGATTGCTCAGGGACTAAAAGAAAATGCCATGATAAGATTTGAAAAAGTAATCTACTCCAAAAACAATCAAGGTTGACAAAATATCATGTTAAATTAACCTTATAGACTTATGTCCTTTTAACCAACAATATGTACTTATAAAACGTTTTGCTTTTAATCTCCTTGGTAAATAGTATAGTATAAACTTCAATTTTTAGTTTGTAGTGCAAGTGTGGTATGTGTTTACCATTTACTTGCGCAACCCAACTAGGTGATATTAAATGACAAAGAATCTCGTTAAACACATTAGGTATTGATACAACATGTTTGATCATTTTGTTTAGTTATCGACATTTTTATTCAATGCTTCTATGGAGCACCATTACTTTACAAGTCAAGGGGGTTTGGTAGGGGTTGCATTGTTAGCAATAAACCATAGGATTGGAACATAGCTTGTAACCTTAACATGATGTTAAATATATGATCAAAAGAACTTCACATGATGTCAAATATATGATCAAAATTCTTTTTTTATTCAAAGATCGGAGCATTCACCTCATTAGTAAGAACAATTAACTCTTTCAATGGGACGATGTTGGTTATATTGATATGGAAGCAATCTAGAAGAGGATTCTTTTGTATTCAAGGAACGGAGCATCCACCTCGTTAGTGGCATTCACTCTTGAGATATTAATGGATGCACTTCTCATAGAATCCTTGTTATTAGACGAATCGAAATCAATTTGTCGTGTCATTTCGTTATAATTTATTTTCTCTATATCTAAACTTTGCAACAAGATTACTTATCCAGATTAAATGCCCAAACCACGTGTCTGTTGATCTTGATAGGTCAATATGCATTTGTAAAATGTAACTCACAGTGTGCTTTAGATTTGGTATTTCATTGTTGGCAAACTTGATTTGCCATGAAATGGATCTAGACCAAGAATCAAGCACACATGGAAAATTCGTGAGATTAAAAAGAAAATAGAGAAAAACCATATGTAAATGTAGTAAAGGAAGTATGTGCATAAGGCCTAAGTCACCTCTCACCAATGAGGATGGCTATCGAGCTCGCCATGAGTCTTAAACCATGGGTGGCTATCTCCAAGAAAAGAGCCAAGAGTATATGTAGATGTCCAAGATATGAATGACCAAAAGATCCTTACAATGAACCCAAGGCCCTATTTATAGTAGCCTTGTTCATGGCCCAATATTTACATGTTTTGGACCTTAGCTTATGCTTCATTACAAACCATCCCTTCCCAAAGATTTTGTCCTCAAAATCAAAATCATACAAGATATCTACAATTCAATGTAGCCTAAAATGAAATCAATGGGAAGTGGTGAAGGTCCCAAATATGCTCTCCAAATGTAAGGAAGTCTATGAGTCTTCATCTCCAATGCATATGTGTGGGAATGCGGCAGCCCTTGTTGTAGATGAAATCTTTTGAAAGATTCTTCATAAAAACTCCACGAGATAGGCTGCAAATAATGGTGGATACACTTGGCCTATCATGTCACGCATTATATTCTTCAATTATGATGACCATTGAAGCTTGTTGGAGAGTAGAGAAATGACCACAATAATGGACCTCACCAAAACTGTCCACAAGTTAAAGCCACAAAAACACGAGAGGCCTCTAATTAATACTTTGTTGGGTCTGTGCTACTGAAGCCTAATACACAATGCATCTTTTGCATACCCTTCACTTTGTGGCATCCATATGTATTCTTTCGATCGACCTCGCCCACCTTCACCTCCACAAACCACTACCCCACTGCTTTGCTTCATCGCAGTAAATTTTCAATTTATCCACTCAACTACATCATGTGCATTCTCAAGTTTTGTGCCATTTTTGGCAAGCTGCTATGCAGTGATGATGAGGGCATGCTTGGTGATGACTATGCTTACACTATCATGCTCACCCTTGCCATGACCACTACCAAAGTAGTTCCACATCATGTGAACTCTAGTAAGAGAACAATACTTGACAATGCCACAAATTTGAGGGATTTTAAGCTATTAACATGAATACAATTTTGTAATTTATCACATCTCAACTACTTAGCAATGTATGGAATGGAACCAAATATGAAATTACAAAGCCTTACCTTCCAACACAATTTAAGTAGCTTGGAGTATACCCCTTGACACAAGTTAAGTAGTGGTCCTAGATATTCTAGATTCAATTGATTTTTTCAAGTATTTAAGTCTATGTCAGACTTGGGAATATGTGTGGCTAGGTCCGAAGACTTGCAAACACGTGTTTGTAATACTAGGAACATACATGGAGAACTAGGTATGATTTGTGAACGTGTATTCTGAGATAGAAACATGCATGGCTAGGTATGATTTGTGAACCTGTCTGAGATAGAAACATGCATGGCTAGGTATGATTTGTGAACGTGTATTCTGAGATAGAAACTTGCACGGTAAAGTATCAGCAAAATGGACTTATGAACGTACATTTATAAGTGAGAACATGCGTTTCCAGTTTGGCGTGTACAAATAAAATTCTAATAGGTTTGTCACTTGTAGTGGTGGAAATCTTAGGGTCACGTGATGGTCAGTTTTCAACCAATTTTATCATTCTAGGAATTTATGGGAGGAATACTAATGAGAATATTATGCAGATCTTTCCAGTTAGACTTAGAAACTTGCATTTTCACTTGTGATGAATGTGCATACTTAAGCCTAGTCGAGCATATAAACAAGCAAAACCAGAGAATAGTTTTCTATGTTTTGGTCTAAAAATCCAAAATTTTCCCTCTGATTTCTCCTTAATGGTGCATGTTTTTCAAATTTTTAATTTGATAGCATGCTTTAGCTGTTCCTAACCTATCTAATGATGTGCATAATGCAACCTAATGTTTCTTACAAAGATTAATGGTGAGATCCATTCCTAAAATGAATAAAAACTTAGAAAATTGCAATGCAAAAAGGAACTGGCCAAAATAAAAGGAAATTAAATCAAACACTTTCTTATAATCATGCAACTTGAGCCTGAAGTGTTGCTTGTTGAGATGTCAAGCTCAACTAGAGATGATACTCACGATGTGCTTGGGTGACCATTCCACATTTACATCATTGGCACGTTTAGTAGCCACCGACATGACAGATCTTCGCTAGCGATTCTACAACTGGACTACACCTACATAGTCCACCCACCGAGTTATGGCATATTTATCTTGCCAGCTCACCTATTTAACATGTTCACATTATGGACCGCTTGTACATAGTACTCTAGTACTTATGTTGGGTTTTCACTCATCTTTTGCAGCCTTCCTTTGAGATAGAAGATGAAGAAGATTTCAGCCTTCCATATTTGTGTGTGTGTTATCCATTGTTGTCTGAGTGTGTGTGTACTTGTGTAAGAGCTCAAGCTCTCTCTTCTCCTCCAATCTTTTCATGGTATCATAGCCTAGTTCAATCTAAGGAGCTGAGTGGCAAGCAAAGGAAGCTGCAAAGGCAAAGGAAGCTGTACATGGGTGTAAGAGCATCACTTTACAGGTAACCCGAGCTTTGACCCATTTGGTGCAATAGTCCATAGAGCGATTATATATCGGGCTTGAGTGTAGCTGGTTGTGGGACTAATGGGCCCAATGAAATCAAAGCCCCACTTTTTGAATGGTTGCAAGGACACAACAGGGTTTAGGGAGTGGGAAATCTTAACATTTTTGATGTTAGCCCTACCATGGTTGGAGCGGGTGCTGGTTGGGGGATGATGGGTGGAGGAGCTAGGCCGTGTGGATAATAGATCATTGGAGGCCCTTGTCTCATGGGTGGGTTAGACTATGCCCCATGTGATACCCTGGGTATGCTCCCTATGGTGGGTATTATTGATATACAGGTGGTCTAGGCTGATGTGTCGAGGTCGGGTAGGTGCTTTCTCTCTGCTACGATGCTTTCAACCATTAGGAAGATGGATCTGGCCCTAGGTTTTGTACGGGTCTCTGGGTCCTGAATGAATCGGCCACCCCTAAGATAGGCATGGCTCTCCAGACTGGTGGTTTAGTCTGGGTTTGATGGCTCTTGCTTTGCCCTATTTTTTCTCTAGGCTCTAGAGACGGCGTGGGATCACCTTCCTGCTGATGTTCTATACCTCTCGTCCTGGGGTGTGGCTCTTCCAACTGTGCGTTTCCTAGGATAAAGTTGTGGAGCCTCGACGCAAGGCTTCTTTGTGAATGTGTAAGAGAGGTAGGGTCTTGCTCCTAGAGAGGTGGTCTGTGGGTACACTAAGCTTCAGGTTCTCTTGTTTTGAGGTCAAGAGTTTTCCATCCCATGCTGGGATGGTCGTCACTCTCCCTGGTGCTGCCAAAGACAAGCACCGTTTGGCTCCAAGCTGTATTGATCACAATGGGTCCAACCTTATGAGAGAGGGAGCTTCAGGAGAGTTTATGTCGCCAAAGAGAGGATTATTTCGACCAATTTACCTAAACGTAGGTGCATGAATGTGTGGAATTACTATGCAGAACCCCCCTTGGGAACAAAATTTTTTTTTTGAGAACGGTACGATCGTACACTTTGTGATGGTATGGGCATACTCTTTAGAAGGGAGCGGGCATACACTTCTCATGAAGACGAGGACACGTGTGTATGCTTCCTAAAAGAAATGGGCGTGGCTTCAAGAAGGAATGGGTGTGCGCTTTTGAATGAAAAAGGTACGGGAGTGATGAAACTGACACATGCATGGCAAAGTTACCACGGACGTATAATTTGGAAAGGAGAAATGGCATGGACATGGTATAAATGACATGGACATATGCTTGCTGGAGCTAGGGCAAAAGAGAATGACACGGGCATGGCGAAATTAACATGGGCGAGGTAGTTGAACGAAACACGTTGGAACGGGCATATGCTTCTAGGAAGGAACTGAAATCTGTGGAGGACCCTAAGCTAAGTGCTATCCCCCGGTAGTGGCTCCAAAGATGTTAAACTAAACATACAACCTTGTACACAAGAGAGGGAAAGAAGAAGAGAAACAACCATGCAAGTGTCGAATCAAAGATGTGCACTTAGCCAACCCTAATGAGGGTTAACTCCCCTTTGTGAGGCCACTAGGGGCTCACTCGACCACCACTTGTGTTACCCAAGTGGAGATTCAAGAGATAGGGGAAGAGCAAGAAGGAGGGAGCTATGGAAAGCTCAACCTTCACTCCATGCCACATGCATGCAAGAGGGACCTTGGTAGAGAGACAAGAGAGGGGCGAGGAGAGGAGAAGCTATATCTTTACTATCCCTAACATGCATACATCACAACAATCAAGCATGCAAGCATCAATAATGCAAGCACGCATCCACAAATTCAAGAGAGTGAGAGAGAGAAAGAGAGGCAAAACTCAAATGAGACTAATGGGATTGTCCTCTTTCATAAATCCTTCATCTATCAGGAAATTGGTCATTCTGAACATCTAAGAAAGAAAGTTGTTATTGTCTAGCTTCTTCTTGACAATTTGATCGAGTCTTTAGACATTTTTGCCTACAATAACCAAAAACCTACAAACAGCCAATTTCTATATACAACTCGTAACATAGTAGTATCTTATGTGACTGCCTCGTATAGCGATATTTCTACATCACCTGTATGTCACAAGATGTAACTAGAGTACATGTTTATCCACTTAAGATTAGCAATAGATATGCAAACATTGTCTGCACTCCCAAAATGCATTGCTGCGCTACAATAACCAGCTTTTAAGCAGAGATGATTCTCTACAAAAACATCTTGGAACTGCCCGAAAACACCTTGCAGTGACCGAATAGTGACCAAAACGCGCTTGAAACATGATTTTGGCTAAAAAAATTTAGTACAAAGTATTATGAACCTTGCAGGCACCTCCACGCTTGCTAGAAGATAGCTTCTCAATTAGAGATGTGTAGATCTTCGAGCTACCTAGGGCGCTCGACTGCAAAATTCCTATATGATTTAGTCATCACATGATTTGGTTACCGCCTTGAGGTTGTGAGTGACAATGGAACACACTTAATTAATGAGGTAATCTAATTCCTCTTACAAGAATTCCTTGTCACTCATAGAAATTCCTCCTTATATTACCCCCAAGCTAATGGCCAAGCTGAAAGCACTAACAAAGTTTTGTGTGTCATTCTCACTAAAACTGTTGTTGAAGCTAACAACGATTGGGAGCAAAAGTTATCGGTAGCACTCTGGGCCTATAGAACCTCCTATAAGGCAGCTACTAATGCCACACCCTTTAGTTTGACCTATGGTATTGAAGCGATTATGCCAATGGAGTTCTTGGTCCCAAGCTTATGCATTGTTGTACAAGAGAAACTCATGGGGAATGTCTTAGGCTGTTGCCTTTTCAAGCTTGAATGTCATCTCTTGTTTGAATGGGACATACCTCTTGAAGCGGCCTTGGTGGAGATGAGTGGGGTGCCGACATCTCCTTGGGTGTGCGAGAGTGTTAGTGGGGAAATCTAAAGGTATAGAAGGTAGTCAAAAGAAAATACAGCTGGCCTCAGTTTTGTTGGTAGGAGTAACACTCGGAAAGAGATGTAGTAATTCACTTGCCATAGAAGAGAACATAGGATAAGTAGTAGGAATGGACGATCCTTGTGTTTCTTTGTGGCCTTCATCTGAACTAGGGGGTGGGTGCGTGGGCTTGCTGATTTTCATGAACTCTTGGATTTCTGTAAGATCTTATGTGGTAATATTAGGATATTGTATATATACTTTAGTGAAGTTATATTAGGATATTGTATATGTACTTTAGTGAAGTTATATACCACATTAGTCATCATGGCCTCCAAATGTTTATGTATATTACAGTAAAGTTTTATAATACCAAACGGATGATAAAGGGTTGACTCTGAGAGATTTAAATGTTGGTGTTTATTATAAACCTCTAACCACCCGTGATGACTAATGATCCCCCACCCACTGATAACTACGTGCAACCACCTCGTAGTTGACCGGTGTAGTGGGTATATCATCTGGCATAAACAAGTTGAGTTTGTTGACATTGTTATCCAAGATGCCAGATTGTTGTAACACCCGACACCGACTATGGAGGTTAAGCACGATTGGATGTAAGGGATAGAAAAATATATTAGCTGGATCTGTTAGTACTAAGTCACCTCTAAAGATACCCATAATGATAGTTGGATTGGCATCTCTCTCTTATTTTGGTGAATTAGTGTTAAGTCTCCTAAACTAAGATTGTCAGTTAAAAGAGGGTTAGTGTAGACAAAAACATGGTTAAGGTTTGAGGAGGGGCCTGAGGAGTTATCGGCCAACCAACCTATCTCTTAATTCATGTATCCTTGAGTCTTTTATTGACAGAAGGTTAGATATTGCAGCCTCACGTACCATTCATGCAGCATCCAACTCTTCATATCTTTGTGTAGCCGCTTCTTGTGCCCTTCTTGCCGATGCTTCCAATGCATTAGCATCTTCAATCCTCTTTTGTTGTTCTTCAGCTAATAACTGGCTATTTCTTAGCTGTTGATTGACATGATCAAGCACTTGTTTGTGGATGGTTAGCATTTGATCTATTTCCAAAGATTTGGTAGTGATTACCTCATTCAAAGCTTTAATATTCTCGGCATGGGCTTTGTTTAAATGTTCCCTTTCAGCTTGAAGATTAACCACTTTTTGTTCTACTGCAGTGACGGATTCAGTGAAGGTAGCTATTTGCTTTGTTAACTCTTCTTCTTTGACCTAGAACATTGCCTGAGCCTCATGGAGCTGCTTTGTATGTTGTTATTCTTTCTCTCGAGCATTTGCCACCTCCTTTTGAAGCTGCTCTTTAGCTTGTTTGACTTGTGCTTTCAACTCTATGTTTTCTTTGGCCCTTTGCACTACGGTTTTGCTGAGCATTTGGTTGTTTCCTTCCAACACATGGTATCTCGTCTCCTGTTCTTCTGTGGCCTTCAAAATTTTGAGGATGACATCTCTATGTGTAGTGTCAGTTGTTCCTTGAGCATTTGTACTTGGCCTGTAGCTTCCTGAACTTTCTTCCAAAGAGTGGTATTCCTGTCATAGAGCATGTGCGTAGTAAGTAGGTGACAACACCAAACCCTCTGCTCTTGTTCCCAGATAGACATGCTTGTGGTGGGAGGCTGCGCCTTCTGTTTCACAGAATGGTAATTGCAGCAAGTTGTCTAGGCCCTCCATTGTCTCTTGCAAGAAGCGATCCAGCTCTAAGTTATGCAAGAAATATGTATCACCAATTGGGCCTTCATCTTCCAATCGTTGTTGCTTATTTGGGCTTGCAGGTTCTTCTTCTCTCTTTCTTTTCTCAGCTTCTTAGCCATGTAGTCTTTGGATGTACAGATGTAGCTTCTTCATTCCTTTTGTTAACCGCTTTTTGTGGCACAACTTCTTCTTGGACCTTCTTTGCACCAATCTCTGTTGAAGTTGGCGGATCTAAAAGAACAAAATCATAGAGTGGAGAGAGGTTCTTGAATGCCATATGTGCTAGGCTTGGAGGGGGTGTTTGAAGAGGCAATTCCAAAGTCGTGCTCACGAGTATATCAGAAAGGTTTATTCCCCTTGCCTTTTGCTGCTCCAACACTTGCTGATATGATGCAATATCTTGGGTTATTTCAGATTCCAAGCGCTGGGATTCCTCAACAAACTGCTGGTATTATGGCCCTCATCTTTTTGTTCTTGTTTTTTTGCTTCCCCTTCTTCAGCTCTTGCATTATCTCCTTTGTTTCTTTTAAGAGGGCTTGTCCTTCCTGCTGCAACTCTTTAGGATTGATGGTTGGCGGTTCTAGAGGCATTGTAGCTTGTTGTGCCTGTGCTTTCGGCACGCTTTCAAGAATTGGAAGGCCAGCTACATGACTGAGGACCTTGGTTAGTAAGTAGGATTTTCACACCTTTGATTGGCGTGACTTTAGGTAGTTCTCCATATCTCGATGGATATACCATGCCCAGTCCTCCTCTTTTTCTTCATGTACTTTAGCTACTTGATTGAGAGGGACCCTGTTATATCTGTCAAGTGGCTTTACCTACATCATCATAGACATTGCTATGCACACTTTCTTAGTTATTTTATCCCGTATGTTATCATAATCTTCTCCATTGGAGTTGTAGGAAACCCTTCTGAGCATATCTTCCATGGGCGGCTTCTCAATATTGTGAATATGTATCTGCATTAGTGGTGGGAGATGGAGTGCCTCGCGTATTAGTTCTTCTGAGAGAGTAGGACCTGTTCTCTTGTGCCATCTTCCTTTATTACCATTCCCCTCTTGGTGGCTTTCTCATATGACTTGAGGTACTCCGCACATAAATCGGTGTTGATGGTCCGGGGGGGAGGCTTTTGGCCATTCTACCAAGTCCCACTTTCTCCAACTTAGCCTTGACCTCTGTATCTTCCAATATTTGTAAACATTTAGGGCTGTGGTACTGGAGCGTGATTTTCCCATGTAGTGTTTGGATGCTCTTTGTTGATAAAATAGAGCCCTCAAAACTTTGTGCATATGGCCCAAGATAATTGAGCTTGGTGCCACGAGGCCCTCTCTTCCTTCGTTCCACGGGTGACCCTGTGGTACTGGTTTGGGTCACTGGCAAGAGTCTCTTCGACTTCAGGTTCTAGTGTAATGGAGGAAACCATCTGTAACATTGGAAAGAGCATCAATCATAATGACTGGTAGGAGCTCATGGTCCTCCCCTTCTTCTCTTTTTCTTTTTCTCTTGTAAAAAAAAAGTTTTTTTTTTGGGTTTTTTTGGTGTGTGTGTGTGTGTGTGGGGTGTGTGTGTTTGATGAGAAGAATGTTAATGGGGTGAGCAATAAAAGATGTATGAGTGTTGGTCGGGGAACAGTGTTGAAATGTGAAGTTGCCGACGTGAGAGATTAAGTCGTGAAAGTTCAGGTGCGGGGCTTAAGTCATGAAAGGATTAAGCTGTGAAAGTCTTTAGCCGTGAAAGTCTTAAGTTGTGAAAGTCTGTGAGGCGATTATGGGTGATGATACACATAGCACGCAAGTAGAATATATACAAGTTATGGCGACTCAAAAAGAGAATGATGATCATATGAAGTTAGGCTTTGGGAACCCAATTTTGACTGACTGGACACTTTTGTTTTGCTATTTCTGTGGTTTTCTCATATGGGGGTGAGGTTGTAACATGGATGCCTTCTCTGGTATGACCATTGTTTTCTATGGCATTGGTGGTTCTATGTCACTTGTCATTGCTTGTTTTCCTTTGTTAAGGGGATCCATAATGGCATAGTAATGGTATCCTTGCCCATCATTCAATTGTGTTGCTCTTTCTTCCCATTGAATATGACAATTATTGGCGTAAATCCAAGATCGTCCAAGAATCATCTCTTCTTCCATGGATCTTGTAGGTATGACAAACACCTTTCCCACAGAGGGATTCTTTCTTTTATAGAAATATTAACATTTAAAAATCCCATGGCTTTTGTACTTTGATAAATGCACACTTTGGACAAGTGAATTTGTGGCTTCAAGGGTGAGGTTTATCGAGCTACCCATGTTTCATAAGAGATCAAGCTATGACCTGATCCTGTATCAATTACTGCAATGCTCTTGACATGACTCTCTTTCGTAGGTACTTTTACACTGAGATGTGCTGGCTCAATGTGTCTAGGTCATCCTCATCAAGAAGTGTGAGTGAAGACATGTTCACATGCAATATTCTTGCATGGAGTCTTTGTTTGGCCTTCTCTTCTTCTTGAGGTTGTTTGATTTTTTCTTTGGCCAACTCTCTCTTTTGTTTCAGTAAATGCTCATGTGTGAGCATCTCCTAGGTCAGCGGTCCGTAATACTTCTTGAGTTTTCTCCCATTGATGTATCCTTCCATTTGTATTCCGATGGTTTCAATATGTATCGACCCTTGAGGGGTGATTTCGGACCCTCTAAAAGGTCATAACCCTCTGAATTTAAGTTTCTTTTTCTTGGTGCTTCCGACACCATACATGAGGACGTGGTCCCCCATTTCCAATTTCTTTTATTTTAGGTTATGGTCAAACCAAGTCTTTCTCTAAAAGGTCATAACCCTCTGTATTTAAGTTTCTTTTTCTTGGTGCTTCCGACACCATACATGAGGACAAGGTCCCCCATTTCCAATTTCTTTTATTTGAGGTTATGGTCAAACCAAGTCTTTCTCTACAATTTCTCGACCATAAGCCCATGTGATGTAATTAGCCGGGTTTCATTAGTTTTTCTAAATCAATCAATCTCTCGGCCATTGCATTTTCGGTAAGCCTCTCCTACATTGCAATTCGTAGGCTTGGAACTAAGTACTCCATAGGCATTACCGCATCATCAATGCCATAAGCTAGACAGAAGGGATTATATTTTGTCGCCACCTTATACGATGTACGATACGCCCATAGAGTTGCAGTCAGCTTATGTTCCTGCGACTAGCTTCTAAAGTTTTAGTCAAGATGGCACATCAAATCTTGTTTGTTCTCTTTGCTTGACCATTTTCTTGGGGATAATAAGGTGATGACTTTCTATGGACTACAAGGAATCTAGCCAGTAAGTGTTCAATCACCTCATTAATGAAATGCGAACCCCGGTCATCACTCACTAATTTAAGTGGGCAGCCAAATCTAGAAATGATTTATTCATATAAGACCTTGGCCGTACTTGTGCATCATCTCGCTTAGAGGCTCTTGCCTCTACCCACTTTGTGAAATAATATGTGGCCATGATTACATATCGGGCTTGCGAGATGAATGCGCTGCTTGACTAATGGGTCCTACAAAGTCAATCTCCCACTTCTTAAAGGGTTGTCTTACAATCACAAGGGTGAGTGGCATCCTGTCTCTTTGTTGTGGAAGAGCAAATCTTTAACACCCCTCATATCTTTTCATAATTTCTATGGCATCCCCAAATAAGGTATGCCACCACAATCCTACTTTTGAAGTACTTTACGAGAGCTGTAACTTCTCCAGTGAAGTGTCCTCCAACTTTCTTGAGTGTGATTCTTCTAGTACTATATGCTCTCTCTCTCTCTCTCTCTCTCTCTCTTTCCATGTGTGTGTCTCTATCCCTCTCTCTCTCTCTCTTTCCATGTGTGTGTCTCTATCCCTCTCTCTCTCATTGCCACCATATGCTCTCTCTCTCTCTCTCTCTCTCCATGCCCTCCTTGGCTTGATTCTCTATTAGCAATGAAGACCCGACCAATCAATTGGTCCACCAATTGGAGAAGATCAACTCATTAAGTAATGTCGATATTTCTTTATATAGCATAGACCATGGCCAACCCTTCACGCTTCGTGGTTTCGTAATTTATCTCTACATCATTTAGTTGACAACTAGCAAAGCAAACTAGGTAATCCAATTTGAATTCCCCAGGTTGTGCTAATACACAACCTATTGCGAAGTTCGATGCGTCGATGTGCACGTGGAATATAGGATCCCAATTGGGTGGTCTCAGGATAGTTGCACTGGCCAGTGCTTTCTTCAACTTATCGTATGCTTCTTGGCATTCCTCAATCCATTCAAAGACAATGAGAAGTCTATACAATGGTTTGGCAATTTTAGCATAGAATATGATGAAGCAACGATAATACCCAATGTGACCCATAAACCTCTGTACACCTTTGTAGTTGATGGGTGGGGGCAATTCCAAGATCAATTTTACCTTGCTCTCATCCGTGGAAATATCTTTTTTATACACAATGTGCCCTAAGATCACATGTTTGACCCAAAATTAGCCTTTGGCACAACTAATGCCAATCTTGTGGTTGGGGGAGGGAGTAATCCTTCCTAGAACCATAACTAATGTGACCATAGTGATAGTGGTTACATTAACAGCCTTTGGCTCAGCTATAGCTCCCAAAATATGCACCTAAGACTATTTAGAATCGTTTACAGGCTTACCGCATCCTTAAGCTTTGTAGCATTAGAGTAGTAGTAAGTGCAACGAGGGGGGTTTTTGGTTCAATTTTGCCTCCAAGCCTACAACAACAACCCAAGCTACTAGGTACGGCAACACAACCCAAGCTGTTAGTTACACTACATTAGGAACCTTATATTAGGGAGTAGGAGGCTCTAGAATAGGTTCGGCATTGGGAGGAGCCCACATCCACACCAGTATGACCCAACCTTACATGGCTACCCTCCAAAGTATCCCCACTCACCTCAAGGGGGCAAGTGAAACATCCTACATACGCCATGCTACCACCAATGTAAATCCCTCACAACAATTACCTCAACCTCCACCTACACCATCACTAGTCGAGGCCGCCAATAGTGGGACCACTAGTAGTGGTGGCATGTGGTGGCATGTGGGGTTGGCCATGGTGGCTGCCCACGTGGTGGCCGCCAATAGTGGGACCACTAGTAGTGGTGGCATGTGGGGTTGGCCATGGTGGCTGCCCTCGTGGGGGCTGGGCCCCCAAGGGGCCAATATGGGCACTTAGGCCTATTGTTAGGTTGGTTCAAAAATGTATGTGTGTTTTGGTTTGTGTGCATTTTTGCAAGTGTGTGTGTGTGTGTGCGCACGTGCACGCGCACAACTATGTGTGTATGTATGTTTTGGGGTGTTTTACATGGAGAGAGGGTGTGCATGTTGATGCAAGTTTGGAGGGGTTGGCGAAATGTATATGTGTGTGTTTTATGTGTGAGTGTTGTGCTTTAGTGTGTGTGTGTGTGTGTGTGTGTGCATGGAGAGAGGGTGTACATGTCCATGCGAATTTGGAGGGGTTGGCCATATGTAGATGTGTGTGTTTTAGTTTGTGTGTGTTTTAGTTTGTGTGTGAGTGTTGTGTTTTAGTGTGTGTGCAAAAACGGTCGGGTGTTTATGTTTTGTGGGTGTAAGTGCACATGCGGGTAGTGTGAATTTATGTGTGTGCACATGCAATTGTTTTAGCTTTTGTTATTTTTAAATTTTGTTTTGGTATCTAAATTTAAGTTTTCAACTATTCTAAGTACACATGTTCATACAATTGGTAGAAGGTGCTATGTTACATATGTACAACTGGGGTATAATAAGGCTTTTGACTTACTGTGGGTTCAATAAGTGAAGGTAAAAAATCGCTTGCCCATCCATGATAAAAGCTTTGATACATAGTCACTAGCTTTGTTGGTGTGCTTGATTGAACTTAGGCCCTCCAACTCTGGTGAGTTGGTGTTGTAGCATGGCACATGGGAGTGGGGGGACGTGGTGATCCCTTTGAGCCTTGAGATTGCTTAGCAATGCCACTCCATCTTTGATTTTATATTTGATGATGTGTTTATAGAGGCCTAGCGAATAGATCCTTGACCTCGAATCCCAAATGTAGGGGTTCCCTTTTTGTAGAAGCCTTAAGCTTCAGCACTTTTATTGGAATCCATCAAAGTGTTAATAGTTAAGATAACATTGGGTGTTGGTGGATGTACTTAACTCTCTTTATCTTAGGGGGTTATGGGATGATAAGGTTTTGGGGACCTAGACATAAGGGTTTACTTCATAGAAGCCCTGAGCTTCTAACACCTAGATCTAATGGGGCTTGAGTTGAGGGCATAAGACATTTTCTTGAGACTCTTGCTTGGCATATTTGTACTTATAGGCTTTGGTGTCTTTGCTAGGTCTTTGCTTTACCATCGTACCTACCTTGGTTAACACCTTGGCTTGAGGCTCTTGCTTGGAAAATTTGTGCTCATAGTCTTTGGTGGCTTTGCTAGGTCTTTTCTTTGCTATCGTACCTTCCTTGGCTATATAGGATACTCTTGGGTACCCACTCCTTCTTGGTGACCTCCCTGAAGAGTTGTTGAGGTTGACAATTGGGAGGTTATCTTCTTCTTAAGCGAGGTTTTAAATTTCCATAATGGTTTGACGCATCGTCCAAGTGAGAGTAGTGATATGTGTTAGGGGTTACATGAGGTAATGGACACAAGGCTTTTTATGTTGAAGGGTTCGGGATGTCTTTATCTCAACTAAGGGTACAATAACCATTTTGTGGGAATGCTCAAGTGTCATGGGTCCCTTCTTCACTAATTGACAACATAATCTTAGGCGGTTACAATCCATCCCCTCTCCTTTGAGGATGATGCACCTTTTTATTATACCTATGGGGGTCACATAAAAATTGAAAGTCATAGGTTTAGTTCTAGCATTACGCCTTTTCCATACACTCTTTGTAATCCCCACCCTAGCTTAGATGTTCACATTGTATATGGCCAAAGGCCCGTCATTATTTTAACAAAAGCCGATTGTATAAGGCTTAAATATGTAATGATAACATGTTTTAGGCACCCCATAAGTGTGGGAAACATGGCAAAGCCCACTTATATATAAGTGACTTATGAGGGTGTGTAAGGTCACTTTTCATAATATAATCAACTATTAAGCTCAAGCTTAGGAGCCCCTTCCTTCTTGCATGTCTTGTTCCTTTCTTAATTCTTGCATATGCTTCCATATTTATGTTTTTCATTAGCTATGGAGTCTTGTTTAGTTGCTTACTTACATGTGTAAGTGAGTGCTTAAATGTCTGTGTGTGTGCATGTGCATGCGTGCGTGTGTGTGTGTGTGTGTGCGCGCACATGCTTAAGGTAAACTTACATGATTCTTGCTTGTGGTTAACAAGATGTGGAGAGAGAGAGAGAGAGAGAGAGAGAGAGAGAGAGAGAGAGAGAGAGAGAGAGAGAGGAAGCTTACTAGCTTCTCTCTTTGAGTGATTAGATTACGGAGGTCTAAACATTGGTTTGATAAAGCTTGAGGGCTTAACCACATTTAAGGTTTCCATTCTCGTGATCAATGTGCTTTCACACTCTAGACGAGTTATACTCCTTGGTGTAGACAATGCTTGTTGTTGTTGTGAAGCTATAACTTTCCTTAAAACAAGAGGCATTGTTGTCAAGGAATTTAATTAGTGCTAGAGTGGAATGGAGACACTATATTGATCCATTATTTATTTTTTCTTTCCCATGAGTCATAAAATGTGTGGTAGAGGGATCATATGTGGAGTGGAAGGTGTGTTTGAGTGATTGTCATGTTTGTGCATGCACCTGGACATGCTCATCCTAGATCTAATCCTTGAAGGGTACTAGAAAAATAGGTAAACCAGGTCATGAGCAGGGCATAGGAGGTCCTAAGAAAAGCATCCTTAGGGTGCAAGATGATCTAGCCGATAGGGTAATGAAGGGACTATTGGACTAGTGGTGTCCCCAAAGCCCTATAAAAGGGCCCAACCAAAAACTTGTAGTCATTCGTCCTTTATGGGCTAGATTAGTAGGATATGACTTTTGAAGTCAATAACACCTTTTATGGGGCATCCTATGGCTTGCCAAGAGATGTACCCTTTTGTACATTATGAATATATGGAAAACTCAGCTATCTCTCTCTCTTCTCTCCATCTTCTATTTGTGTTTTGCATCTACATGTTCTTGGAAAGGTGTTTAGGGTTGAAAAAAGACTCCTAGAGCTTCCCCATGTGACATTGGTATCAAAGCAGTAGGATCATTTCAATCCTACTAGTAGGATTGTTTGGGGTAGAATTATCCGCCAATCCAAGCCCTGGAGTTAGATTGTTCTGACCAAGCTGGCATGATCGTTGACTTAACATCTAGAATTGTCTACATGCATATTAATACGCATTCAATTAGCCATAACGGGTGTGAATGTGGGAATTAGTGCCAACGTACCTACCAAATCTATAGGAAATATTTGGTGATGGCAGCACAATAATTGCACCATAATCCAAGCATTGTCGGCTTGACATTGACAGTTGGTAGATAAAAGGATCATTTTGATCCCAAAAGTACAATCGCCAATCCAAGTTTCGGATCATGAGTCGACTAAAATCATTACAATCCAAGGGTTGAATCATTCCAAAACTAGAACCACTAGGGTCTGCGGTGATCCTAAAAGTAGGATCGCCCCAGTTTTTGAATCACTCTATAGTAAAATTGTTTTAGTTGAATCATTCTAATTAGAATCATTTTGTGTAGAATCGTTTCAAGTAGAATCATTTTTATAGGAATTATTTTCAAGAAGAATCATCAGAGTGAATTGCCCAAATCGATCCTATTGAGATAAAATTCTAGAGGTATCAAAAATCAAAATAATAGCTAGTGCAAAAGGGATTTTGACCCCACTTGGCCTACTTAATCATAGAGAAAAACCATAAAAAATATATAACCTCCTCAAAATATAAAAACATTAAAAAAATTATCGAAAGAAAACAATAAAAATAGAAAAAAGCATAGAAAACCCAAAATTAAAAAAAAAAGAAAAATCATAAAAAGAATCTCAGCGCGACAATAAGTGATTATGGTGTTAGACCAAGTGCTTAAGCATTGATGTTTTGGTTCGGATCATTGTGACTTCACAAAACATTATCGTACGTGCCAACACTAGGGAGTGGAACAGAATCAAGAGTTGATCTAACCACCCTAGTAGCTTGATTCTAGTTCGGAGGTTAATTAAAAATCCTTCACAATGGAGGAACTCAAAACTAAGAATGAGTGGCATAAGCCACATAGAGACTACACGTATGGCCAAATGAGAGCATGGAGCATTCATAGGAGAGTCATTAAAAGGAGCTGAAAAGCCCTAATTTGTAAGACCAATGGGGGAGAAAAGTAATGCAAGGGGACTAATAAGGGTAAGAGCTCAATATAAAGGAGCCATGGGAACCGTTTTGATACAACACTACAGTTACCACAAAATTGCTAAATTTTAAAATTAACGCAAATGGAACACTCTTACACTTTTAGAGTGATAAACATTATCGACATTGCCTAGAGAAGAATCATTAGTCTTAGTGTGTTGACATCACATAATGACTAGGAGCTCTATCTAGACGTCCATGAAGCTATGTATATTCTAGCCAAGAACTTAGAAAGTGTTTCTAGTTATGGTAGGAGAGCCAAAGTCAAAAGACCTTGAAGGGTGAAAGAGCCTATAAGGGCTCAAATTGAGCTTATTAAAACTCAACCTTTGGGGCGATATTAGTAACTTCTTTTTTAGAAGAGTCACAATAACATGGGAGAAACAACACAGTATGAGGATGCCGGCCTCTATAGCATGACAAGTATACATAGGGATTTGGATGGATTCATAGGGTCCCCCTAGCTTTCCTTTGTCAATAAATGTTACTATCAAGCCACCGACCAAATTGTGTACTAAAGAGGCCAGGCAGACTAATGAAGAGTCTAGGTAGTGAGGAGTCCTCTTGCCCACAACTGATAAAGGACCCAAAGCTTTAAAAGCTAAAGAAGGTAGAGATTACTTCAATCTAGTGGTAGCTAGATGGGACTTCTCACTCCAACCCACTGAAGGAACAATGTACAAACAAGAAGGTGAGGTCCGGCTTCCATTGCAGACCCAATCGGAGAGGAGCATTAAGTTTCATTAGAGGCCATATCCACATGCTAGGGGAATCAATGCCTCTTGAGGGAACTGGAAGTGCTACCCTTGTAGAATCCATCATATTCACAAAGAAAAAGGAGAAAATAGACCAAGAAGCTAGCAGCATAGTGTTGTAAAATCTTGCCTCCCCTACAAGGTCTCACCTTAGTAAAGTCATCACTACCCTCATGCTCAATGCTTAACTGCTCAAATATATGCATTATACCCACACAAACACTAGTAGGTAAGCTATCAGAGGTAGTAGTATTGACATGGTGAATGCTTTGCCCGGAAAGCACGGATGATTCCACCAGGATAACTTTTCCCAAACGTAGTCAAAAGCCTTAACTAACTGAGCTCATCTGACTGAACCCGTAAGTCCCATAGTTAGATCAGGGAAAAAGACTGTACTTGGATCATAGAGACCAACGTTTTTTTCCTCATTAAGAGGCACAGCCGTTGATTCTTTTTCATAGAACAATTTTTGTCCGCAATTTACTTCATCTATCGAACTAAACAGAAATTGAGTCTCGACTTACGGATCCATCAGTCCAGCCTATAACCCATGGGTTAGCCAACCGCCCAACCACTGTAGTGATGGGATCCAATTAGGAATTTGGTTAGGTTTTGTCTGGGGTACCAGGGAAAAGAGTTCCCAGGCCCCCTAGCCGGATGTTCATGCAAATATAAAACTACTCACACCACTTACACACCCAATATGAAATTGCCTTTTTTCTCAGCATCAGCTATCTTTAAAACAATCCTTTAATGAAACCATTGTGTCACTGATCACAATCCTCAAAATCTCTGGTTGAATCCTTATTTTCAATCATTCCTTCATCGGTGTACTTATGGCATCATTGGTACCAGAACGCTCACCACCTGTTCACTCAGGGGCCTTTTCGATAGTTCCTAGCTCATAGTAACCGGCAATATATTCACATAACAAAATGGAATCTCCGTGGAAGATCAGCAAGATCAACCAACAGATCCATATAAAAGAGTCACGGACTCATTCGTTGAGGACCAGCAAGGTCAATCAACCAGATCCACACCTGAATTCAGAAAACAACTCTTACTCCTTGTTCCAATATCTTCCTCGACATACTTGTGGGTATCTTCGGCAACCCAGAGCCTGAGCACCGTATGGTCAGCACCCTCTAAGGATCCTTCGTAGGTCACCTAGTGCTTCACTCATAGGCCGCTTCCTTGGTCCCTCATCCACTGTACCGAAAGCTCACCATTTTAATCAAACCGAGGCTGGTCAAGACCTCAGCCGAACTTGCTACGCGAGACGTCCTCCATTGACTCTCCATCACAGTTGCAACTTTAACAGATAGATCTCCACGACCTCATTCAAAAGACGGTCAAAATGCTACCCCAGCATTCTTGACATAAAACAGTAATTTAAAAACAGATTTCATATACAATTACAGTCCTAATAGTATTTCCATCTTTTCTGAATCACTCCATATCCTTACATATTAGTCCTCATCTTTTCTCATCTTACTGCAATTTTACTTCATCGATCCCTATCACATCACATCATCCCCACATCAATTCACATCCAATCACATCATCCACACGTCAATCCACATCATCCACACATCAGTCCACATCAATCCACATCATCCATACATTCATTCACATCAATCCACATCATCCATACATCCATCCACATCAAACCACATCATCCATACATCCATCCACATCAAACCACATCATCAAACCACATCATCCATACATTCATCCACATCAAACCACATCATCCACACATTCTTCCACATCAAACCACATTATTCATACCTTCATCTATATCAATCCACATTATTCTTACATTCATCTACATCAATCCACATTCATTTCATAAGCATTCCCCATTTTTATCTAATCACATCTTTTTCTATTTCATCACTTAGTTCTTCATTTATCCTCATCAGATCTCATCCACTTGCATCTACCCATACATCTCATCTTTTCTCATACATTAACATATATTCAGTTTACATTGCATCTTATCACATCCACTTCACATCACATTTCATTCATTCACATCTGGATTCACATGCTAGCACATTCATTCACGTTCCTTATCATTCATTCACATCCCGATTCACATCACATCACATCATATCCATTCACATCCCTTATCATTCATTCACATCCTGATTCATGTGATATCATATTCATCACATTTTATATCATTCATTCACATCCCTTATCATTCATATCTATCCAATTTACATCACATCTCATCGCCTCTATTCTCGTTCGTATCCATCACATTCACATCCACATATATTCTTCCACATCCATACTTATCACATACACATACATCTTTCCTTTCACATACAACCTTCACATACATCCACATCCATTCTTCACATGCATTCACATCCATCCTTCACATGCTTACATCTACATCCATTCTTTCACATACATATATCTACATCTATTCTTTCACATACATATATCTACATCCATTCTTTCACATCATCATATCTATTTATAGAATGCTAGAGAATTCTTATTTTTGATATAAGATTTCTTTATGCATCTATTTATGCATAAATTTCATTTTAAGGAGAATAACACTTTCGAAATAAAAATCAATCTTTAATGCATCTTCCCATACATAAATTCAATTTAAATGAGAATGACACTTTTGAATTAAAAATCAATCTTTTTATGCATCTTCCTATGCATAAAATCAAAATTGATGAAAATAACTCTTTTGAACTAAAAATAGATTTCTTTATGCATCATTCTATGCATAAAATCAAAATTGATAATTTTGAAATAAAAATAGATTTCTTTATGCATCTTTCTATGCATAAAATCAAAATTGATGAGAATAACACTTTTGGATTAAAATAAATTCTTTATGCATCTTTCCATGCATAAATCCAATTTAGTAGGAGTTACACTTTTAGAATAAAAGAATTTCTCTTATGCACCTTTCCATGCATAAAAACTAAATCGAGTGAAAAATTTCTCTTTTAAAATAAAAACTTTCTTTTATGCATCTATTTATGCATAATTTCAATTCTGATGAAAGTCACACTTTTATAATAAAATAATTTCTTTTATGCATCTAATTTATGCATAAATTCCATTTATGATGAAAATCAAACTTTTAATAAAAAAAATCTTTTATGCATATGTTTATGCATACAAATCATTTATGATGAAAATCACTCTTTTAATATAAAAGAATATTGTTTATGCATCCATTTATGCATAAAAATCATTTATGATGAAAATCACACTTTTAATATAAAAAAAATCTTTTATGCATAAGTTTATTTATACAAATCATTTATGATGAAAATCACTCTTTTAATATAAAAGAATTTCATTTATGCATCCATTTATGCATAAAAATCATTTATGATGAAAATAACACTTTTATAATCAAAATAACAATTTCAATATGCTTCCTTCTATGCATAGAATTTAATTCTAAAGAAGGTAACACTTTTTTAATAAAATATTTTTAGTATGCATTTTTCTATACCTAGGATGAAAAATAACACTTTAAGAATACATATACGATGGGAATTACTCTTTTTGAATTAAAAAAAAGTAAAACTTATTTTACACAATTTTAGAAAATTTTACCATAACCTCCTTGGTATGGGTGACCTTTTTTCAATTTTTAACTCTTTAAAATTAATTAGAATTTCACCAAGAGTATTTAAATCATTCTAATGTAAACATTTTCTACTTATTTAAGAGAAACATTATGAAAAACTTGATTTTATCCATTAATCATTCATCTAGGATAAAGAATAGTTGGATTTACTAAAGCAGAGAGGGGAATGCCTTTTTTCAATGAGGCATAACATCATATTCATTTTAGAGAAGACAAAAATCATAAAAACTATAAAATGAACAAAAAAAAAATCCAACTTACGAAGGAATTTGAGAGCTTTCCTTTGGCTTGATGGTTTGAGGGATCTACTCTTGTTTGAAACAAGAGTGGCCACCAATCTTTAGAAGAGGGAAGGTCAAAAACTAATGAATTATGAGTAAATTCACAGTCTTTGGCTCTTGGGAGAAGCAAGGTACCAGTGCAAAAAACACTATAAGCTTCAACAAAGGGAGAGGCTTCTGTTTATAGGAAAAAGTGAGCCTCTAACCAAGCAAACTGATTCTAGAATTTTCCAGATCAGTTTGGTCAATTTTTGACCATTTTTAGGTTGGTTTAGCTTACTTTTTGGAACTAGACTTGAATTTGGAGAGAGGAGAGATGAAATATCTCAATTTTTGATAATTCTAAACTCCACCACACATGTGAAGTAGGTGCCTCCTTCATGAGGGGGAATCCCCATCTTGAGGTGTCAAAAATTCATCATTTCATTAAATATCTTTCTTTTTTAACTAATATCCTTGTTCTTAGTCAACTCTTCATCTTATGTGAGTATTTACTCATTTTTGGAAGGATTTTCTTTATTTCTTCCATTTATCTCCTCCACACATTTGGATGAATTTGATTGGCCCCTCAAAACCTTAATTTAAAATTTTCAGAAAATCTGGACCCCCAAGATAAGGCCTTTTGAACAGATTATAATTTTATTCGAATGCACCTTCTTTTGAACTTCTGTTTTGGGGGAACTTATTTAAATATGAAGAGATATTTTTCCATCCAAAAATATCCAAAATCTGAATAATCTCTCTCTAGAATATTTTCTCTCTCTAGGCCAAAACAGGTAGAAACAAGATCTTTTATATTTCTGAAGAGGGATTTGACTACAAGGGAAGATACTGGACATCCTGAGAGGCTGGGGAGGAATCTTACATTCTACCCCACTTAAAAAACGTGAGATGTCCTCATCTCGCAAGTGGAGTATGATCTCTTTCATCTTCTTCTTCTTCTTTAATCACTTCCAGTGTTACTACCTTGGAAGTGGACGGCGGATTTGGGAACAACTCTCTTTGACTTCCCCTATTTAGAGGTGGAGGTCTTGCATTACTTTGGATTGAAACTGCAGGTTGGATAGAGGGTCTACCTCTGGGATTTCCCTGATTTTGGCGGATAGAACCCTGATTACTCTGGAAGGAAGGGACTGGAGTCTGGAATCTTAATCCTTGATTTCCCTGCCCTGAAAACCTTGATCCAAAAGGAGTTGGGCAATCCATACTGCGATGTCCAAATCCTTGACAGTTATAGCATTTCACTCTCTTGTTCAAGGGTGGAACTTCTGAAGTTGAAATCCAGGGGATTGAGTTTCGGGAAAAGGACATTTCTTCCATTCTGGAACTTCCCATATCCTGGGTCTCTGACCCTGATATCTCTTAGGCAGAGGAAGGTTGGAATCATCTTCTGGGAATAAAAACCTTTTGAAAGGTGATGGTGCTGGCTTTGGCGGGACTTTGACATCAAAGCCTTTGGCAAAATCCTTCGACCATCCAAATTGCTTCGGCCATGGAAACTGGCCGAAAGTTGGAATCATCTTCTGGGAGTAAAAACCTTTTGAAAGGTGATGGTGCTGGCTTTGGCAGGACTTTAACTTCGGCCATGGAAACTAGGTTGGCATTCTTCACCACCACACCAGGATATTCAAAGGTTCGTTCAGTCCCCGAATGAACCTGGCCATCAGCTGTTCTTCATCTAGCGGAGGCTGAGTATTTGAGGAGGAGGGCGAATGCTTGGTGATATGCTTCAATAGTTCTACTCCCCTAGATTAACTCTAAGAATTCGTTCATCTTTGTTTCTAAAAATCTCGGAGGATAGAAATTCGTCCTTAGGTAAATTTTGAGATCAGTCCAGGTTTGGGTATTTCGATCGAGACGGTTTGTCTCGTAGTGGTTTCTCCATGCCACTCTAGCTGTCTCTACTATCTTCAGCCTTGCAAGAGCCATTTTTCTCTTCTCATTGTACCCGGTGACATCGAAGCATTCTTCCATTGATTCGATCCACTTCTCCATAGCCTTGCCCAAGTTTTCCCCTTCTTCCTTGAAAGGTCCAGGCTATGAACTATGAAGAGTTTTACAAACATCCAAGTCGAGCTCTTCTTCATCGAGTTGGGGGTTAACATTTCTCCCATGGCAACCTCGATCCATGTTCCTATCAATACGAAAATTCTTGTTAAGTCTCTTTATTTATGATTCAATCCGATTTTTAATTCAACAACTGACTCCGTGGTTCTCTAAATAGGTCGGCTCTCCACAGAATCACGGGATAAAGATACTCACATAGAATGCATTATCAGTTAAACAATTCATTCAGAATATCTCATTCATATCTTTAACACAATAATGGTCCATCAGACTAATTTTTTCCATCTGAACAGTCCTCCATGGGGATTTTAATTTTTCAGATTTTTAATTTATCATCCCTTAACTTGATTGTGAGATCCCTGTTCCCACCGCGCAATGGATTCAGGGTACTAGCAGCGGAAGTAGCACTTCTTGCGCAAGGCAGGGTCCCACACTCGGGGCCTCGTCCACGGATATCCGGACAAAAGACTAATCCGTCGGTTTTTCCAAAACCGAACCCGGAAAAATTCCCTTATTCGAAAAGCACGGGCGATTCCTCCAGGATAACTTTTTACTCTAACGTAGTCAAGACCATTAGTGATCAAACTGATCCGACTGCACCTATAAAGATACTCGGTCAGATCAAGGAAGAAACTTGCACTTGGATCATTGGGATCAACGCTTTTTTCCCCATCAAGAGGCACAGCCGTTGATTCCTATCCATAGAACAATTACTATCTGGGACTTACTTCATCTATCGTAATAACAGAAATTGAGTCTCGATTTACGGATCCATCAGTCCAGCCATCCGATCCCATGGGTTAGCCAACCGTTGTAGTGATGGGATCCAATTTGGAATTTGGTTAGGTTTTGTCCTGGGTACCAAGGAAAAGAGTTCCAAGGCCCCCTAGCCGGAAGTTCATGCAAACATAAAACTAGCCACACCACTTACACACCCAATATGAAATTGCCTTTTTCTTAGCATTAGCTAACTTTAAAACAATCCTTTAATGAAACCATAGTACCACTAATCACAATCTTCCAAATTATCCGGTTGATTCTTAATTTCCTATCATTCCTTCATTAGAGTATCTATGGCATCATTGGCAACTAGAACGCCACCACCTGTCCACTCAGGGGCCTTTTCAATAGTTCCTAGCCCATAATACTCGGCAATATAATCACTTATAAAAATCAAGATGGACTCTCGTTGAAGATCAACAAGATCAACCAACAGATCCATAAAAAGAGCCATGGACTTATCCATTGAAGACCAGCAAGGTCAATCAACCAGATCCATGCCCGGTTTCAGAAAACAACTCTTACTCCTTGTTCCAATATCTTTCTTGACGCACATGTGGGTATCCTAGGTGACCTAGAGCCCGAGCACCGTATGGTCAGCACCCTCTAGGATCCTTCGTAGGTGACCTAGCGCTTCACTCATAGGCCGCTTCCTTGGTCCCTCATCCACTGTACTGGAAGCTCACCATTTTAATCGAACCAAGGCTGGTCAAGACCTCGGCCGACCTTGCTACGCGAGACGTCCTCCATTGACTCTCCGTCTCAGCAGTTGTAACTTTATCAGTTAGGTCTCCACGACCTTAATCACAAGGTCAAAATACTTCCCCAGCATTCTTGACATAAAACAGCCATTTACAAACAGCATTTACAAACAGTTTACAAATACAATTTCTATATTAACTCTCATTTTTCCACATTATCCCTCATTAATCCACATTACTTATTCCACATTCCATATATATGTGTACTCATCCAATCACATCATTTTCCATCTCTTCACTTCAGATTCCTTCACATCACATATCATATTTTCACATCCATATCCACATCCATACATCCACATCCACATCCACATTCACATCCATACATCCACATCTACATGCTTACCTCCATTTTCACATCCTTCTTTATACATCCACATCCCATATCCACATTCATACATACACATCCATATCCACATCCATACATCCACATCCCATACATCCATATCCACATCCACATGCATGCATCCACTATCACGTCCTCATTCATACATCCACATCCACATTCATACATACATCCACATACATCCATATCCACATTCCCATTCACATACATCTATACATCCACATCTATATCCACATACATACATACATCCACATCCACATTCCACATTCACATCTATACAGCCACATCTACATCCACATTCACATACATTCACATCCACATTTCCATTCACATCTATACATCCACATCTACATCCACATACATACATACATCCACATCCACATTCCACATTCACATCTATACAGCCACATCTACATTCACATTCACATCTATGCATATACATCTTCATGCATACATCCATTTTCACATTCATACATCCACACTCCTATCACCACATCCACACATCCACTTACATACATACATCCACATCCACATTCCACATTCACATCTATACAGCCACATCTACATCCACATTCACATAAGCATATACATCTTCATGCATACATCCATTTTCACATTCATACATCCACACTCCCATCTCCACATCCACACATCCACATACATACATCCATTTTCACATTTCCATTCATATAACCCCATATGCCTTCACATCTAATCTTTTACATCACATCCATTCTCGCCCTATCACAACCCATATACATCTTATCCTATCACATACACTTCTTACCTCATCCCATACACATCTTATCACATCTTAATTCATCTTATCACCTCCTAACTTATTTCATAAGCATGTTATCACCTCTTATCACATCTTATACACCTCTTATCACATCCTATCACATCTCATATCTATTTATAGAATACAAGAGAATTCTTATATTTGATATAAGATTTCTTTACACATTTATTTATGCATAAATTCTATTTAAGGAGATTAATACTTTCGAAGTAAAAATCAATCTTTTATGCATCTTCCTATGCATAACTTCATTTTAAATGAAAATGACACTTTTGAATTAAATTTCAATCTTTTATGCATTTTCCTATGCATAAATTCAATTTAGATGAGAATATCACTTTTGAATTAAAAATCAATCTTTATGCATCTTCTTATGCATAAATTCAATTTGGTAGGAATTACACTTTTAGAATAAAAGAATTTCTCTTATGCATCTAAGTTATGCATAAAATCCATTTATGATGAAAAATCACACTTTTAGTATAAAAAGAATATCTTTTATGCATACCTCTATGCATGAAATCCAATATGATAAAAGTAACACTTTTACAATAAAATAATCAACTTTTATGCATACCTCTATGCATGAAATTCAATTATGATAAAAGTAACACTTTTATATTAAAATAATAATCTTTTATGCATACCTCTATGCATGAAATCTAATTATGATAAAAGTAACACTTTTATAATAAAATAATCAACTCTTATGCATACTTCTATGCATGAAATTCAATTGTGATAAAAGTAACACTTTTATAATAAAATAATCAACTTTTATGCATACCTCTATGCATGAAATCCAAATATGATAAAAGTAACACTTTTATAATAAAATAATCAACTCTTATGCATACTTCTATGCATGAAATTCAATTATGCTAAAAGTAACACTTTTGTAATAAAATAATCATCTTTTATGCATACCTCTATGCATGAAATTCAATTATGCTAAAAGTAACACTTTTGTAATAAAATAATCATCTTTTATGCATACCTCTATGCATGAAATTCAAATGTGATAAAAGTAACACTTTTATAATAAAATAATCTTTTATGCATACCTCTATGCATGAATTTGAAATATGATAAAAGTAACACTTTTACATTTAAATAATAATCTTTTATGCATACCTCTATGCATGAAATCTAATTATGATAAAAGTAACACTTTTATGTTAAAATAATAATCTTTTATGCATACCTCTATGCATGAAAATCAATTATGCATAATATAAAAATCAAATTCTCTATGATTACAATGAATATCTTCAATTAATCTAGGATGATAATTCCTAGAATATGGTAGGAAGTCCTCTTTTTATGCTTTGAATGAAATTATTTTATGCGTAATTTTTATAAAAATTTTGCCATAGCTCCGCTGCTATGACTGATAAATCTCAATTTTTCTAAGGGATAAAGCTTATCATTAAGGAAATAATTAGAAAGATCCCTAATTGGATCATTAATCCATAATGGATTGAATCATCAATATACATAAACTAAAAGCATAGAAAAAAGCCATTAATTTGGCCTCAAGCATAGATTAATCTTGGATTAAGAAAAAGCTTTATGAAAAGCTTCATTTGGATTGAGAATGGGTCATGAGTATGACCATTTCTTAAGTGAGAGAGAGAATTTACATAAAAACCATTTGAATTAAGCATAAATAGAAATTTATGTAATTCTTAACTATCATTAAAATCAATTAACTTCAATAGCATTCATCAAATTATGTAACTCTTCACTACCATTCATCAATTAACTTCAATAGCATTCAAAAACCATTCCAATTAAGCTTCTCAAGCTTGAGAGGGGTTGAGAAGAGAGAAGCATTGAGAAATTATAGAAAAGATCAAAATTCACCATTTACCTTACACTTTGCTTGATTCTTTGTTCACGGTAGAGGCCCCCAACCAATCAATTGGTTAAGTATGTTGATGGAGCCACTAATGGGGATTGAAGAAAGAGGGAAGCTCCAATTTCTTCAATTTGGAGAGAATTTTAGAGAGTAGTAGAAATTAGTATTATTTTAGTATAACTCTAGTATAGTAAAATTCTTCTCTATTTTTTTCAAAGGACTCATGTTCTATTTATAGGAGAGGGAAGCTCTAACCAAAGCTAACTGAATTCTAGAATTTTCCAAATTCAGTTTGGTTGAATTTGGACTAGCTTTGGTTTGGGTTACTTTTTGATTCGGTTTGGTTCCATTTTGATTTGGTTTGGTTCAAGAGAGAGGAGAGATAAAAATATCACATTATTTTTTAGTTTAAAACTCATTCAAGCATGTGAAATATGTACCTCCTTTAAAGAACTCCCCTTCCTTACATATGTGTCAAAATGGAATCATTATACCCAAAATATCTCATATTTTTAATATTGCTCATAGTTTTTTACTAATAAACCTTGTACATTTTCAACTCTTCATCTTGTGTGAGCATTTACTCCCTTTTGGATACCTAAAATATCTCATATTTTTAATATTGCTCATAGTTTTTTACTAATAAACCTTGTACATTTTCAACTCTTCATCTTGTGTGAGCATTTACTCCTTTTTGGATACCTAAAATATCTCATATTTTTAATATTGCTCATAGTTTTTTACTAATAAACCTTGTACATTTTCAACTCTTCATCTTATGTGAGCATTTACTCATTTTTGGATACCCAAAATATCTCATATTTTTAATATTGCTCATAGTTTTTTACTAATAAACCTTGTACATTTTCAACTCTTCATCTTATGTGAGCATTTACTCATTTTTGGGTATCTTCTTTTACAAATTGGATTTATCTCCTCCCTACACATGGATTGATGCTATTGGCCCATAGGAACCTTACACATGGATTGATGCTATTGGCCCATAGGAACCTTAATTGGACCATAATCCAATTTTTTAAAAATCTAGACCCTTAGGCTAAGGTCCTTTATACCCATTTTCAATTAATTTCAATTGCACATTGGAAAGTTCTTTTTGAATTTCTGTTTTAGGGGAACTTATTTTAATAACATGAGATAATTTTCTATCCAAAAATACTAAAAATTTGAATATTCTCTCTCTAGGTTAAAACAGTTAGAAACAAGGTCTTTTATATTTCTGAAGAGGGATTGATTACAGGGGAAGATGCTAGACATTTTGAGAGGCTGGGGAGGAATCTTACATTCTCTCCCACTTGAAAAACGCGAGATGCCCTCATCTCGCAAACTGGGGGTAATTTCACAAGATGCACAAATATGAGACTGAGAGAAAATTTTTAATTAAGATTAACCACCAAGAAAAGTCTCAAAGAGAGCAAGACTCAAGACAAGAACAAAGATTTCAACTTTATTCATTCTTGGAATATATACAGTAAAGATAGAAGAACTCTTTACACTTCCATAAGCCCGTCCATCATATGGTTACAAAAGCAGCACTCACAAGCTATACACGTATAAGGTAACTCATCTATGTGAATCATTCGGCTGGTTATTGCATCACCTACCTCAGTGGTATGAGGTGATCTAACAAAAGGACCTCTAAGAGGCAAGCCGAAAACGGGATAAAGGCATATCTCCTGGTGAGGAAGAAAACATGCTAGTAAGAAGACCCGCTCAGAAAATCCACCATGCCTTGATCTCATCACACAGTAGTATCGGGGACCCAAACCCAAGGCTTCAATAACCATCGCTACGCAAACATTGTTACGAAAGTGCTTTCGTCCCCACGGTGTTACCCTAGTTATATCTCGATAGGTCTGCCATTTGCTCTGAGCTACAGAAGTTCCCAAGTGAGGAAAAAGTGAGCGCTCATACAGTTCTATAAAATCCTTCTTCACAGACTCACTTGTGTCTTGAAGGTGAGAAATCATCATGGATAAAACTAATTCCTGTTGCCAAGCCATGAAGGAGATTAAGAAAGAAAGGAGATCGATGGGAGTAAGATTACTGCGAGCGGCAAGTAAAAGTTACGACTTATATAAAGGAAGGAGCTAGCATAACTTAGAAGTCAACAGTATCTAGTCACTGAAGTTTTGCCGTCTTTCCATGATTTGGGTTTGGCACATATTTCTATAGAAGGTTCACATGAAATACATTATGAACTTTGAGATGATGAGGTAGAAAAAGCTCGTAGGCTAAGTCACCTACTTTCATTGAAATCCGATATGGCCCACAATATCTGGGGGATAACTTCTTATACTTCCTAAGAGATAAAGAACTTCTTTTGGGTCGTACTCGAATGAAGACCATATCTGCTTCTTTGAATTCTCTGACTGTCCTCTTTTTATCTGCATATTGCTTCTGTCAATCCTAGGCAGTCTTTTAATTGATGACCAAAACCTTGGCATCCAAAACACCGGTTCTCACTTCCGAACTCATCGTTCATAATCCTTAAAACAGGTGGGACTTTTGAGAAGTATTTTGGGGAAAGGTCTTCCTTTTTTAAACAAAATCTTTCTTTTATTTAGAGAGGGAATAAATTATATAGAAGGGAAGTTCTTACTCCTGCATACCTTGAAGGCTGGGGAGGAATCTTACATTCTACCCCACTTAAAAAGTGCGAGATGTCATCTCGTAAAGTAGAGGACAACTCTTTTTCCTAAGATCCAATTTATTCTGGGGTTCTTTATATTCTGGTCAACCCAACAGAATACGGGAATAAATATCCCTTATATAGAACTCATCATTAAATAACAATTCATTTCAGATCATATCATTCATATCTTTAACACGATAATGGTCCATTAGATCGAAAAATTTTCATTCTGAACATTCCTCCACGGTAATTTCAGTCAAGCAAGTTCTCAATTTGTCATCCCTTAACTTGATATACCAAGTCAAGTGTTAACAGTAGCAATTTTATAGCACAATCCACTAATCTCATACTGATTTGCTGAAATCATTATCATCATTCCAGTTATGAATATCATCGCAGGGACTCGTCCCATTCATCCTCATAATTGAGGTTTCACTCAGCTTATTATATTTCAACCAAATTTCAAGGATCATCATTTTTCAATCAGAATCCAAATCAATTCATCAATTCTCAAACAGAATTAAAAATCATATCAACCACATTCAAAATCATCATCTAGATAGCATTAATGCTTATAATTTCAAGTCTTAGATTTACTCGTATATATACTATCGGTAAAGAGCTGCAGTTATACCCTCGGTATATACGGGTCGTCATAATACTTGGAACTATAAGGTAAATACCATCATGTCTAGGCCTCAAGCAAGTCAGGGATTCTATATAATTGCGGTACTTCCATCTGAATACCCAATTACCAAATTACGAATTTCAATCTGAATATCAAATTGTATGAATTATATCACACAATTACAATCTTTTTGTACTTCTTGATAAATTTGACATATTTGGCTTCCCAGTTAATCTTTATTAGCCAATTGGCTCTGATACCAACTGTGAGATACCTGTTCCCATCGCACAACGGATTCGGGGTACTAACAGCGGAGGTAGCACTTCTTGCGCGAGGCAGGGTCCCACACTCGCGGCCTCGTCCCCAACCACGGATATCCGGACAAAAGACTAATCCGTCGGTTTTTCCAAAACCGAACCCGGAAAAACTTCCCTTATCCGAAAAGCACGGGCGATTCCTCCACGATAACTTTTTACTCTAACGTAGTCAAGACCATTAGTGATCAAACTCATCTGACTGCACCTGTAAAGATACTCGGTCAGATCAAGGAAGAAACTTGCACTTGGATCATTGGGATCAATGCTTTTTTCCCCATCAAGAGGCACAGCCGTTGATTCCTATCCATATCAGGGACTTACTTCATCTATCGTAATAACAGAAATTGAGTCTCGATTTACGGATCCATCAGTCCAGCCTAACCCCATCCGATCCCATGGGTTAGCCAACCGCCCAACCACTATCGTGATGGGATCCAATTTGGAATTTGGTTAGGTTTTGTCCCGGGTACCAAGGAAAAGAGTTCCAAGGTCCCCTAGCCGGAAGTTCATGCAAACATGAAACTAGCCACACCACTTACACACCCAATATGAAATTGCCTTTTTCTTAGCATCAGCTAACTTTAAAACAATCCTTTAATGAAACCATAGTACCACTGATCACAATCTTCCAAATTATCCGGTTGATTCTTAATTTCCCATCATTCCTTCATCAGAGTATCTATGGCATCATTGGCAACAAGAACACCACCACCTATCCACTCAGGGACCTTTTCAATAGTTCCTAGTCCATAATACTCGACAATATAATCACTTATAAAAATCAAGATGGACTCTCGTTGAAGATCAGCAAGATCAACCAACAGATCCATAAAAAGAGCCATGGACTCATCCATTGAAGACCAGCAAGGTCAATCAACCAGATCCATGCTCGGTTTCAGAAAACAACTCTTACTCCTTGTTCCAATATCTTCCTCGACGCACGTGTGGGTATCCTAGGCGACCTAGAGCCCGAGCACCGTATGGTCAGCACCCTCTAGGATCCTTCGCAGGTGACCTAACGCTTCACTCATAGGCCGCTTCCTTGGTCCCTCATCCACCGTACCGGAAGCTCACCATTTTAATCGAATCGAGGCTGGTCAAGACCTACGTGAGACGTCCTCCATTGACTCTCCGTCTCAGCAATCAGTTAGGTCTCCATGACCTTAATCACAAGACGGTCAAAATGCTTCCACAGCATTCTTGACATAAAACAGCCATTTACAAATAGCATTTACAAACAGTTTACAAATACAATTTCTATATTAACTCTCGGTTTTCCACATTATCCCTCATTAATCCACATTACTTATTCCACATTCCATATATATGTGTACTCATCCAATCAAATCATTTTCCATCTCTTCACTTCAGATTCCTTCACATCACATATCATATATTCACATCCATATCCACATCCATACATCCACATCCACATCCACATCCACATCCACATCCACATCCACATCCATACATCCACATCTACATGCTTACCTCCATTTTCACATCCTCCTTTATACATCCACATCCCATATCTACATTCATACATATATATCCATATCCACATCCATACATCCACATCCACATGCATGCATCCACTATCACGTCCTCATTCATACATCCACATCCACATACATACATACATCCACATCCACATTTCCATTCACATCTATACATCCACATCTACATCCACATACATACATACATCCACATCCACATTCCACATTCACATCTATACATCCACATCTACATCCACATTCACATACATTCACATCCACATTCCCATTCACATTTATACATCCACATACATACATCCATCCACATCCACATTCCACATTCACATCTATACAGCCACATCTACATCCACATTCACATCTATGCATATACATCTTCATGCATACATCCATTTTCACATTCATACATCCACACCACGTCCTCATTCATACATCCACATCCACATCCACATACATACATACAGCCACATCCACATTCCCATTCACATCTATACATCCACATCTACATCCATATACATACATACATCCACATCCACATTCCACATTCACATCTATACATCCACATCTACATCCACATTCACATACATTCACATCCACATTCCCATTCACATCTATACATCCACATCTACATCCACATACATACATACATCCACATCTACATCCACATTTCCATTCACATCTATACATTCACATCTACATCCACATACATACATACATCCACATCCACATTCCACATTCACATCTATACAGCCACATCTACATCCACATTCACATCTATGCATATACATCTTCATGCATACATCCATTTTCACATTCATACATCCACACTCCCATCTCCACATCCACACATCCACTTACATACATACATCCACATCCACATTCCACATTCACATCTATACAGCCACATCTACATCCACATTCACATCTAAGCATATACATCTTCATGCATACATCCATTTTCACATTCATACATCCACACTCCCATCTCCACATCCACACATCCACATACATACATCCATTTCCACATTCCCATTCATATAACCCCATATGCCTTCACATCTAATCTTTTACATCACATCCATTCTTGCCCTATCATCACAATCCATATACATCTTATCCTATCACATACACTTCTTACCTCATCCCATACACATCTTATCACATCTTAATTCATCTTATCATCTCCTAACTTATTTCATAAGCATGTTATCACCTCTTATCACATCTTATCACATCCTATCACATCTCATATCTATTTATAGAATACAAGAGAATTTTTATATTTGATATAAGATTTCTTTACACATTTATTTATGCATAAATTCTATTTAAGGAGATTAATACTTTCGAAGTAAAAATCAATCTTTTATGCATCTTCCTATGCATAACTTCATTTTAAATGAAAATGACACTTTTGAATTAAATTTCAATCTTTTATGCATTTTCCTATGCATAAATTCAATTTAGATGAGAATGGCACTTTTGAATTAAAAATCAATCTTTATGCATCTTCTTATGCATAAATTCAATTTGGTAGGAATTACACTTTTAGAGTAAAAGAATTTCTCTTATGCATCTAAGTTATGCATAAAATCCATTTATGATGAAAAATCACACTTTTAGTATAAAAAGAATATCTTTTATGCATACCTCTATGCATGAAATCTAATATAATAAAAGTTACACTTTTACAATAAAATAATCAACTTTTATGCATACCTCTATGCATGAAATTCAATTATGATAAAAGTAACACTTTTATATTAAAATAATAATCTTTTATGCATATCTCTATGCATGAAATCTAATTATGATAAAAGTAACACTTTTATAATAAAATAATCAACTCTTATGCATACTTCTATGTATGAAATTCAATTGTGATAAAAGTAATACTTTTATAATAAAATAATCAACTTTTATGTATACCTCTATGCATGAAATCCAAATATGATAAAAGTAACACTTTTATAATAAAATAATCAACTCTTATGCATACTTCTATGCATGAAATTCAATTATGCTAAAAGTAACACTTTTGTAATAAAATAATCATCTTTTATGCATACCTCTATGCATGAAATTCAATTATGCTAAAAGTAACACTTTTGTAATAAAATAATCATCTTTTATGCATACCTCTATGCATGAAATTCAATTATGCTAAAAGTAACACTTTTGTAATAAAATAATCATCTTTTATGCATACCTCTATGCATGAATTTGAAATATGATAAAAATAACACTTTTACATTAAAATAATAATCTTTTATGGATACCTCTATGCATGAAATCTAATTATGATAAAAGTAACACTTTTATGTTAAAATAATAATCTTTTATGCATACCTCTATGCATGAAAATCAATTATGCATAATATAAAAATCAAATTCTCTATGATTACAATGAATATCTTCAATTAATCTAGGATGATAATTCCTAGAATATGGTAGGAAGTCCTCTTTTTATGCTTTGAATGAAATTATTTTATGCGTAATTTTTATAAAAATTTTGCCATAGCTCCGCTGCTATGACTGATAAATCTCAATTTTTCTAAGGGATAAAGCTTATCATTAAGGAAATAATTAGAATGATCCCTAATTGGATCATTAATCCATAATGGATTGAATCATCAATATACATAAACTAAAAGCATAGGAAAAAGCCATTAATTTGGCCTCAAGCATAGATTAATCTTGGATTAAGAAAAAGCTTTATGAAAAGCTTCATTTGGATTGAGAATGGGTCATGAGTATGACCATTTCTTAAGTGAGAGAGAGAATTTACATAAAAACCATTTGAATTAAGCATAAATAGAAATTTATGTAATTCTTAACTATCATTAAAATCAATTAACTTCAATAGCATTCATCAAATTATGTAACTCTTCACTACCATTCATCAATTAACTTCAATAGCATTCAAAAACCATTCCAATTAAGCTTCTCAAGCTTGAGAGGGGTTGAGAAGAGAGAAGCATTGAGAAATTATAGAAAAGATCAAAATTCACCATTTACCTTACACTTTGCTTGATTCTTTGTTCACGGTAGAGGCCCCCAACCAATCAATTGGTTAAGTATGTTGATGGAGCCACTAATGGGGATTGAAGAAAGAGGGAAGCTCCAATTTCTTCAATTTGGAGAGAATTTTAGAGAGTAGTAGAAATTAGCATTATTTTAGCATAACTCTAGTATAGTAAAATTCTTCTCTATTTTTTTCAAAGGACTCATGTTCTATTTATAGGAGAGGGAAGCTCTAACCAAAGCTAACTGAATTCTAGAATTTTCCAAATTCAGTTTGGTTGAATTTGGACTAGCTTTGGACCTAGTTTGGGTTACTTTTTGATTTGGTTTGGTTCCATTTTGATTTGGTTTGGTTCAAGAGAGAGGAGAGATAAAAATATCACATTATTTTTTAGTTTAAAACTCATTCAAGCATGTGAAATATGTACCTCCTTTAAAGAACTCCCCTTCCTTACATATGTGTCAAAATGGAATCATTATACCCAAAATATCTCATATTTTTAATATTGCTCATAGTTTTTTACTAATAAACCTTGTACATTTTCAACTCTTCATCTTGTGTGAGCATTTACTCCCTTTTGGATACCTAAAATATCTCATATTTTTAATATTGCTCATAGTTTTTTACTAATAAACCTTGTACATTTTCAACTCTTCATCTTATGTGAGCATTTACTCATTTTTGGATACCCAAAATATCTCATATTTTTAATATTGCTCATAGTTTTTTACTAATAAACCTTGTACATTTTCAACTCTTCATCTTATGTGAGCATTTACTCATTTTTGGGTATCTTCTTTTACAAATTGGATTTATCTCCTCCCTACACATGGATTGATGCTATTGGCCCATAGGAACCTTACACATGGATTGATGCTATTGGCCCATAGGAACCTTAATTGGACCATAATCCAATTTTCTTTGAAAATCTAGACCCTTAGGCTAAGGTCCTTTATACCCATTTTCAATTAATTTCAATTGCACATTGGAAAGTTCTTTTTGAATTTCTGTTTTAGGGGAACTTATTTTAATAACATGAGATAATTTTCTATCCAAAAATACTAAAAATTTGAATATTCTCTCTCTAGGTTAAAACAGTTAGAAACAAGGTCTTTTATATTTCTGAAGAGGGATTGATTACAGGGGAAGATGCTAGACATTTTGAGAGGCTGGGGAGGAATCTTACATTCTCTCCCACTTGAAAAACGCGAGATGCCCTCATCTCGCAAACTGGGGGTAATTTCACAAGATGCACAAATATGAGACTGAGAGAAAATTTTTAATTAAGATTAACCACCAAGAAAAGTCTCAAAGAGAGCAAGACTCAAGACAAGAACAAAGATTTCAACTTTATTCATTCTTGGAATATATACAGTAAAGATAGAAGAACTCTTTACACTTCCATAAGCCCGTCCATCATATGGTTACAAAAGCAGCACTCACAAGCTACACACGTATAAGGTAACTCATCTATGGGAATCATTCGGCTGGTTATTGCATCACCTACCTCAGTGGTATGAGGTGATCTAACAAAAGGACCTCTAAGAGACAAGCCGAAAACGGGATTAAGGCATATCTCCTGGTGAGGAAGAAAACATGCTAGTAAGAAGACCCGCTCAGAAAATCCACCATGCCTTGATCTCATCACACAGTAGTATCGGGGACCCAAACCCAAGGCTTCAATAACCATCGCCACGCAAACATTGTTACGAAAGTGCTATCGCCCCCACGGTGTTACTCTAGTTATATCTCGATAGGTCTGCCATTTGCTCTGAGCTACAGAAGTTCCCAAGTGAGGAAAAAGTGAGCGCTCATACAGTTTTATAAAATCCTTCTTCACAGACTCACTTGTGTCTTGAAGGTGAGAAATCATCATGGATAAAACTAATTCCTGTTGCCAAGCCATGAAGGAGATTAAGAAAGAAAGGAGATCGATGGGAGTAAGATTACTGCGAGCGGCAAGTAAAAGTTACGACTTATATAAAGGAAGGAGCTAGCGTAACTTAGAAGTCAACAGTATCTTGTCTCACTGAAGTTTTGCCATCTTTCCATGATTTGGGTTTGGCACATATTTCTATAGAAGGTTCACATGAAATACATTATGAACTTTGAGATGATGAGGTAGAAAAAGCTCGTAGGCTAAGTCACCTACTTTCATTGAAATCCGATATGGCCCACAATATCTGGGGGATAACTTCTTATACTTCATAAGAGATAAAGAACTTCTTTTGGGTCGTATTCGAATGAAGACCATATCTGCTTCTTTGAATTCTCTGACTGTCCTCTTTTTATCTGCATATTGCTTTTGTCAATCCTAGGCAGTCTTTTAATTGATGACCAAAACCTTGGCATCCAAAACACCGGTTCTCACTTCCGAACTCATCGTTCATAATCCTTAAAATAGGTGGGACTTTTGAGAAGTATTTTGGGGAAAGGTCTTCCTTTTTTAAACAAAATCTTTCTTTTATTTAGAGAGGGAATAAATTATAAGATCAGAAAGGGAGGTTCTTACTCCTGCATACCTCGAAGGCTGGGGAGGAATCTTACATTCTACCCCACTTAAAAAGTGCGAGATGTCATCTCGTAAAGTAGAGGACAACTCTTTTTCCTAAGATCCAATTTATTCTGGGGTTCTTTATATTCTGGTCAACCCAACAGAATACGGGAATAAATATCCCTTATATAGAACTCATCATTAAATAACAATTCATTTCAGATCATATCATTCATATCTTTAACACGATAATGGTCCATTAGATCGAAAAATTTTCTTTCTGAACATTCCTCCACGGTAATTTCAGTCAAGCAAGTTCTCAATTTGTCATCCCTTAACTTGATATACCAAGTCAAGTGTTAACAGTAGCAATTTTACAGCACAATCTACTAATCTCATACTGATTTGCTGAAATCATTATCATCATTCCAGTTATGAATATCATCGCAGGGACTCGTCCCATTCATCCTCATAATTGAGGTTTCACTCAGCTTATTATATTTCAACCAAATTTCAAGGATCATCATTTTTCAATCAGAATCCAAATCAATTCATCAGTTCTCAAACAGAATTAAAAATCATATCAACCACATTCAAAATCATCATCTAGATAGCATTAATGCTTATAATTTCAAGTCTTAGATTTACTCGTATATATACTGTCGGTAAAGAGCTGCAGTTATACCCTCGGTATATACGGGTCGTCATAATACTTGGAACTATAAGGTAAATACCATCATGTCTAGGCCTCAAGCAAGTCAGGGATTCTATATAATTGCGGTACTTCCATCTGAATACCCAATTACCAAATTACGAATTTCAGTTTGAATATCAAATTGTATGAATTATATCACACAATTACAATCTTTTTGTACTTCTTGATAAATTTGACATATTTGGCTTCCCAGTTAATCTTTATTAGCCAATTGGCTCTGATACCAACTGTGGGATTCGGGGTACTAGCAGCGGAGGTAGCACTTCTTGCGCGAGGCAGGGTCCCACACTCGGGGCCTCGTCCCCACGGATATCCGGACAAAAGACTAATCCGTCGGTTTTTCCAAAACCGAACCCGGAAAAACTTCCCTTATCTGGAAAGCACGGGCGATTCCTCCAGGATAACTTTTTACTCTAACGTAGTCAAGACCATTAGTGATCAAACTCATCTGACTGCATCTATAAAGATACTCGGTCAGATCAAGGAAGAAACTTGCACTTGGATCATTGGGATCAACGCTTTTTTCCCCATCAAGAGGCACAGCCGTTGATTCCTATCCATATCCGGGACTTACTTCATCTATCGTAATAACAGAAATTGAGTCTCGATTTACGGATCCATCAGTCCAGCAGCCTAACCCCATCCGATCCCATGGGTTAGCCAACCGCCCAACCACTATCGTGATGGGATCCAATTTGGAATTTGGTTAGGTTTTGTCCCGGGTACCAAGGAAAAGAGTTCCAAGGCCCCCTAGCCGGAAGTTCATGCAAACATAAAACTAGCCACACCACTTACACACCCAATATGAAATTGCCTTTTTCTTAGCATCAGCTAACTTTAAAACAATCCTTTAATGAAACCATAGTACCACTGATCACAATCTTCCAAATTATCCGGTTGATTCTTAATTTCCCATCATTCCTTCATCAGAGTATCTATGGCATCATTGGCAACAAGAACACCACCACCTATCCACTCAGGGACCTTTTCAATAGTTCCTAGCCCATAATACTCGACAATATAATCACTTATAAAAATCAAGATGGACTCTCGTTGAAGATCAGCAAGATCAACCAACAGATCCATAAAAAGAGCCATGGACTCATCCATTGAAGACCAGCAAGGTCAATCAACCAGATCCATGCCCGGTTTCAGAAAACAACTCTTACTCCTTGTTCCAATATCTTCCTCGACGCACGTGTGGGTATCCTAGGCGACCCAGAGCGCCCGAGCACCGTATGGTCAGCACCCTCTAGGATCCTTCGTAGGTGACCTAACGCTTCACTCATAGGCCGCTTCCTTGGTCCCTCATCCACCGTACCGGAAGCTCACCATTTTAATCGAACCGAGGCTGTCAAGACCTACGCGAGACGTCCTCCATTGACTCTCCGTCTCAGCAATCAGTTAGGTCTCCACGACCTTAATCACAAGACGGTCAAAATGCTTCCCCAGCATTCTTGACATAAAACAGCCATTTACAAACAACATTTACAAACAGTTTACAAATACAATTTCTATATTAACTCTCATTTTTCCACATTATCCCTCATTAATCCACATTACTTATTCCACATTCCATATATATGTGTACTCATCCAATCAAATCATTTTCCATCTCTTCACTTCAGATTCCTTCACATCACATATCATATATTCACATCCATATCCACATCCATACATCCACATCCACATCCACATCCACATCCATACATCCACATCTACATGCTTACCTCCATTTTCACATCCTCCTTTATACATCCACATCCCATATCCACATTCATACATACACATCCATATCCACATCCATACATCCACATCCACATGCATGCATCCATTATCACGTCCTCATTCATACATCCACATCCACATACATACATACATCCACATCCACATTTCCATTCATATCTATACATCCACATCTACATCCACATACATACATACATCCACATCCACATTCCACATTCACATCTATACATCCACATCTACATCCACATTCACATACATTCACATCCACATTCCCATTCACATTTATACATCCACATCTACATCCACATACATACATCCATCCACATCCACATTCCACATTCACATCTATACAGCCACATCTACATCCACATTCACATCTATGCATATACATCTTCATGCATACATCCATTTTCACATTCATACATCCACACCACGTCCTCATTCATACATCCACATCCACATCCACATCCACATACATACATACAGCCACATCCACATTCCCATTCACATCTATACATCCACATCTACATCCATATACATACATACATCCACATCCACATTCCACATTCACATCTATACATCCACATCTACATCCACATTCACATACATTCACATCCACATTCCCATTCACATCTATACATCCACATTCCCATTCACATCTATACATCCACATCTACATCCACATACATACATACATCCACATCTACATCCACATTTCCATTCACATCTATACATCCACATCTACATCCACATACATACATACATCCACATCCACATTCCACATTCACATCTATACAGCCACATCTACATCCACATTCACATCTATGCATATACATCTTCATGCATACATCCATTTTCACATTCATACATCCACACTCCCATCTCCACATCCACACATCCACTTACATACATACATCCACATCCACATTCCACATTCACATCTATACAGCTACATCTACATCCACATTCACATCTAAGCATATACATCTTCATGCATACATCCATTTTCACATTCATACATCCACACTCCCATCTCCACATCCACACATCCACATACATACATCCATTTCCACATTCCCATTCATATAACCCCATATGCCTTCACATCTAATCTTTTACATCACATCCATTCTTGCCCTATCATCACAACCCATATACATCTTATCCTATCACATACACTTCTTACCTCATCCCATACACATCTTATCACATCTTAATTCATCTTATCACCTCCTAACTTATTTCATAAGCATGTTATCACCTCTTATCATATCTTATACACCTCTTATCACATCCTATCACATCTCATATCTATTTATAGAATACAAGAGAATTTTTATATTTGATATAAGATTTCTTTACACATTTATTTATGCATAAATTCTATTTAAGGAGATTAATACTTTCGAAGTAAAAATCAATCTTTTATGCATCTTCCTATGCATAACTTCATTTTAAATGAAAATGACACTTTTGAATTAAATTTCAATCTTTTATGCATTTTCCTATGCATAAATTCAATTTAGATGAGAATGGCACTTTTGAATTAAAAATCAATCTTTATGCATCTTCTTATGCATAAATTCAATTTGGTAGGAATTACACTTTTAGAGTAAATGAATTTCTCTTATGCATCTAAGTTATGCATAAAATCCATTTATGATGAAAAATCACACTTTTAGTATAAAAAGAATATCTTTTATGCATACCTCTATGCATGAAATCCTATATGATAAAAGTTACACTTTTACAATAAAATAATCAACTTTTATGCATACCTCTATGCATGAAATTCAATTATGATAAAAGTAACACTTTTATATTAAAATAATAATCTTTTATGCATATCTCTATGCATGAAATCTAATTATGATAAAAGTAACACTTTTATAATAAAATAATCAACTCTTATGCATACTTCTATGTATGAAATTCAATTGTGATAAAAGTAATACTTTTATAATAAAATAATCAACTTTTATGTATACCTCTATGCATGAAATCCAAATATGATAAAAGTAACACTTTTATAATAAAATAATCAACTCTTATGCATACTTCTATGCATGAAATTCAATTATGCTAAAAGTAACACTTTTGTAATAAAATAATCATCTTTTATGCATACCTCTATGCATGAAATTCAATTATGCTAAAAGTAACACTTTTGTAATAAAATAATCATCTTTTATGCATACCTCTATGCATGAAATTCAAATGTGATAAAAGTAACACTTTTATAATAAAATAATCATCTTTTATGCATACCTCTATGCATGAATTTGAAATATGATAAAAGTAACACTTTTACATTAAAATAATAATCTTTTATGCATACCTCTATGCATGAAATCTAATTATGATAAAAGTAACACTTTTATGTTAAAATAATAATCTTTTATGCATACCTCTATGCATGAAAATCAATTATGCATAATATAAAAATCAAATTCTCTATGATTACAATGAATATCTTCAATTAATCTAGGATGATAATTCCTAGAATATGGTAGGAAGTCCTCTTTTTATGCTTTGAATGAAATTATTTTATGCGTAATTTTTATAAAAATTTTGCCATAGCTCCGCTGCTATGACTGATAAATCTCAATTTTTCTAAGGGATAAAGCTTATCATTAAGGAAATAATTAGAATGATCCCTAATTGGATCATTAATCCATAATGGATTGAATCATCAATATACATAAACTAAAAGCATAGAAAAAAGCCATTAATTTGGCCTCAAGCATAGATTAATCTTGGATTAAGGAAAAGCTTTATGAAAAGCTTCATTTGGATTGAGAATGGGTCATGAGTATGACCATTTCTTAAGTGAGAGAGAGAATTTACATAAAAACCATTTGAATTAAGCATAAATAGAAATTTATGTAATTCTTAACTATCATTAAAATCAATTAACTTCAATAGCATTCATCAAATTATGTAACTCTTCACTACCATTCATCAATTAACTTCAATAGCATTCAAAAACCATTCCAATTAAGCTTCTCAAGCTTGAGAGGGGTTGAGAAGAGAGAAGCATTGAGAAATTATAGAAAAGATCAAAATTCACCATTTACCTTACACTTTGCTTGATTCTTTGTTCACGGTAGAGGCCCCCAACCAATCAATTGGTTAAGTATGTTGATGGAGCCACTAATGGGGATTGAAGAAAGAGGGAAGCTCCAATTTCTTCAATTTGGAGAGAATTTTAGAGAGTAGTAGAAATTAGCATTATTTTAGCATAACTCTAGTATAGTAAAATTCTTCTCTATTTTTTTCAAAGGACTCATGTTCTATTTATAGGAGAGGGAAGCTCTAACCAAAGCTAACTGAATTCTAGAATTTTCCAAATTCAGTTTGGTTGAATTTGGACTAGCTTTGGACCTAGTTTGGGTTACTTTTTGATTCGGTTTGGTTCCATTTTGATTTGGTTTGGTTCAAGAGAGAGGAGAGATAAAAATATCACATTATTTTTTAGTTTAAAACTCATTCAAGCATGTGAAATATGTACCTCCTTTAAAGAACTCCCCTTCCTTACATATGTGTCAAAATGGAATCATTATACCCAAAATATCTCATATTTTTAATATTGCTCATAGTTTTTTACTAATAAACCTTGTACATTTTCAACTCTTCATCTTATGTGAGCATTTACTCATTTTTGGGTATCTTCTTTTACAAATTGGATTTATCTCCTCCCTACACATGGATTGATGCTATTGGCCCATAGGAACCTTACACATGGATTGATGCTATTGGCCCATAGGAACCTTAATTGGACCATAATCCAATTTTTTTTTAAAATCTAGACCCTTAGGCTAAGGTCCTTTATACCCATTTTCAATTAATTTCAATTGCACATTGGAAAGTTCTTTTTGAATTTCTGTTTTAGGGGAACTTATTTTAATAACATGAGATAATTTTCTATCCAAAAATACTAAAAATTTGAATATTCTCTCTCTAGGTTAAAACAGTTAGAAACAAGGTCTTTTATATTTCTGAAGAGGGATTGATTACAGGGGAAGATGCTAGACATTTTGAGAGGCTGGGGAGGAATCTTACATTCTCTCCCACTTGAAAAACGCGAGATGCCCTCATCTCGCAAACTGGGGGTAATTTCACAAGATGCACAAATATGAGACTGAGAGAAAATTTTTAATTAAGATTAACCACCAAGAAAAGTCTCAAAGAGAGCAAGACTCAAGACAAGAACAAAGATTTCAACTTTATTCATTCTTGGAATATATACAGTAAAGATAGAAGAACTCTTTACACTTCCATAAGCCCGTCCATCATATGGTTACAAAAGCAGCACTCACAAGCTACACACGTATAAGGTAACTCATCTATGGGAATCATTCGGCTGGTTATTGCATCACCTACCTCAGTGGTATGAGGTGATCTAACAAAAGGACCTCTAAGAGACAAGCCGAAAACGGGATTAAGGCATATCTCCTGGTGAGGAAGAAAACATGCTAGTAAGAAGACCCGCTCAGAAAATCCACCATGCCTTGATCTCATCACACAGTAGTATCGGGGACCCAAACCCAAGGCTTCAATAACCATCGCCACGCAAACATTGTTACGAAAGTGCTATCGCCCCCACGGTGTTACTCTAGTTATATCTCGATAGGTCTGCCATTTGCTCTGAGCTACAGAAGTTCCCAAGTGAGGAAAAAGTGAGCGCTCATACAGTTTTATAAAATCCTTCTTCACAGACTCACTTGTGTCTTGAAGGTGAGAAATCATCATGGATAAAACTAATTCCTGTTGCCAAGCCATGAAGGAGATTAAAAAAGAAAGGAGATCGATGGGAGTAAGATTACTGCGAGTGGCAAGTAAAAGTTACGACTTATATAAAGGAAGGAGCTAGCGTAACTTAGAAGTCAACAGTATCTTGTCACTGAAGTTTTGCCGTCTTTCCATGATTTGGGTTTGGCACATATTTCTATAGAAGGTTCACATGAAATACATTATGAACTTTGAGATGATGAGGTAGAAAAAGCTCGTAGGCTAAGTCACCTACTTTCATTGAAATCCGATATGGCCCACAATATCTGGGGGATAACTTCTTATACTTCCTAATAAGAGATAAAGAACTTCTTTTGGGTCGTATTCGAATGAAGACCATATCTGCTTCTTTGAATTCTCTGACTGTCCTCTTTTTATCTGCATATTGCTTCTGTCAATCCTAGGCAGTCTTTTAATTGATGACCAAAACCTTGGCATCCAAAACACCGGTTCTCACTTCCGAACTCATCGTTCATAATCCTTAAAACAGGTGGGACTTTTGAGAAGTATTTTGGGGAAAGGTCTTCCTTTTTTAAACAGAATCTTTCTTTTATTTAGAGAGGGAATAAATTATAAGATCAGAAAGGGAGGTTCTTACTCCTGCATACCTCGAAGGCTGGGGAGGAATCTTACATTCTACCCCACTTAAAAAGTGCGAGATGTCATCTCGTAAAGTAGAGGACAACTCTTTTTCCTAAGATCCAATTTATTCTGGGGTTCTTTATATTCTGGTCAACCCAACAGAATACGGGAATAAATATCCCTTATATAGAACTCATCATTAAATAACAATTCATTTCAGATCATATCATTCATATCTTTAACACGATAATGGTCCATTAGATCGAAAAATTTTCTTTCTGAACATTCCTCCACGGTAATTTCAGTCAAGCAAGTTCTCAATTTGTCATCCCTTAACTTGATATACCAAGTCAAGTGTTAACAGTAGCAATTTTACAGCACAATCCACTAATCTCATACTGATTTGCTGAAATCATTATCATCATTCCAGTTATGAATGTCATCGCAGGGACTCGTCCCATTCATCCTCATAATTGAGGTTTCACTCAGCTTATTATATTTCAACCAAATTTCAAGGATCATCATTTTTCAATCAGAATCCAAATCAATTCATCAGTTCTCAAACAGAATTAAAAATCATATCAACCACATTCAAAATCATCATCTAGATAGCATTAATGCTTATAATTTCAAGTCTTAGATTTACTCGTATATACTGTCGGTAAAGAGCTGCAGTTATACCCTCGGTATATACGGGTCGTCATAATACTTGGAACTATAAGGTAAATACCATCATGTCTAGGCCTCAAGCAAGTCAGGGATTCTATATAATTGCGGTACTTCTATCTGAATACCCAATTACCAAATTACGAATTTCAGTTTGAATATCAAATTGTATGAATTATATCACACAATTACAATCTTTTTGTACTTCTTGATAAATTTGACATATTTGGCTTCCCAGTTAATCTTTATTAGCCAATTGGCTCTGATACCTGTTAAAAAACCATCCTAAGGAGGATCAAACACTAGCTCCATTGCATAGTTGAATAGAAATGAAGAAGATGAAGTTAAGCTACTAATCAAGAAGTAATTAGCATAATGATGAGCATAATGACAACATAAGTGAGGGGCAATAAAATGTGTTGATTTCAATAGATGAGAGCCTCTTTATATAGGCTGAAGTACATGAGGATTAAGCTCAAGATTAGGTGTTAATCATCATCTAAATCATCTCCACCTTCCCTCCTAGATTCAAGCACCTAAAAGTGACCACCAACCCTAGAATCTTGCTAATCACACCAATGCTACCTAATCAAGACATCACGACCCCTTTGGCTGATGTTGAGCTCCTAAATGACTCTTTTACATCATGGTAAGGTTGCATAATAACCTTTGTATCCATTTTCCCATAATCTATGACTTTAGTGCATAGTGCTAGTTACAAGGTATGTGCCCTACACATCATTTTAGTGAAGGTGTTTGCCATATTTTTAACACCCCTCCTCAAACACTGAATCCACTCAATGATGCAGTTGGTCATGCTGACTCTCATGAGCCTAATTAACCACCCAATGCTCAGTGATAGCATGCATGAGCGTGGTCTGACTAGCAATGCCATACATAGGTTATGCCAATGTGAACTCAGAGGCTTTAGTCATGCGTACAAAAGAGGTATGGGACGACTTTAGAAGAGTGTGACAAGACGTGGCTACATGTATGAGTGAAGAGGACACCCATGTGTATAGGGCATGCCCTTGCTTTTAGCACTTTAGAATAAATGATTTGATCTAATCATAGATAGGGCCTCATGATGGTGGCCCTTGTCTTCATCTTTTTCTTCTTCTCGGTCTTCTTCCTGCTGCACTTCTTCCATGATGTAGACTCATTGCATCTTCTTCTTGGCAAAACAATTCTTCTCTACATGGCCAGGTTTGTGACAAAAGTTACAAATGAGATTGTTGTTGTTGTAGCCCTTGTTGTAGTTACCTTTGTTCTTGCCATACCTACTAGATCCTGTATAATAAGCATTTTCAGTAGACAAGGTTGATGACGATGGAGACTCCATTTGCTTGGTCTTTAGTTTTCTCTCCTCCTCAAGAAGAGATGCTTCAATGTCCACAAGCTTTGATATTGGCATATTGGTCAAGGTTGTGACCACATGGTCATATTCTTCAGGTAAAGATTTAAGTAATACACCAATGGAGACATCTTCATCCATCTTAAGACCTATTCCTGCAAGTTGTGTTAATAGGCCTTTCATGTAGTTCAAATGTGAGGCTAGGGATGTGCCAGACTTCATTTCTAGCTTAAAAAATTCAATGAGCAAACCAAACTTTGAACTTTTAGATCGAGCCCCAAATAGAGTTGTGAGTTGGTCCCAAACTTCCTTGGAAGTTTCGCATCCATCCACATGATGAATGTAAGTGTCATCAAGCTCCAATGTGATGATGGCACGAGCTTTGTCATCTCTTACTTCCCAACAAGGAACATCAGCAAGAGTCCTTGGCTTCTTCTCATTCCCATTTACTATGTTGAAGAGCCCCTTCTTCATGAGCATTAACTTGATGCGGGTTTGCCATGTGTGAAAACCATGACCTTTAATGGAGAATCCTTGGTAGCCATTATGATATGGAATGAAGGGGGTCTTACCTCTGATGATTGAGGCAGTGTCTACCCTTTTACAAGAGAGATTAAGACCAAAGAATAGTGCTAAATCAAGTTATTTAGCATATGCTTTCCAAAAGATAAAACCAAAAAATATATTGATTTGTGGGAAGCAAGGGAGACACCTAATCAAGGGGCAAATTAAGTGTGAAGTAATAAGGGGATGTAGCAAGTCCCTAATGACATGTATGAACCACTTATTGCACCAAATGATAAGGATTATGATAGATTAATCATTGATTAGTGGAGTTGAATATTCTGCTCACTATGCAGAGAAATGAGCTCACTTGGAGTCAATATTTGAAGGAGTTGCACAAAGAATAAGCTAAAAAGCTTCAAGGGCATTGAATAGCAGTATGTCTAGATGATTTTAGAGCCCACAAACACTTGCTTAAGCAACTTAATCAATGAGTAATCTCAAATTTACCAAAGTACCTTTTCTGGCTATGGCAGTTCTGGACAGCACCCTGGTTTTTTGCTTGGTGTGTGAAGCACACTCAATCATTTGCAAAACCCTCTTAGGAGGAGTAAGTTTAGGTTCCAATGAAGCCACACCTCAGAGGAATTAGACCAATTTGATGTGTGTGAGCTGCAACAATACTTTTGGTGGTCGCCTATCAAAAACGTGCCTGTTTTGGGGAAAACGAAGTTGCCGGCGACGTGGAGCTATGAATGGTGCAATTGAGGTGCCATGCCCCTTAGCAATATTGCTGGTGAAGTGCCCACAAAAGGATTTTGGCAATGGTTACGTGGTTTGTGAGCACCAAGGCCTCCACTCAGCTGCTATTCTAGATCCTATTTTCTAGGAAACCCATAAAAGCTAATGAAACCCTAATTTTCACTAATCTCTTGCTAAGCAAATAAGATGGGGATTGATTCTAGATGAATGGGCTAGTACTAGCTCTGATACCATGTTAAAAAACCATCCTAAGGAGGATCAAACACTAGCTCCATTGCATAGTTGAATAGAAATGAAGAAGATGAAGTTAAGCTACTAATCAAGAAGTAATTAGCATAATGATGAGCATAATGACAACATAAGTGAGGGGCAATAAAATGTGTTGATTTCAATAGATGAGAGCCTCTTTATATAGGCTGAAGTACATGAGGATTAAGCTCAAGATTAGGTGTTAATCATCATCTAAATCATCTCCACCTTCCCTCCTAGATTCAAGCACCTAAAAGTGACCACCAACCCTAGAATCTTGCTAATCACACCAATGCTACCTATTCAAGACATCACGACCCCTTTGGCTGATGTTGAGCTCCTAAATGACTCTTTTACATCATGGTAAGGTTGCATAATAACCTTTGTATCCATTTTCCCATAATCTATGACTTTAGTGCATAGTGCTAGTTACAAGGTATGTGCCATTAGGAACTCAATGGAGTCTTCTTGGGCCCTTTTATTTGGCAGTTTAAGGGAGTCAAACCTTTTCTCTTAAGAAGAAACGTTTTCTAATTTGAAGCTTCAAAACGGCTACTTTATTCGAATTTGAATTTGGGGGGAAAAATGGAATTTAAAATCTAGCGGATAAAACCATATCATGTAACATATCTATGGAAAGCTCTTGATGCGTAGATCACGGATCTGTAATCTCCGCTCAGATCGAAGCTTGTATGTAGAAGTTATGGAGGTCCGAAAATTGTAAAATTGCCCCCCCCCCCTTTTTGGGGGAAAAAGTGCACCCTTTGACCACTCTTACACCTCTCTTACAAACCAATGGTTTTTGCTTACATGGCGGGCTCCTATTTGTCAAAAAGTTAAACGTTTCCATAACCTCATGGCAAATTAAAGGGCCCAAGAAGACTCCATTGAGTTCCTAATGCCTACACATCATTTTAGTGAAGGTGTTTGCCATATTTTTAACAATACCAACTGTGAGATCCCTGTTCCCATTGCACAACGGATTCGGGGTACTAGCAGCGGAGGTAGCACTTCTTGCGCGAGGCAGGGTCCCACACTCGGGGCCTCGTCCCCACAGATATCCGGACAAAAGACTAATCCGTCGGTTCTTCGAAAATCGAACCCGGAAAAACTTCCCTTATCCGGAAACTACGAGCGATTCCTCCAGGATAACTTTTTACTCTAACGTAGTCAAGACCATTAGTGATCAAACTCATCTGACTGCACCTATAAAGATACTCGGTCAGATCAAGGAAGAAACTTGCACTTGGATCATTGGGATCAACGCTTTTTTCCCCATCAAGAGGCACAGCCGTTGATTCCTATCCATATCCGGGACTTACTTCATCTATCGTAATAACAGAAATTGAGTCTCGATTTACGGATCCATCAGTCCAGCCTAACCCCATCCGATCCCATGGGTTAGCCAACCGCCCAACCACTATCGTGATGGGATCCAATTTGGAATTTGGTTAGGTTTTGTCCCGGGTACCAAGGAAAAGAGTTCCAAGGCCCCCCTAGCCGGAAGTTCATGCAAACATAAAACTAGCCACACCACTTACACACCCAATATGAAATTGCCTTTTTCTTAGCATCAGCTAACTTTAAAATAATCCTTTAATGAAACCATAGTACCACTGATCACAATCTTCCAAATTATCCGGTTGATTCTTAATTTCCCATCATTCCTTCATCAGAGTATCTATGGCATCATTGGCAACAAGAACACCACCACCTATCCACTCAGGGACCTTTTCAATAGTTCCTAGCCCATAATACTCGACAATATAATCACTTATAAAAATCAAGATGGACTCTCGTTGAAGATCAGCAAGATCAACCAACAGATCCATAAAAAGAGCCATGGACTCATCCATTGAAGACCAGCAAGGTCAATCAACCAGATCCATGCCCGGTTTCAGAAAACAACTCTTACTCCTTGCTCCAATATCTTCCTCGACGCACGTGTGGGTATCCTAGGCGACCCAGAGCGCCCGAGCACCGTATGGTCAGCACCCTCTAGGATCCTTCGTAGGTGACCTAACGCTTCACTCATAGGCCGCTTCCTTGGTCCCTCATCCACCGTACCGGAAGCTCACCATTTTAATCGAACCGAGGCTGTCAAGACCTACGTGAGACGTCCTCCATTGACTCTCCGTCTCAGCAATCAGTTAGGTCTCCACGACCTTAATCACAAGACGGTCAAAATGCTTCCCCAGCATTCTTGACATAAAACAACCATTTACAAACAGCATTTACAAACAGTTTACAAATACAATTTCTATATTAACTCTCATTTTTCCACATTATCCCTCATTAATCCACATTACTTATTCCACATTCCATATATATGTGTACTCATCCAATCAAATCATTTTCCATCTCTTCACTTCAGATTCCTTCACATCACATATCATATATTCACATCCATATTCACATCCATACATCCACATCCACATCCACATCCACATCCATACATCCACATCTACGTGCTTACCTCCATTTTCACATCCTCCTTTATACATCCACATCCCATATCCACATTTATACATACACATCCATATCCACATCCATACATCCACATCCACATGCATGCATCCACTATCACGTCCTCATTCATACATCCACATCCACATACATACATACATCCACATCCACATTTCCATTCACATCTATACATCCACATCTACATCCACATACATACATACATCCACATCCACATTCCACATTCACATCTATACATCCACATCTACATCCACATTCACATACATTCACATCCACATTCCCATTCACATTTATACATCCACATCTACATCCACATACATACATCCATCCACATCCACATTCCACATTCACATCTATACACCCACATCTACATCCACATTCACATCTATGCATATACATCTTCATGCATACATCCATTTTCACATTCACACATCCACACTTCCATCTCCACATCAACACATCCACTTACATACATACATCCACATCCACATTCCACATTCACATCTATACAGCCACAACTACATCCACATTCACATCTAAGCATATACATCTTCATGCATACATCCATTTTCACATTCATACATCCACACTCCCATGTCCACATCCACACATCCACATACATACATCCATTTCCACATTCCCATTCATATAACCCCATATGCCTTCACATCTAATCTTTTACATCACATCCATTCTCGCCCTATCACAACCCATATACATCTTATCCTATCACATACACTTCTTACCTCATCCCATACACATCTTATCACCTCCTTACTTATCCTATCACATACACTTCTTACCTCATCCCATACACATCTTATCACATCTTAATTCATCTTATCACCTCCTAACTTATTTCATAAGCATGTTATCACCTCTTATCACATCTTATTCACCTCTTATCACATCCAATCACATCTCATATGTATTTATAGAATACAAGAGAATTCTTATATTTGATATAAGATTTCTTTACACATTTATTTATGCATAAATTCTATTTAAGGAGATTAATACTTTCGAAGTAAAAATCAATCTTTTATGCATCTTCCTATGCATAACTTCATTTTAAATGAAAATGACACTTTTGAATTAAATTTCAATCTTTTATGCATTTTCTTATGCATAAATTCAATTTAGATAAGAATGACACTTTTGAATTAAAAATCAATCTTTATGCATCTTCTTATCCATAAATTCAATTTGGTAGGAATTACACTTTTAGAATAAAAGAATTTCTCTTATGCATCTAAGTTATGCATAAAATCCATTTATGATGAAAAATCACACTTTTAGTATAAAAAGAATATCTTTTATGCATACCTCTATGCATGAAATCCAATATGATAAAAGTAACACTTTTACAATAATCAACTTTCAATTATGATAAAAGTAACACTTTTATATTAAAATAATAATCTTTTATGCATACCTCTATGCATGAAATCTAATTATGATAAAAGTAACACTTTTATAATAAAATAATCAACTCTTATGCATACTTCTATGCATGAAATTCAATTGTGATAAAAGTAACACTTTTATAATAAAATAATCAACTTTTATGCATACCTCTATGCATGAAATCCAAATATGATAAAAGTAACACTTTTATAATAAAGTAATAAACTCTTATGCATACTTCTATGCATGAAATTCAATTATGCTAAAAGTAACACTTTTGTAATAAAATAATCATCTTTTATGCATACCTCTATGCATGAAATTCAATTATGCTAAAAGTAACACGTTTGTAATAAAATAATCATCTTTTATGCATACCTCTATGCATGAAATTCAAATATGATAAAAGTAACACTTTTATAATAAAATAATCATCTTTTATGCATACCTCTATGCATGAATTTTAAATATGATAAAAGTAACACTTTTACATTAAAATAATAATCTTTTATGCATACCTCTATGCATGAAATCTAATTATGATAAAAGTAACACTTTTATAATAAAGTAATAAACTCTTATGCATACTTCTATGCATGAAATTCAATTATGCTAAAAGTAACACTTTTGTAATAAAATAATCATCTTTTATGCATACCTCTATGCATGAAATTCAATTCTGCTAAAAGTAACACGTTTGTAATAAAATAATCATCTTTTATGCATACCTCTATGCATGAAATTCAAATATGATAAAAGTAACACTTTTATAATAAAATAATCATCTTTTATGCATACCTCTATGCATGAATTTCAAATATGATAAAAGTAACACTTTTACATTAAAATAATAATCTTTTATGCATACCTCTATGCATGAAATCTAATTATGATAAAAGTAACACTTCTATGTTAAAATAATAATCTTTTATGCATACCTCTATGCATGAAAATCAATTATGCATAATGTAAAAATCAAATTCTCTATGATTACAATGAATATCTTCAATTAATCTAGGATGATAATTCCTAGAATATGGTAGGAAGTCCTCTTTTTATGCTTTGAATGAAATTATTTTATGCGTAATTTTTATAAAAATTTTACCATAGCTCCGCTGCTATGACTGATAAATCTCAATTTTTCTAAGGGATAAAGCTTATCATTAAGAAAATAATTAGAATGATCCCTAATTGGATCATTAATCCATAATGGATTGAATCATCAATATACATAAACTAAAAGCATAGAAAAAAGCCATTAATTTGGCCCCTCAAGCATAGATTAATCTTGGATTAAGGAAAAGCTTTATGAAAAGCTTCATTTGGATTGAGAATGGGTCATGAGTATGAACATTTCTTGAGTGAGAGAGAGATTTTACATAAAAACCATTTGAATTAAGCATAAATAGAAATTTATGTAATTCTTAACTATCATTAATCAATTAACTTCAATAGCATTCATCAAATTATGTAACTCTTCACTACCATTCATCAATTAACTTCAATAGCATTCAAAAACCATTCCAATTAAGCTTCTCAAGCTTGAGAGGGGTTGAGAAGAGAGAAGCATTGAGAAATTATAGAAAAGATCAAAATTCACCATTTACCTTACAATTTGCTTGATTCTTTGTTCACGGTAGAGGCCCCCAACCAATCAATTGGTTAAGTATGTTGATGGAGCCACTAATGGGGATTGAAGAAAGAGGGAAGCTCCAAGTTCTTCAATTTGGAGAGAATTTTAGAGAGTAGTAGAAATTAGCATTATTTCAGCATAACTCTAGTATCGTAAAATTCTTCTCTATTTTTTTCAAAGGACTCATGTTCTATTTATAGAAGAGGGAAGCTCTAACCAAAGCTAACTGAATTCCAGAATTTTCCAAATTCAGTTTGTTGAATCTTGAGTGAGAGAGAGAATTTCTTGAGTGAGAGAGAGAATTCTTAAGCATAAATAGAAATTTATGTAATTCTTAACTATCATTAATCAATTAACTTCAATAGCATTCATCAAATTATGTAACTCTTCACTACCATTCATCAATTAACTTCAATAGCATTCAAAAACCATTCCAATTAAGCTTCTCAAGCTTGAGAGGGGTTGAGAAGAGAGAAGCATTGAGAAATTATAGAAAAGATCAAAATTCACCATTTACCTTACAATTTGCTTGATTCTTTGTTCACGGTAGAGGCCCCCAACCAATCAATTGGTTAAGTATGTTGATGGAGCCACTAATGGGGATTGAAGAAAGAGGGAAGCTCCAATTTCTTCAATTTGGAGAGAATTTTAGAGAGTAGTAGAAATTAGCATTATTTCAGCATAACTCTAGTATAGTAAAATTCTTCTCTATTTTTTTCAAAGGACTCATGTTCTATTTATAGGAGAGGGAAGCTCTAACCAAAGCTAAGTGAATTCTAGAATTTTTCAAATTTAGTTTGGTTGAATTTGGACTAGCTTTGGACCTAGTTTGGTTACTTTTTGATTCGGTTTGGTTCCATTTTGATTTGGTTTGGTTCAAGAGAGAGGAGAGATAAAAATATCACATTATTTTTGAGTTTAAAACTCATTCAAGCATGTGAAATATGCACCTCCTTTAAAGAACTCCCCTTCCTTACATATGTGTCAAAATGGAATCATTATACCCAAAATATCTCATATTTTTAATATTGCTTATAGTTTTTTACTAATAAACCTTGTACATTTTCAACTCTTCATCTTGTGTGAGCATTTACTCCTTTTTGGATACCTAAAATATCTCATATTTTTAATATTACTTATAGTTTTTTACTAATAAACCTTGTACATTTTCAACTCTTCATCTTATGTGAGCATTTACTCATTTTTAGATACCCAAAATATCTCATATTTTTAATATTGCTCATAGTTTTTTACTAATAAACCTTGTACATTTTCAACTCTTCATCTTATGTGAGCATTTACTCATTTTTGGATATCTTCTTTTACAAATTGGATTTATCTCCTCCCTACACATGGATTGATGCTATTGGCCCATAGGAACCTTAATTGGACCATAATCCAAAAATTTCTGAAAATCTAGACCCTTAGGCTAAGGTCCTTTATACCCATTTCCAATTAATTCCAATTGCACATTGGAAAGTTCTTTTTGAATTTCTGTTTCAGGGGAACTTATTTTAATAAGATGAGATAATTTTTTATCCAAAAATATTAAAAATCTGAATATTCTCTCTCTAGAATATTTTCTCTCTCTAGGTTAAAACAGTTAGAAACAAGGTCTTTTATATTTGTGAAGAGGGATTGATTACAGGGGAAGATGCTAGACATTTTGAGAGGTTGGGGAGGAATCTTACATTGATCCACTGGACCAAAGTTAACAGTAGCAATCTGCCAGCACAATCCACTAATCTCATAGTGATTGGCTGAAGTCATTAACGTCATTCCAGTTAAGAACATCATCACAGGGACTCGTCCCATTCATCCTCATTGTGGTTTTGCTCAGCTTATTTCATTTCAACCAAATTTTAGGGATCATCATTTTTCAATCAGAATCCAAATCAACTCATCAGTTCTCAACCAGAATTTAAAAATCATATCAACTACATTCGAATTCATCATCTGGATAGCATTAATGCTTATAATTTCAAGTCTTAGATTTACTCGTATATACTACCAGTAAAGAGTTACAGTTATACCCTCGGTATATATAGATAGTCACGGTCCTTGGAACTATAAGGTAAAGACCATCATGTCTAGGCCTCAAGCAAGTCAGGGATTCCATGCAATTGAGGTACTTCCATATGAAGACCCAATTACTAATTTATGAATTTCAGGTCAAATAACAATTTGTATGAATTTCATCACACAATTCTGATCTTATACTGCTACTTCATAAATTTTTGACATATTTGGCTTCTCGGTTGATCCTCATTAGCCAAATTGCTCTGATACTAGCTGTAAGATCCTTGTCCCCACCGCGCGACAAATTCAGAGGTGCTAGCAGCGGAAGTAGCACTTCTTGCACGGGGCAGGGTCCCACACTCAAGGTCTCGCCCATGGATATCCAGACAAGAGACTAATCCATCGGTTTTTCTAAAACCGAACCCGAAAAAACTTCCTTTGCCCGGAAAGCATGGGCGATTCCACCAGGATAACTTTTCCCTAACGTAGTCAAAAGCCTTAACTAACTGAGCTCATCTGACTGAACCCGTAAGTCCCATAGTCAGATCAGGGAAAAAGACTGTACTTGGATCATAGAGACCAACACTTTTTTCCTCATTAAGAGGCACAGCCATTGATTCTTTTCCATAGAACAATTTTTGTCCGGAATTTACTTCATCTATCGAACTAAAAAGAAATTGAGTCTCGATTTACGGATCCATCAGCCTTGCCTAACCCCATCCAGTCCCATGGGTTAGCCAACCACTGTAGTGATGGGATCCAATTAGGAATTTGGTTAGGTTTTGTCCCGGGTACCAGGGAAAAGAGTTCCCAGGCCCCCTAGCCGGATGTTCATGCAAACATAAAACTAGTCATACCACTTACACACCCAATATGAAATTGCCTTTTTTCTCAGCATCAGCTATCTTTAAAACAATTCTTTAATGAAACCATTGTGTCACTGATCACAGTCCTCAAAATCTCTGGTTGAATCCTTTTTTCCAATCATTCCTTCATCGGTGTACTTATGGCATCATTGGCAATCAGAACGCTCACCACCTGTTCACTCAAGGGCCTTTTCGATAGTTCCTAGCTCATAGTAACTGGCAATATATTCAATTAACAAAATGGAATCTCCGTGGAAGATCAGCAAGATCAACTAATAGATCCATATAAAAGAGTCATGGACTCATCCGTTTGAGGACCAGCAAGGTCAATCAACCAGATCCACACTCGAATTCAGAAAACAACTCTTACTCCTTGTTCCAATATCTTCCTCGACATACTTGTGGGTATCTTCGGTGACCCAGAGCCCGAGTACTGTATGGTCAGCACCCTCTAGGATCCTTCGCAGGTCACCTAGTGCTTCACTCATAGGCCGCTTCCTTGGTACCTCATCCACTGTACCGAAAGCTCACCATTTTAATCAAACCGAGGCTGGTCAAGACCTCGGCCGAGACCTTGCTACACGAGACGTCCTCCATTGACTCTCCGCTGTCAGCAGTTGCAACTTTAACAGATAGATCTCCACGACCTCATTCACAAGACGATTAAAATGCTACCCCAGCATTCTTGACATAAAACAGTCATTTAAACACATGCAATTACAGTCCCAACAGTATTTTCATCTTTTCTAAATCACTCCACATCCTTACATATTAGTCCCCATCTTTTCTTATCTTACCACAATTTTACTTCATCGATCCCTATCACATCACATCATGCCCACATCAATTCACATCCAATCACATCATCCACATATCAATCCACATCATCCACACATCAGTCCACATCAATCCACATCATCCATACATCCATCCACATCAACCCACATCATCCATACATCCATCTACATCAAACCACATCATCCATACATTCATCCACATCAAACCACATCATCCATACATTCATCCACTTCAAACCACATTATTCATACCTTCATCTACATCAATCCACATTATTCATACATTCATCTACATCAATCCACATTCATTTCATATGCATTCTCCATTTTTATCTAATCACATTTTTTCTAATTTCATCACTTATTTCTTCATTTATCCTCATCAGATCTCATCCACTTGCATCTACCCATACATCTCATCACTTCTCATACATTAACATATATTCAATTTACATTGCATCTTATCACATCCACTTCACATCACATTTCATTCATTCATTCACATCTCGATTCACATGCTAACACATTCATTCACGTTCCTTATCGTTCATTCACATCCCGATTCACATCACATCACATCCATTCACATCCCTTATCATTCATTCATATCTCGATTCATGTGATATCATATTCATTCACATCTTATATCATTCATTCATATCCCTTATCATTCATATCTATCCAATTTACATCACATCTCATCGCCTCTATTCTCGTTCGTATCCATCACATTCACATCCACATATATTCTTCCACATACATCCACATCCATACTTATCACATACACATACATCTTTCTTTTCACATACATCCACATCCATTCTTCACATACATTCACATCCATCCTTCACATGCATACATCTACATACATTCTTTCACATACATATATCTATATCCATTCTTTCACATCATCATATGTATTTATAGAATGCAAGAGAATTCTTATTTTTGATATAAGATTTCTTTATGCATCTATTTATGCATAAATTCCATTTTAAGGAGAATAACACTTTCGAAATAAAAATCAATCTTTTATGCATAAATTCAATTTAAATGAGAATAACACTTTTGAATTAAAAATCAATCTTTTATGCATCTTCCTATGCATAAAATCAAAATTGATGAAAATAACTCTTTTGAACTAAAAATAGATTTCTTTATGCATCATTCTATGCATAAAATCAAAATTGATGAAAATAACTCTTTTGAAATAAAAATAGATTTCTTTATGCATCTTTCTATGCATAAAATCAAAATTGATGAGAATAACACTTTTGGATTAAAATAAATTCTTTATGCATCTTTCCATGCATAAATCCAATTTAGTAGGAATTACACTTTTAGAATAAAAGAATTTCTCTTATGCATCTTTCCATGCATAAAAACTAAATCCAATGAAAAATAACTCTTTTAAAATAAAAACTTTCTTTTATGCATCTATTTATGCATAATTTCAATTCTGATGAAAGTCACACTTTTATAATAAAATAATTTCTTTTATGCATCTAATTTATGCATAAATTCCATTTATGATAAAAATCACACTTTTAATATAAAAAAATCTTTTATGCATATGTTTATGCATACAAATCATTTATGATGAAAATCACTCTTTTAATATAAAAGAATTTCGTTTTATGCATCCATTTATGTGCATAAAAATCATTTATGATGAAAATCACACTTTTAATAATAAAAACATCTTTTATGCATAAGTTTATGCATACAAATCATTTATGATGAAAATCACTGTTTTAATATAAAAGAATTTTATTTATGCATAAAAATAATTTATGATAAAAATAACACTTTTATAATCAAAATAACAATTTTAATATGCTTTCTTCTATGCATAGAATTTAATTCTAAAGAAGGTAACACTTTTTTAATAAAATATTTTTAGTATGCATTTTTCTATACCTAGGATGAAAAATAACACTTTAAGAATACATATACGATGGGAATTACTCTTTTTATACCAGCTGCTCGTCTCATCAAAGACAACATCCCTACTTACCCCTCAACTCACGTGTAGTAGGGTTATAACACCTGTATCCCTTTTGCTCAAGGGAATATCCAATAAACACACATTTTTCAGCTTTTGGATCTAGCTTAGTTCTCAGCTCATCTGGCACATGCACATATGCAATGCATCCAAAGACTTTCAGATGAGACAAATCAGGTTTTCTGCCAGTAAACCACTCCTCTGGAGTTACATCATGTATGGCTACAGCAGTTGGAGTCCTGTTCATGATGTAAACTACTATAGAAAAACAGCCTCTGCCCAATAGCTATGCGGTATATTCTTCTCTTCCATCAATGCTCGCGCAATCTTAGCAATATCCCTATTTTTCTGCTCAGCAACTCCATTTTGCTGCGGAGTGTACCTGCATGTAAACTGTCTCCGAATACAATTCTTCTTCAAAAATTCAGAGAACTCATTGGAGAAGTACTCTCTCCCTCCATCTAACCTTAGGTACTTTACATATTTTTCTGATTGCTTTTCAACCATAACTCTGAAATTCTAAAAATGAGTAAACACCTCACTCTTCTCCTTCATGAAGTATACCCACACTTTCCTTGTGTGGTCATCAATAAATGTCACATAATACCTGCAGCCTCCCATAGACATGGTCTTCGTAGGACCCCATACATATGAATGCACAACATCTAGTGCAATTCTACTCACACTTCTGTTATGTGGAAATACACGCTTTGTTTGCTTTCCAAATTGGCATGCTTCACATATTCTCTGCATACCTTCAACTTTAAACTTTGGCAGCCCTGTCATAATTCCTTTAGTCTGCATAGACTTCATTCTCTGCACATTCACATGTCCAATTCTTTTATGCCAAATTTCTATGTTTGTGTCTGCAACAATTCCTGAACCATTTGCAAACATCATAGCACTCCATTCAATGTAAACATTCTGCCCACTCTGTTGCCTTTTGCAACCAACCTGCACTTGTCTTTAAAGTCTTCAACATAACAACCATTAGGGTTAAACCGAACCTGCAAACCCTACTCAATCATCTGGCCAACTGAAACTAGATTCTTTGTTATGTTCGGAACATGGAGTACATTTGCAAGGTACTTCACTTTGCCATCCTACATAGACAATGGCACATCTCCAACATGGGCAATTGGATGAGTAGTGTCATCCCCTGTTTCTACAAAACCTGGTCTTTCAAGGTTTTTCATCTCCTTAAACCACTCCCCATGACTTGTCATGTGGTTCGAAGCACTTGAATCAACGTACCATACATTATCTTTATGTGCTGCTTCAACATTTTCAGACATGGCATTCACGACATGCTGCATAACAAACAACCTTTCATTATCCTCATTGTTTCTGCTCGAGGATGCATCGTTGTTTTACTGCAATTTCCCATTTTGCATGTGAGCCTGCTTCTTATAACAATCTGCCTGCACATGTCCAGGCTTACCACAATAAAAGCACCCACGTGTATCATTATCCTACCTTTGCCAATTTCCACGACCTCTTTGACTCTCCCTGCCTCTGAATTGGCCTCTTCCACTTGCGTGTTGTTGTTGTTGTAAATTTTGGGACTGTTGTTGTTACTGTTGCTGTTGGCCATAATTCTGATTACCTGTACGGCCACCTCCTTGACCGCGTCCACGGCCTCCTCTACCTCATCCTCTTCCTGAACTTGTGTAGAAGGCCTATTGCTTTGAACTGTTTTTGTTTTGTGAAGACTGTTGGTCTTTACCCAAGCTTTTCTCTTCTATAATCAACATAGACACCAAATCTGTGAAATTGGGAATGTTTTTCCGAGTCTGAATAGACATCTTGAATGCCTTGTATTGTGGCCCGAGACCAAGTAGACAAACTTCCACCTTGTCATCATCATCTACTGAAACACCAATAGATGCAAGGGATTCCACAATACCCTTTATCTTCAATGCATAGTCATTTACAGACATACTCTTTTTCTCCACAGTATGAAGTTCATTCTTCAATTGTATCTTTCGTGCCTTGGTATTTGTTTCATAGAGTTTTACCAAGGTGTCCCACGCCTCCTTGGGGGACTTGGCATCTTGAATGTGCCTAATCATAGTGTCCTGTATACTGATAGAGAGCCAATACATAACTTTTCTGGCTCCTTGGTTCCAATCCTTGAACTCTTTCACATCTGCAGCAGTTGGATTGATCTCCGGTATCTCCGGTGCCTCTTCATGCTCACCTTCTATGTAGTCCCAATAACCCTTTCCCATCAGAAAATTCGTCAACCTGAACCTCTAAGCATGGAAGTTGTTCTTATCAAGCTTCTCAGTAACAATCTGGTTTATGCCATCATTTGACATCTTGCCAGAAATAGCACTATGGTTTGTCTTGCACAAACTGCTGTATTTTCTGTAGCAGTACTGTATTACACTCAAATGTCATAACTAGTGACCTCAATGTGCATACATACACCCAATGGCAACTGTTGACCTCCTTGCAGCACACACAGTGTCTGCACAACCAATTTGCCTTCCTGCAGTTCTTAAAACAGAGTTCTGCAGAGAATCGATGACTTACCCGTCGCAGTGCTCGAAATCGCTTGCTTTTGAAAAACGGAGGTCCTGACGTGCCCAAAACATATTTTCGGCCCAAAAAATTACGTCCGATAGGATAGTACAGTTGCCCTATGGCTTTACTCCTACAAAGAAATCTCCTCAATCAGAGATCGTTTACCGATGCCTCCTGTAGAGCTCCCGACGACGACAAGGGTGTAGTCGGCAACACAAATAGGGAAGAGTAGTTGAAGCTCTTACCCTCGTACCACTTCTTGTGCTTCTCTTGCTTGCAGCTCAGCCCTTAGCATGAATCAGGCTCTGATACCATGAAAAGATATAGGGAAGAAGAGAGCTTGAGCTCTTACAAGCACACACACACTTATCACAAAACCCTAATAAAAGAGAACACACAAGGTGAGAGGCTGAAAATCTTCTTCTTCTTCACTCAACACTCAACACACTATATACAAAGATAAGAGTACACATAATATGAAAGGTACTCAACCAAATACATACTAAGATTCTCTAGTGTGAACCCAACTAAATGAGCTGGCACTATAACTATGCCAATCTCTAGAATGGCTGTCACACAGCCTGTCATCCCGGTGGCCGCATATCACCCATGATCTCACCAACCATGCCAATGGTGTATCCCCCAGGCGGGTCATCAGTGTCCACCGCCTCACTAGATGAGCTCGATATCTCAATAGTAGGGAGCGACCGCAAAGAACGGAGTGGAGTGCTAACACATTCCTTGCCTTGAATGCTGGCTAGGGCCTTGACCTTCCTACCCGCTAGATCGAACATTTTTAACTATTATAATCTGTCCACCTTAACTGTCCACAAGGTGTCTAGGTTAATTGGGTGGAGTATCTACATAAGAAGATTTATTCAGTCTGCTTGAATCCCTAGGGAAATCTTGCCACATCCTCTCTCTTGATGATGAAGGTCATCTACCATGCAGTGGGCTGGGACAAGTTACCACAACCCATTCACACCAAAGCCGTGCCACTATTCCACCTCCTATCCCCAAACCCAAACCTTCTCCAACCTCTACACCCCCAAACACCATCATGTCGAGACCCGACAATAGGAGGAAGCCGTAAGAGATGAGCTACTTTGGCAAGCAAGTTCACCACTACTAAAATGGAATCATATCCTCCTTGTACAGTGGGGAGACTTGTGACAAAATCCATGCTAATGCATTCCCACTTCATCTAGGGGATATCCAAGGGTTGAAGCTTCCCAAGCATCTTGACTTTCAACTTTGATCCTTTGACATGATAGACATTGCTTCAAGTATCAAAGGACATCATTTTTTAAGCCTGCCCAAATGTTCAATGTTTCTGCATAGCCTGGATGCCCTGCAGAGCGGGGCTATCATGAGCTTCATGGAGGATTATTTCTTTAAAGCTAGATCCTTATGAATACATAGCCTTTTATTGAAGTAAAGACTCCCATCATGGATTAAGTATCCCTTGATTAGATTTTTCTCTTTCTCTAAAGTCCCTCCTCCTTCTTCTCCTAACTTCACCATCCTCTAGTAATCAGGATCATGAGATGAGACTTCTTTGACCTTGTTCAGTATGGGATCATTTGGCATCGAAATTGCACTAAAGAAAGATTTGCGGGCTGACTGCATCCGTTACACATTATCTTTCCCAAGGCAAAATTTGATGTCGAAGTCATATTCTTGTAGGATTTCAATCCATCTTCTCTGCCTCATGTTGAGGTTAAGCTGGGTGAAGATCCACTTCTAACTCTTGTGGTTAGTTACGAGCTGGAATTGGCCCCCCAAGAGATAATGTCTCCATAATTCGAGACAATGAACAATTGCTAAGAGCTCTAAATCATGGGTGGTATAATTTGCTCCATATTGTTTTAGCTTGTGTGAAGTATAAGCCACTGGTCTCCCTTCTTGTCTCATAAGACACTACCAAGTGCTAGACTACTGGCATCAGTAAAACCACCTCAAATTCCTTGGTGAAATTAGGAAATTTCAGGACTGGTGCTGAGGTAATAATAATAATAGTCTTGGCCCCTACACTTGCTGAACCTATGCTGGTGGTGTTATTCTTGCAAGCTACTACCCCCGGGGGCTATTTCCATGGCTATCCTTAACATTTATGGAGTCAATCCTAAATCTAGGGTAGTCAAAGCAAAGCATCTTCTCAAAGGAGCACGTAGGGGACAACAAGTTTTCCTAGTTAAGCTCAACAAATCTGCTGAACCTAGTAAAGAAACAGAACCCTCTTGGCTCCAAGAATTCTCTAACATCTTTCTTGACGAGTTCACATGGTTACCACCTCCTCGAGAAGATCATGAAATTGAGGTGATCCCTGGTGCTCAACCTATCTCAAAAACACCCTATAAAATGTCTCTTCTTGAAGCCATTGAGCCTAAGGAGCAACTTTCCCAATCCATTGAGAAAGGATTTGTACATCCCAGCAGCTCTCCTTAGGGAGCACCCATTCTTTTCCAAAAAAATAAGGATGGCTCTCTTCGTCTCTACATAGATTATTGAGGGTTAAATCAAGTCACCGTAAAAAATAAGGATGGCACTCTTCGTCTCTACATAGATTATCGAGGGTTAAATCAAGTCACCGTAAAAAATAAGTATCTTATCCCTTGCATCGATGACCTTCTTAAAAGGCTTCTTGGGGCCAAAGTTTTCTAAAAAATAGACTTAAGTTCTAGTTATTACCAGATCAGAGTCAAGGAATCAGATACACCCAAAACAGCTTTCAATACCCATTATGGCCACTATGAGTTTACTGTGATGTCATTCGAGTTGACCAATGCTCTTGCAACCTTCAACCGCTTAATGCAAGATATATTTGTCGTTACTTGGATGAATTTGTACTTGTTGATGACATCTTAGTATACTCCAAGTCAGTGGAAAGAGCATGAGGAGCATGTGCGTAGAGTTCTGCAATTGTTATACAAACATAAACTCTATGCCAAGAAGAGCAATCAGATTGAGTATCTTGGATTCATTGTCTCCCAAGATGGTATCTCAATAGATCTTGTCACCAAGGTCAAGGATATATTGGAATGGCCACCCCCTAAATTAGTCCGTGAAGTTCGTGGATTTTTGGGAATCACTAGATGGTACATGATTTTTCATCAAAGATTATGCCCTAGTAGCTACATCCTTGACGGATCTTCTTAAGAAGTATTGTAAAATAATGTGGCTACCAATCCATCAAGTCAACTTTGATTAGCTTAAAGACATTATTATTATTATTATTACCTCAGCACCAGTCCTGAAATTTTCTAATTTCACCAAGGAATTTGAGGTGGTTTTACTGATGCCAGTAGTCTAGCACTTGGTAGTGTCTTATGAGACAAGAAGGGACACTAGTGGCTTATACTTCACACAAGCTAAAACAATATGAAGCAAATTATGCCACCCATGATTAAGAGCTCTTAGCAATTGTTCATTGCCTCAAATTATGGAGACATTATCTCTTGGGGGCAAATTCTAGCTAACCACAAGAGTTAGAAGTGGATCTTCACCCAGCTTAACCTCAACATGAGGTAGAGAAGATGGATTGAAATCCTACAAGAATATGACTTCGACATCAAATTTTGCCCTGGGAAAGATAATGTGGTAACGGATGCAGTCAGCCCGCAAATCTTTCTTGAGTGCAATTTCGATGCCAAATGATCCCATACTGAACAAGGTCAAAGAAGTCTCATCTCATGATCTTGATTACTAGAGGATGGTGAAGTTAGGAGAAGAAGGAGGAGGGACTTCAGAGAAAGAGAAAAATGTAATCAAGGGATACTTAATCCATGATGGGAGTCTTTACTTCAATCAAAGGCTATGTATTCATAAGGATCTGGCTCTAAAGAAGCTAATCCTCCATGAAGCTCATGATAGCCCCACTGCAGGGCATCCAGGCTATGCAAAAACATTGAACATTGTAAGAAGGAGCTATCATTGGGCAGGCTTAAAAAATGATGTCCTTTGATACTTGAAGCAATGTCTCTCATGTCAAAGGGTCAAAGTTGAAAGAGTCAAGATGTTTGGGAAGCTTCAACCCTTGGATATCCCCTAGATGAAGTGGGAATGCATTAGCATGGATTTTGTCACAAGTCTCCCCACTGTACAAGGAGGATATGATTCCATTTTAGTAGTGGTGAACTTGCTTACCAAAGTAGCTTATCTTATACCAGCAAAGAAAACCTTCAAAGTCTCTGATGTTGCCCGATTATTTGTCAAGGAGGTCTTCAAGCTTCATGGTCCTCCGAAGAGGATAGTCAGTGATCAGGATTCTGATTTCACTTCAAAGTTCTGTGGCAGTTCTTATTTCAGGCCTTGGGAACTCAGCTTTGCTTTAGCACAGCTTATCATCCAGAGACCGATGGCTAGATTGGGAGAGTCAACCAAGTAATTGAAGACATTCTTAGGGCATAGTGTGGACGGGAACCAAGAAGATGGATTCAATACCTTCCTCCAGTAGAATTCACTTATAATACATCTTATCATCAGAGCATATGAATGTCACCATTCAAAGCACTATATGGGCAAGAATGTTTATCTCCTCTAAATTTCTCTGATCCAACCATAAGAGTTGAGGCATCCAAAAAAATGCTCAAAGAGATGGAGGAATAGACCAAGGCGATCTAAAAAGATATTAAAGCTGCTCAAGATCGGCAAAAGCATTATGCTGACAGAAGGAGGTTTGAAAGGATCTTCAAGGAAGAAGACAAAGTTCTTCTATGAGTGCGACCCAAGCGTAGTTCTTTGTCACTTGGGAAATATAAGAAACTCAGCCCAAGATATTGTGGGCCCTATACAGTTATCAAGTGTTTGGGTAAAAGTGCCTATAAGCTCGAGCTCCCAGCCCCCCATATCAAGGTCCACAATGTATTTCATGTAAGTTTGCTAAAGCCTTATGTGCCTAGTCTCGATCATATTCTTGATGATGAACAAGTTATAATCCCATCTCAGGGAGTCCTTGAGTTGTAGCCTAGTAGGATCATAGATTCTAGAGAAAGGCAACTCTGTAATAGAACTCTTGTAGAACATCTAGTATAATGAAAAGATTACCCTGAAGAAGATGCGACTTGGGAAGATGAAGCGACACTCTTAAAGGATTATGCCAAATTCATGACGAGATGAGGACATCTCGATTTCTTTAAGGGGGGAAGGATGTAACATACCCATCTTCAATAATAATACATGCCCATGAATTTATGGTCTTTTATGATGTAAAAATAAACAATTTTAATAAACGAGCTATTTCCACTTAGAATCTTAGAATTCTGAGTCCAAATTCAAAATTTACGTGCGGTTTTATCCTAATATAGGATTTTACAACATCCAAAACGGACACCGAATCGAGCCTATACATAAATTTTTAATTATTTTTAATTAAAATACGGTAAACTTAAACCTTAATAAATGCACAATCGGGTGTCCGATTGACAAACGGTCAGTACCCCTACAACCAAGGAGACACCCCATACATTTTTTATCGAAATCCCCCCCCCCTGTCGAGCACTCTGGCACACATATCGAAGGCTAGCAACCCAAATTAGGGGTCCCCGTGCCAAAAAGATGTCATGCACACACTTGGGTGCCCATACAATGCTCCCACAAGGACCAAAGCTCAACCGCCCTATTGCACGGTCCACACAGACCGCCGTGTGGATGCCCATGTTACCTCTAGCCTGGAAGATACATGCATACCATAGCTTTTGCTCACGCATAGGCACCATTCCTTTCCCCAGGTCCATGCAAGCCACAGGTCGGTGTTCTTTCTCCGTACACCATCCTTTGCATCCATGCTTTGCTCTCCCTATTCTTGCACCCGTAATCGTACCTACACCTATATAAGCCCCCCAGCACCTTGTGGTCATCAAGACATTGCTCTGCTGCTTGTACCCGGTACTTTGCACAACGCCCGTACCTGACAGTCTTCCAGTAAGCCATTTTTTCCCATCTCCAAGTAAGCCCTCTGTAGAATATTTCTTGCCTCGTCTCACCCTCCTTGAGGGTAGAGTGTCCTTAGCAGCTCTCCCTATACCCGGTACTTTGCACAATGCCCGTATACCCGCCGACAGTCTTCCAGCAAGCCATTTTGCCCATCTCCAAGTAAGCCCTCTATAGAATATTTCTTGCCTCGTCTCACCCTCCTTGAGGGTAGAGTGTCCTTAGCAGCTCTCCCTCCCCCCCATAGGAATAGACTTAAGGGAGGTCTCCCCCTCCTCTCCCTCCCCCCCATAGGAATAGACTTAAGGGAGGTCTCCCCCTCCTCTCCCTCTAGTTGTAGCCTTCTCCTTACAAATCTAGTTTAAGGACACCTCCCCCCCATCAGCGGTGACATTAGTAAGGGCTTTTAGCCTCTTAGAGGTGATCACACCTAGGGGCTTTTTTGCTCGTAACTTTAGTAAACGAGCTTCGAATTGTGATCCGACTGAAGCGTTGGATTTGTGATGTCGTGAGCTATAATAAGGTGGGTAGAATGGCTCATTCATGAAAGCGCCAAAATATTGCCTTGAGAGATGCACACAGCAATGAGTCTAGAGAGGTTGCTCCAGATGCCGCCCCATCTCTCCCCTTGGGAGTCCCACAAAGAAATAATGACCAAGTAAGCTGGATCATCGTTTAAAAGGAGATTTTTTAAATCTTTAATGTTAACTTTAAAGAAATTAAGAAAGAAGATGCCACTTTTCTTTATACCCAAATTTTTGTGAAATTATTTTTCTCTCAAGAAAAGTGATGAAATTTGTCATATTCTAGAGTTTAGTTTGTAAATTGTTATCTTCATTGAGTTAAGAAGTACAAGTATATCTTCTCTCCGCCTCGATGCTAACCCCGTTTCCATGCTTGTGTAGTTGGGCGATGATGTTAACGAGGCCCAGAGTTGACCCAAGGTATCTGTCATACTATTAGGAGAATAAGATTTTGCCAATGGAGGCAAATATTGTGATGTTGTCTAGTTCTGCGGGCCTAGGCTAGTGTAGTGAATAAGCCTTCCCTAGCACGTAGACATCCCTTTGAGAGGCGGGAGGATTAAGTGATGGAGCTTGAGAGGGCGACAGGCTGGCTTGAGTCTTCACCAGCTGCCGACGATAAGGTGTATGGCCCCGTAGGGATTGCCCAATCTATAGAGAATGGAAGGTCAAATTCTAAATCCTTGGCAGAATAAAGTAAAGAGACTGGATTTGGCTATGAATAATTTTGAATATTGTATCTATTTTTTTAAATCCTTTGTTTGTAAACATTACGTATCATTGATAAAGATTATTTAAATGAACCATGTGTAAGGCTTATAATTAAGGAACTTGTTTATTTATGTCAAATAGTGTGGTAGGATTAATTAGAAAATAGATTGACACGCGAGTTGGGTGGAAAGTGGGAGGATGGAATGCCCTGATGGCAACATCCTATGGACGGGTGGACCCAATTAGTCGGGTAACTTTCCAATAAATTAATGTGGGAGGATGGAATGCCCTGATGGCAACATCCTATGGACGGGTGGACCCAATTAGTCGGGTGGACCCAATTAGTCGGGTAACTTTCCAATAAATTAATGAAAGCGCTACGTTAGATAAATAAATCCCTGGGCAACCCTACTCTAGAAGACTAGGTCAGCTGTTGTGCCTTGCATAGATGAGAAAAAAGGCATCATTTCTAAGTCAAGAATAGAGGTCTCCCGAGTTGAAGTTGATCACTCTATGAGTGGTTTGATTTTAGAAATCCTTTAAAAAGACCACGCTCCCCCTGCGAGATAGAGCTAGGTCATATCTACTGTGTAAGGTTTCCCCCCTCCAAAATAGGGGAAACACTTAAGATAGTCCACTAAGTCTTAACTTGAAAGAAAATTTCTTACTTATCGACACCTTGACCATGCAGAGATTTAAGGATACGATTCATAGGTAAGACCTAATTCTATCCCGCAGGGGGAGCGTGGTCTTCTAAAAATCAAATCACCCATAGGGTAATTGATCATAAATTGGGTAACTACAAGACTTGATTTCTAGAGGCAACACTTTTTTCCTCATCCATGCAAGGCACAGCCACTGACCTAGTCTTCTAGAATAGAATTGCCTGAGAACCTATTTATCTAACGTAGGGCTTTCACTTAATATGTTGGAAAGCTACCCGTCTAATCGGGTCCACCCATCCGTAGGATGGTGCCGTCGGGGCATTCCATCCTCCCACTTTCCACCCTACTCATGCGTCAATTTATTTTCTAATTAATCCTACCACACTGTTTGACATAAATAAACATGTTCCTTAATTAAGACCCTTTTCACAAGGTTTATTAAAACAACCTTTTTACACAATACAATCATGCCAAAGACAAGATATATTTATATAAAAAGTTTATACATGAATCAATTCCATACAAGCCAAACCGGCTCTCTTATTCTTATACTGCCGATGATCTAGAATTCGGCCTTCCAGCCTCTACATGATGCTGGGCAAAACCCTACGGGACCATACACCTCATCGTCGGCCGCTGGCGAGGACTCAAGCCAGCCTGTCGCACTCTCAAGCTTCATCGCTCGATCCTCCCGCCCCTTAGAGGGATGTCTGCGCACTAGGGTGGGCTAATTAACCGCACTAGCTTGGGTCCTCAGAACTAGGCAGTATCACAATCACTCACCTCAATCGGCAAATCTCATTCTCCCAATGGTATGAGGGATACCATGGGCCAACTCCGGGCCTTACTAACGTCTCTGCCATCCGACTACATAAGCACAAGAACGAGGCAACGTCAAGGCAGGGAGAAGTTGTACCTGTACCTTAATTTGACCAAGATAACAATCCATTTACTCAACTAAACCATAAGACTAGAATCCATGTTACCTTCTTAAGAAAACAATCCTTTTCACAAAGATTTTAGCATTTCAACTTGAGATTGTCGATAAGACATTCTTTATTAAGGCATATGCTAAAAAATACAAACTTTAAATAGTAAATCAATCAAATAGATAAATATTAATAATTAATAGAGAAGCTGGAGCCATACCTCAACCCCTAAGAATGATAAGAAAAACAAAATATGTATATACCTTATAAAAATTTGTCGTTTATCGTTGCCTTTGCTCATTAACAAGAGCTTTAGAACTTGACATATGAGAATAGAGTCTTCTAATACCTTGTCTTACGATTGAAATCATCCAATCCTCCCCAAGCTTTATCTCCTCTTACTCGTACTATGACTCTTCTCTCTTTCTAAGGTCTATGACAAAATAGCCTTCTTCTCTTATAGGGCTACGGGATACTATTCTTTCTCTAAAAGAAAAGCTATGGAGTTTTGGTCTCTTCCTCCGAAAGACCGTAGAAATCTAAGCTTCTTTTCTAAGATATTAGATAAGAATAAAGGGATATATACATCTCAAACTCTAGGATTACCTTGAGGCTACTTGCTGCCTTCTCACAGTTTTCTCTGTGTAGAGACCCTGATAGAAACATCAACTTGTTTCGGCCATAACTCTTTGATAAAAACTCATAATATGGTCATATGACCAGTCAAAAGAACGGGAAGGCATCTGGTCTACAAGCTAGCATTGGCAGAATAGGCAAAAACGTCTGTATATAGCCACAAACGTGCCATCTTTAGAAACGCATTGTTTTTTCACATTTTTAGTATGCATGGACTCTAAATGTGTAAAAGTACTCTAAATATGACCTCTTATCACCTGAATTTGAAATTTTATTTTTGGGGATACTTGTCTCTTAATAGAACTATTCTTATGTTCTTATTTCTTTTAGGATTTTTGGAGCTAATATTTTCATTCTAACACTTTCCTAATGTTTCTAGCGTTGTTGTCTCACTCTTCTCTAATTACACTCTCTTTCCTTATTGAAATCTATATTAAAAGAGACACATACATACATGGCTTGGGAGGGACCTTACAATCTCCTCCACTTAAAAGATTCGAGATGTCCTCATCTCGCGAGCTGGGGTAGTATCTAAGTAAATCCTCCTGTCTCTTTCAAAGTGGTGTCCCCACCACTAGGTAAAAATCTTCTTTTATGTAAATATTGTTCTTAAAGATTCGTTTATTTCATGTGCTTGGCTCGTTTTGTTGTGCCTCCAAAAGGTCTTTATTATTCTAATTTCATGTATCCATATACCTCTCATATGGTATGAACCTTCGAATTCCTTATTCTATACCCCCATATAATATAGTACTTAACAAATTATCATGGAAAAACGTAAGAAAATCAATTCTTTACGCAATCTAACCTATGATAGCAATTTCATAATTTTAGTATCGTCTTGTAGAATACCTCTATTCATCATGCACGTTACTTCACATGAATCTTGCACCAATCCTCTTCTATTTACTCATAGAAATACTTGTTGAATTCGGTTATCTTTAACCCAGCTATCCCTATTTCTTGACCTAATTTTTGCTCTAGCTCATGATTCCTTGTAGCCAGGGGTGGGCTTGATGTTCCTCTTGAATTAGGAAACCTCTTCTTGATTAACATGGAAGGACTCATGTCCTTTTTGACACTTTCTATATAAAAAAACTTTATCACAATCTCTGGCTATAATTATGGCTTCTGAAAGGACTCATGTCCTTTTTGACACTTTCTATATAAAAATCCTTTTTGACACTTTCTATATAAAAAAACTTTATCACAATCTCTGGCTATAATTATGGCTTTTGAAATAGAGGATGGTTTCACATTCTTGATGAGGTTATTCAAAGGTAGATTAAGCTTCCAAATGAATCGATGGAGAAGAGTTACCTCATCCATCTCTAGAGAAAATCGGAGAAGTTTTAACAAAAGTTTGGTAGTATTCTTTTAGGGTCTTTCCTTCTTGGGTTAGCTCCAAAAATTCGTTCATTTTATCCTTTCAAAATCCTAGAGGACAAAACCTTTCACGAAGGTGTACTTTCATGGCATCTCATAACTGATTCTAGCTCCAGTGGTTAGATTGACAACAATGCTTTTAACTTTTTAGCTCCAATGGTTAGATTGACAACAATGCTTCCAACTAATTTGGCATTTCTTACGATTTTTAGATGCGAGCAAGGGTGAGCTTGATTCTTTCATTGTATCCATTAAAAGTTCAAAACTATCAAATACTTATCATAGCACCACATTTGAAGGCAGTCAGGATTAATACATATGAGATCTTCATTTTTTTGAGAATTACACATCTGGGGCCTTGGGATTGACACATCCAAAGATTATCAGGATTGACATATCTGAGATGATTAGTTTTCTGAAAATTACACACCTAGTATCTTGGGATTAACACATCTAAGAGCATGATCCTCTGGGAATTACACATCCGAAGTTAGACCCATGTTTGCATGCTGGGCAAAACCCTACGAGACCATACACCTCATCGTCGGCCGCCGCTGGTGAGAACTCAAGCCGGCCTATCGCCCTCTCAGGCTCCATCTCTCGATCCTCCTGTCCCTCAGAGGGATGTCTGCGCACTAGGGTGGGCTAATTCACCACACTAGCCTGGGCCCTCAGAACTAGGCAGCATCACAATCACTCGCCTCAATCGGCAAACCTCATTCTCCCAATGGTATGAGGGATACCATGGGCCAACTCCGGGCCTTACTAACGTCTCTGCCATCCGACTACACAAGCACAAGAACGGGGCAACGTCAAGGCAGGGAGAAGTTGTACCTGTACCTTAATTTGACCAAGATAACAATCCATTTACTCAACTAAACCATAAGACTAGAATCCATGTTACCTTCTTAAGAAAACAATCCTTTTCACAAAGATTTTAGCATTTCAACTTGAGATTACTGATACGACATTCTTTATTAAGGCATATGCTAAAGAATACAAACTTTAAATAGTAAATCAATCAAATAGATAAATATTAACAATTAATAGAGAAGCTGGGGCCATACCTCAACCCCTAAGAATGATAAGAAAAACAAAATATGTATATACCTTATAGAAATTTGTCGTTTATCGTTGCCTTTGCTCGTTAACAAGAGCTTTAGAACTTGACATATGAGAATAGAGTCTTCTAATACCTTGTCTTACGATTGAAATCATCCAATCCTCCCCAAGCTTTATCTCCTCTTACTCATACTGTGACTCTTCTCTCTTTCTAAGGTCTATGACAAAATAGCCTTCTTCTCTTACAAGGCTACAGGATACTATTCTTTCTCTAAAAGAAAAGCTATGGAGTTTTGGTCTCTTCCTCCGAAAGACCGTAGAAATCTAAGCTTCTTTTCTAAGATATTAGATAAGAATGAAGGGATATATACATCTCAAACTCTAGGATTACCTTGAGGCTACTTGCTGCCTTCTCACAGTTTTCTCTGTGTAGAGACCCTGACAGGAACAGCAACTTGTTTTGGCCATAACTCTCTGATAAAAACTCAGAATATGGTCATATGAACAGTCAAAAGAACGGGAAGGCATCTGGTCTACAAGCCAGCGTGGGCAGAATAGGCAAAAACGTCTGTATATAGCCACAAACGTGCCATCTTTAGAAACGCGTTGTTTTTCCACATTTTTAGTATGCGTGGACTCTAAATGTGTAAAAGTACTCTAAATATGATCTCTTATCACCTAAATTCAAAATTCTATTTTTGGGGATACTTATCTCTTAATAGAACTATTCTTATGTTCTTATTTCTTTTAGGATTTTTGGAGCTAATATTTTCATTCTAACACTTTCCTAATGTTTCTAGCCTTGTTGTCTCACTCTTCTCTAATTACACTCTCCTTTCTTATTGAAATCTATATTAAAAGAGACACATACATACATGGCTTGGGAGGGACCTTACATCTACTAATCGTATCCTTGTATCTTACATGGTCAAGTTGTCGATGAGTAAGAAACTATCCCAAGTTAGACTTAGTAGACTATCTTAAAGGTTTCCTCTATTTAGGAAGGGGACCTTACAAATAGAGGAGTGCTTTTGTATCAACAGACAATAGCATGGATAATCTCATTTGGTAGAGATGGGACTTAATAGGATAGCTAATCATTTGAGTGATTATGTGTGCCTACAATGCTTTTATTGGTTTAGCCCACTAATATTAAAAGAATATTCCTTGAAAAGCCTGTGAATCCATGCAACAACTAACAAAAAATGCTTGTGATAGCATGTTCATAAAACTAGATGTGATAAAATAACGTGTCGATTAAATAGCATACGCTTTCTCTCATTGCATCCCTCTCTTTCACACACACATAGCATCTCCCCCTCTTTATTGTAGCCTTCTCTCTCTCTCGTAACACCGTGACATCCCTACCTCTTTCAACCCATCTCCCTCTCGTTTCTAAGAGCTATCGTGCCTCTACTAAAAATTAGCTCCATACAAATTTTTCTTTTTAAAAGAATTTGTATAGGAAGTTATTTTATGGCCCTATTAGATAAGATTTATGAGCAATACAATTTTATGTAGGAAATGAGCCATAAGCCATTGTTTATTATATATTTAATCATTGTGAATAGATATAGGAGCATAGAATAATATATTTATTGTGTGAATAATATGTTGTTCACCAAATTGAGCATGCTTCCTTACACAAGAGAGAAGGAGAGGAGAAGAGAAGAAGACCATGCAAGGGTCGGTTTGGGAACTAGCAGTTAGCCAACCCTAACGAGGGTTAACTTCTCTATGTGAGGCTGCTAGGGGCTCACTCCACCGCCACTTGTGTCACTCGAGTAGAGCTTCCACAAGCTAGGTAATGAGCAAAGAGAAAGGGAGCCATGGAGAGCATCCAATGGATGCCTACTTGGTGACTGCAAACCTTCGAGGACATGATGTAACAAAATTATGGACTAGCCACAAGGTCTTCCACCGATCCCCCTCGCATCCCAAATTACGGTACAGATTTATCACAACATATTTCATCTACTATTGCTGATTATACTTGCCAGCTCCAAGGATAGCTATTGCTGATTATACTTGCGAGCTCCAAGGACAACTATTGCTAATTATACTTACAATCTCCAAGGACGGATTTGAATTAGGGAGGGGATATGTTGACCACACTGGTTAACATTGTTTTTAAGCATAGGTATGCTTCATGTAACTCATTTTTATGTAACCGCGCTAAGCACTTCATGTAAAAGATATATGGGATTTATCACAACATATTCCATCTACTATTGCTGATTATACTTGCCAGCTCCAAGGATGGCTATTGCTAATTATACTTGCCAGCTACTAGGACGGATTTGAATTAGGGAGGGGATATGTTGACCACACTGGTTAACATTGTTTTTAAGCATAGTTATGCTTCATGTAACTCATTTTTATGTAACCGCGCTAAGCACTTCATGTAAAAGATATATGGGATGACTGAGCTTACGACTTGTGTAATGCCAGCCATAAGAATAAGCCTAGGTGTACATAGAGCTAGAAAATCAGTTTTGGGCTCCCAATTGTTAAATGGGCAATTGGCCATTGTAAAAAGAGAGCTCATATATATAAGTGAATTATGAAATATGAAAAGGGAAAATCCCATTTTCACATTCAAGTTTTCCCTCTCCCTCAGTCACTCTCTTGTGGCTATGGTGGTAGGCTTGTGTAGGTTTATGCTTGTTTACTTGATTGTTGGTGTGTGCATGTAGGTGATGGCTTCTTGGCTTGCTTCTTCTTCTCCATCTTCTTATCTTCCTCTTCATCTTCACTTTTGCACACATAAAGGCATGGAGTAGGGGTTGAGCTCTCCATGGCTCCTTTTCTCTTTGCTCATTACCTAGCTTGTGGAAGCTCCACTTGAGTGACACAAGTGGTGATGGAGTGAGCCCCTAGCGGCCTCACATAGGGGAGTTAACCCTCATTAGGGTTGGCTAACTGCTAGTTCTCGAACCGACCCTTGCATGTTCTTCTTCTCTTCTCCTCTCCGCCTCTCTTGTGTAAGGAAGCATGCTCAATTTGGTGAACAACATATTATTCACACGATAAATATATTGTTCTATGCTCTTATATCTATTCACAATGATTAAATATACAATAAACAATGGCTTATGGTAATGGTCCCATTATGGAAAGGCTTCCAAGAGTGTGATGAGATGAGGTTTAAAAATTTAATTGTGGCCATCATGATGGCCTGGTTGAACCTGATCATATTGAATTGATGAAGGCGTGCATCTTTGTTTAGCATGCTAGCCTCAGTGCATGGGCTCCTGGGACATCAGTATGGCAAACTAAGGGAAGCTGTATTGCAATTTAGGGTTCACTATCTACTCTTACCAGAACAAGTCCAAAGCCTAGCATCTAATGGATAGGTAGGTATGCAAGATTGACCCAAAATGGCGGGTTGCCCTCTTGTAGTATTCTACCCAAATATAGGGTTTGAGTAGAAAGGGTCGATGCAAAACGGGTATCTCGCCCATGAGCTCAAAGGTGATGGGCCAAGGGGGGCCACTGATAATATTTGCCACGTTGCTAGTATGGATGTTGGCGCTTCCATGCATTGTGTTTGGCATCAAGGTAAGGCCGGAGGACATGTATGTCTAGACGGTTCGTAAGCTTGGTGATGGGCACTTGATGGAGTTGTTAAATCGAGCAAGATATTGATAGCCTGCTCAAACTCTACGTGATCCAGTGGGTCACACAAGTTAAGGGGGTTGAGTGGCAGGTCCACCTCTTCATGTTTCTACAGGGGTGGCAATGGAATCTCATCTTCCTCCAAGGGTGTGGAGGAAGGGAGGTCAACAAGGAATTGTAAGGGGCAGCTGAGGAAGAGGTAGCGATGGCAAGGGTGGCATTGAGGAAAGGTGGGAGCCTTGCTGATGTTGAGGGCATATCAGTGAGGTGCATGGGGAGGCCCAAGTGAAGATGGAGGGTTGGAGGTGGTGATGGAGATGTGGGTGATGGAGGGGGAGAGAAGGGGGTGTTAAGGATGGTGAGGGGAAAAGGGGTAGCTATGATGGAAGAAGTGGGGGGTGTCCAGGTACAATGATGGGTACTAGGGTAGGGTGGGGGTTGAGAGCTTGGTCCTGGGTGGGATTGGTGATGTGTGGTGGGGGTGGAGGGTTATGAGGAAACTAGGGGGTGGGGGGATCATTTGAGGCTTGCTGGTGCATGCGGCCCTGCCATCATCGTTATCATCATTGGCAGAGCCACGATTGGGGTGTTTGGAGTAGAAGAAGGATCTGGCTTCTTCTGCCTCATCGAGGGAAATGTCAAAAGGGCATGGCACGTGGGAATCATTGAATTGTATGATCCCAATGGCAATAATGACATGCACAATAGCTGAAGGTAGCATTGGTAGTAAAGGATGAGAAGCCCATAGGGGAAATAGGGTGGAAGCTCCCATCAGTGTGCGGGAGAGATTTGTAGGCCCAGTAGTAGACGGTCTCCTAACCCTGGTGCTCAATGGAGGGCTGCTACTACGGATTTGGAGGTGGGGTAAGGTATGGACAAATACCATGGGGAATAGAAAGGTCAATGGTGGTGTCATCATCTGTGGCATGCCCATACCACATAAGATTAGCCCAGTTGATGAGGTTTGCAGTAAGTGGGTGGATGGGAAGTGTGAAGAGGGAAGGAGATTTGGGTTTGGAAGAAAAGGATGACAAGAATGGATAGGGAGGCGGAGGGAAGTTTGTTGAGGAGATAAGAGAGCATGGTAGAGGAAATGGTGTCATCAAGGAAAATATAGTGTTGCAAAATAGCAAATTGAGGTGGAGGGTGCAATATTGGAGGTCGAGGAGCTGGTGGGGGTTTTGTAGGGGGTGGGGGGTATGGCAACTCTGTGGTCGATTCCATGAGGGCATCAACGTTCCTCTCAACTGCATTGGGTACCAGCCCTGAGGGTGGGGGTTGCTTAGGTATCCTTCTAGAGTAGGGTTGTTTTTTCCACCTGTTGGTATTGGCTAAAAGAAAGCCAGAGGCGGTTGCATTCAGCCTTGGCATGTGTAGCTCTCCTTGGAAGCTCTTGGGCTTTGTTGTGGGTGAGGAAAAGGGCTTGCATGGCCTTGTGGTAGCCTCTTTAGTAGCCTAGAGTTGTTGTTGGAGCTCTATTACTGTGGTGAGAGTGGTGTGGTGAGGGTGGCTTCGCAGTCCTCCAAGGCCTCATACAATTGTTGGCTGGCAAGGGTGGCTTCTTGGAGGGTATCTTGGGTTTGCTGTTGATCTATCTTTGCCAAGAGCATCTGCTATTGGACACCTGTCACCTGTTTATGTTGACATTGCATGTAATCCATCATTGAGGTGATGAGCATGCGAGGTTAGAAAAACCTTGGGAAAAATTGGGTATGGCTCCATGAGTGGATCTAATACCTTTGGAGTAGGCTTGGGAGTGAAAATGGCTCATGTGGACCTAGCTAGCGCAGTGTATCCATTGTGTTCCTTTTAGAGGAGGAGGGTGATGATGTTCCATCTTTTGGGAAAGTCAAGGGTAGAAAGGGGAAGTAGTGGCCTCCATAGGCGATTTGATGAGGTTTTCATCGAAGAACGAGGTGGTCTGGGCAGATGCCCTCCTCTTCCTAGGCTCTGCGTTGGGCATAATTCTTCCTCCTGTTTAGCTTTGAGCTCAACTTTAGCCACAACAACAGCCTATCTCTGGGCTTCCTCCTATTGTTGGGTCTCGACATGATGGCATTTGGGGGGTGGAGAGGTTGGAGAGGGTTTGGGTTTGGGGATAGGAGGTGGAATAGTGCCACAGCTTTAGTGTGAATGGGTTGTGGTAACTCGTCCCAGCCCATTGCATGGTAGATGACCTTCGTCACATCAAGAGAGAGGAGGCGGCAAGATTTCCCTAGGGACTATGGAAAAAGATCAAAATTCACACTTTACAAATTGCTTGATTCTTTGATCATGGTAGAGGCCCCCAACCAATCAATTGGTTTGGTATGCTGATGGAGCCACCAATGGAGATTGAAGGAGGGAAGCTCCAATTTCTTCAATTTGGAGAGAATTTTAGAGAATAGTAAAAATTATCATTATTTCAGCATAATTCTGGCATAGTATAATTCTCCTAATTTTTTACAAAGGGCTCAGGTTCTATTTATAGGAGAGGGAGGCTCTAACCAAGACCAACTGATTTCTAGAATTTTCCAAATTCAGTTTGGTTGAATTTGGACCAGATTTGGACCTAGTTTGGTTCCTTTTTGATTCGGTTTGGTTCCTTTTTGATTCGGTTTGATCCAAGAGAGAGAAGAGATAAAAATATCACATTATTTTTGAGTTTAAAACTCATTCAAGCATGTGAAGTAGGCGCCTCCTTGAAGGGACTCCCCTTCCTTACACATGTGTCAAAATGGAATCATTATACCCAAATATCTCATTTTTTTTAGTAAGACTCATAGTTTTTACTAATAAATCTTGTACATAGTCAACTCTTCATCTTATGTGAGCATTTACTCATTTTTGGGGAGATTTTCTTTATTTCTTCCATTTTTCTCCTCCACACATTTGGATGAATCTTATTGGCCCATAGGAACCTTAATTTAAAATTTCGAAAAAATCTTGATCCTTAGGATAAGGCCTCTTGAACAGATTATACTTGATTTCTAATGCACCTTCTCTTTTTGAACTTCTATTTCGGGGAAACTTATTTTAATAAGAAGAGATATTTTTCCATCCAAAAATATTTAAAAATTGAATTACCACTCTCTAGAAGATTTTCTCTCTCTAGGCCAAAACTATAGAAATAAGATCTTTTATATTTTTGAAGAGCGATTTGACTATAGGGGAAGATACTGGACATCCTGAGAGGCTGGGGAGGAATCTTACATTCTACCCCACTTAAAAAACGCGAGATGTCCTCATCTCGCAGGTGGAGTATGATCTCTTTCATCTTCTTCTTCTTCTTCAATCACTTCCAGTGTTACTGCCTTGGAAGTGGATGGCCGATTTGGGAACAACTCTCTTTGACTTCCTCTATTCTGAGGTGGAGGTCTTGCATTACCTTGGATTGAAACTGCATTACCTTGCATTACCTTGGATTGAAACTGCACGTTGGATAGAGGGTCTACCTCCGGGATTTCCCTAATTTTGGCGGATAGAACCCTGATTACTCTGGACGGAAGGGGCTGGAGTCTCGAATCTTGATCCGTGATTTTTCTGCCCTGAAAACCTTGATCCAAAAGGAGGGGAAATCCATGCTGCGATGTCCAAACCCTTGACAGTTATAGCATTTCACTCTCTTGTTCAAGGGTGGAACTTCTAAAGTTGAAATCCAGGGGAGTGAGTTTTGGGAAAAGGACATTTCTTCCATTTTGGAACTTCCCATATCTTGTTCAAGGGTGGAACTTCTGAAGTTGAAATCCAGGGGATTGAGTTTTGGGAAAAGAACATTTCTTCCATTCTAGAACTTCCCATATCTTGGGTTTGATCGTGATATCTCTTAGGCAGAGGAAGGTTGGAATCACCTTCTGGGAATAAAAACCTTCTGGGAATAAAAACCTTCTGGGAATAAAAACCTTTTGAAAGGTGATGGTGTTGGCTTTGGCGGGACTCTGACATCAAATGCCTTGGCGAAATCCTTCGCCATCCGGCCATGGAAATTGGCTTGGCATTCTTCACCAGGATATTCAAAGGTTCGTTCAATCCCCGAATGAACCTGGCCATCAACTGTTCTTCATCCACCGGAGGCGAGTATTTGAGGAGGAGGGCGAATGCTTGGTGATATGCTTCAATAGTTCTACTCCCCTGGGTTAACTCTAAGAATTCGTTCATCTTTGTTTCTAAAAATCTGAGAGGACAGAACCTAGTCCTTAGGTAAATTTTGAGATCAGTCCAGGTTTGGGTATTTTGATCGAGACGGTTTGTCTTGCAGTGGTTTCTCCATGCCACTCTAGCTGACTCCACTATCTTTAGTCTTGCAAGAGCCATTTTGCTCTTCTCATTGTACCCGGTGACATCGAAGTATTCTTCCATTGATTCGATCCACTTTTCCATAGCCTCGCCCAAGTTTTCCCCTTCTCCCTTGAAAGGTCCAGGCTGAAGAGTTTTACGAACATCCAGGTCGAGCTCTTCTTCATCGAGTTGGGGGTTAACATTTCTACCACGTCGACCTCGATCCATGTTCCTATCAATATGAAAATTCTTGTTGAGTCTCTTTATTTATGATTCAATCTGATTTTTGATTCAACTGATTCCAGGGTTCTCTAAATAGGTCGGCTCTCCATAGAATCAAGGGATAAAGATACTCATATAGAATGCATTATCAGTTAATAATTCATTCAAAATATTTCATTCATATCTTTAACACAATAATGGTCCATCAGACTGAATTTTTCCATTTGAACAGTCCTCCATGGGGATTTCAAATTTTTAGATTTTTAATTTATCATCCCTTAACTTGATCCACTGATCAAAAGTTAACAGTAGTAATCTGCTAGCACAATCCACTAATCTCATGCCCAACCACTGTAGTGATGGGATCCAATTAGGAATTTGGTTAGGTTTTGTCCCGGGTACCAGGGAAAAGAGTTCCCAAGTCCCCTAGTCGGATGTTCATGCAAACATAAAACTACTCACACCACTTACACACCCAATATAAAATTGACTTTTTTCTCAGCATCAGCTATCTTTAAAACAATCCTTTAATGAAACCATTGTATCATTGATCACAATCCTCCAAAATATCCGGTTGAATCTTAATTTCCAATCATTCCTTTATCGGAGTATCTATGGCATCATTGGCAACCAGAACGCTCACCACCTGTCCACTCAGGGGCCTTTTCAATAGTTCCTAGCTCATAGTACCCGGCAATATAATCACTTATAAAAATCAAGATGGAATCTCCATTGAAGATCAGCAAGATCAACCAATAGATCCATATAAAAGAGCCATGGACTCATCCGTTGAGGACCAGCAAGGTCAATCAACGAGATCCATGCCCGATTTCAAAGAACAACTCTTACTCCTTGATTCAATATCTTCCACGATGCACATGTGGGTATCTTCGGTGACCCAGAGCCCGAGCATCGTATGGTCAGCACCCTCTAGGATCCTTCGCAGGTCACCTAGTGCTTCACTCATGGGCCGCTTCCTTGGTCTCTCATCCACCGCACCGGAAGCTCACCATTTAAATCGAACCGAGGTTGGTCAAGACCTCGGCCCACCATGCTACGTGAGACGTCCTCCGTTGACTCTCCGTCAACTATTGCAACTTTATCAGTTAGGTCTCCACGACCCTAATCACAAGACGGTCAAAATGCTTCCTCAGCATTCTTGACATAAAACAGTCATTTACAAATAGGTCACAGATACAGTTTCTATAATAATGAACTCTCGTCTTTCCACATTATCCCTCATCAGTCCACATTACTTATTCCACATTCCATTCATATGTGTACTCATTCTCATCCAATCACATCATTTTCCATCTCATCACATCAGATTCATTCACATCACATATTATTTATTCACATCCTAATTCACATGTCATCACATCTCATCCATTCACTCATATCGACGTCTCATCATTTCACATACACATTCGTATTCATTATTCCACATACACATCCACATTCGTACATCCACATCCATACATCCAATTCCACATCCGCATTCATACATATACATCCATATCCACATCCATACATCCACATCCACATTCATACATCCATATCCACACCCACATCCATACATTCATTTCCACATCTACATCCACATCAATACATCCATTTTCACATCCACATTCATAGATCCATATCCATATCCACATTCATACATCCACATCCACGTTCCATATTTACATCCATACATCCAAATTCATACATTCACATCTACATCCACATCCATACATCCATATCCACCTTCCACATTCATACATCCATATCCACATTCCACATTCATACATCCACATTCACATTCAAATCCATACATCCATATCCACATCCATACATCCATATCCACATTCATACATCCATATCCACATTCCACATTCATACATACACATCCATATCCACATCCATACATCCACATCCACATCCACATCCACATCGATACATCCATATCCACATTCCACATCCATACATCCATATCCACATTCATACATCCATATCCACATTCCACATTTATACATCCGCATCCACATCCACATTCATACATCCACACATCCATTTCCACTTCCGCATTCATACATCCATATCCACATCCTCATTCGTACATCCATATCCACATTCCACATTCACAAACATCCTCATCCATTCATCCATTTATATTTATCTGATTCATATCACTTCCATCCATCCGTTTACCTCTATCTGATTCCTATCACATCTATTTATTGAATGTAAGAGAATTCTAAAATTTTTTTGATATAAAGATTCTTTACACATCTAATTAGGCATAAAGACAACTTTAGTAGGAATAACACTTTTATAAAAATCCTTTTATGCATCTATTTAGGTATAAGTTCAATTTTAAGGAAAATAACACTTTCGAATTAAAAATAAACCTTTTATGCATTTTATTGTGCATAAATTTTATTTTAATGAGAATAACTTTCAAAATAAAAATAAATATTTTATGCATTTTACTATGCATAAATTTCATTTTAACGAGAATAACACTTTCAAAATAAAAATAAATCTTTTATGCATCTAACTATGCATAAATTTAATTTCAATGAAAATAATACTTTCGAAATAAAAATAAATCTTTTATGTTTGAGTTTAAAACTAATTCAAGCATGTGAAGGAAGCGCCTCCTTGAAGGGACTCCCCTTCCTTACACATGTGTCAAAATGGAATCATTATACCCAAAATATCTCATTTTTTTAGTAATACTCATAGTTTTTTACTAATAAACCTTGTACATAGTCAACTCTTCATCTTATGTGAGCATTTACTCATTTTTGGGGGGATTTTCGTTATTTCTTTCATTTTTCTCCTCCACACATTTGGATGAATCTTATTGGCACATAGGAACCTTAATTTAAAATTTTGAAAAAATCTTGATCCTCAGGATAATGCCTCTTGAATAGATTATACTTGATTTCTAATGCACCTTCTGAAAATCTTTTTGAACTTCTATTTCATTGGAACTTATTTTAATAAGAAGAGATATTTTTTCATCCAAAAATATTTAAAAACTAAATTACCACTCTCGAAGATTTTCTCTCTCTAGGCCAAAATTGGTAGAAACAAGATCTTTTATATTTTTGAAGAGGGATTTGACTATAGGGGAAGATACTGGACATCCTGAGAGGCTGGGGAGGAATCTTACAACAAGGTGCTGGGGGGGTTTATATAGGTGCAGGTACAATTGCGAGTGCAGGAATAGGGAGGTGCAAAGGATGGTGTACGGAGAAAGAACACCGCCGACCTGTGGCTTGCATGGGCCTCGGGAAAGGAATGGTGCCTATGCGTGAGCAAAAGCTATGGTACGCATGTATCTTCCAGGTTGGAGGCAACATGGGCATCCACATGGTGGTCTGTGTGGACCGTGCAATAGGGCGGTTGAGCTTTGGTCCTTGTGCGGGCATTGTATGGGCACCCGAGTGTGTGCACAACATCTTTTTGGGACGGGGACCCCTAATTTGGGTTGCCAGCCTTTGATATGTGTGCCAGAGTGCTCGGTCGGGGGGGGGGGAGATTTCGATAAAAATGTATGGGGTGTCTCCCTAGTTGTAGGGGTGCTGATCATTTGTCAATCGGACACCCGATTGTGCATTTATTAAGGTTTAAGTTTACCGTATTTTAATTGAAAATAATTAAAAATTTACGTATAGGCTCGATTCGGTGTCCGTTATGGATGTTGTAGAATCCTATATTAGGATAAAACCGCACGTAGATTTTGAATTTGGACTCAAAATTCTAAGATTCTAAGTGGAAACAACTCGTTTATTAAAATTGTTTATTTTTACATCACAAAAGACCATAAATTCATGGGCATGTATTATTATTGAAGATGGGTATGTTACATCCTTCCCCCCTTAAAGAAATCGAGATGTCCTCATCTCATCATGAATTTGGCATAATCCTTTAAGAGTGTCGCTTCATCTTCCCAAGTCGCATCTTCTTCAGGGTAATCTTTTCATTATACTAGATGTTCTACAAGAGTTCTATTACATAGTTGCCTTTCTCTAGAATCTATGATCCTACTAGGCTACAACTCAAGGACTCCCTGAGTTGGGATTACAACTTGTTCATCATCAAGAATATGATCGAGACTAGGCACATAAGGCTTTAGCAAACTTACATGAAATACATTGTGGACCTTGATATGGGTTGAGAGCTCGAGCTTATAGGCACTTTTACCCAAACACTTGATAACTGTAAAGGGCCCACAATATCTTGGACTGAGTCTCTTATATTTCCCAAGTGACAAAGAACTACGCTTGGGTCGCACTCATAGAAGAACTTTGTCTCCTTCCTTGAAGATCCTTTTAGACCTCCTTCTGTCAGCATAATGCTTTTGCCAATCTTGAGCAGCTTTAATATCTTTTTAGATCACCTTGGTCTATTCCTCCATCTCTTCGAGCATTTTTTTGGATGCCTCAACTCTTATGGTTGGATCAGAGAAATTTAGAGGAGATAAACATTCTTGCCCATATAGTTCTTTAAATGGTGACATTCATATGCTCTGATGATAAGATGTATTATAAGTGAATTCTACTAGAGGAAGGTATTGAATCCATCTTCTTGGTTCTCGTCCACAATATGCCCTAAGAATGTCTTCAATTACTTGGTTGACTCTCTCAGTCTAGTCGTCGGTCTCTGGATGATAAGCTGTGCTAAAGCAAAGCTGAGTTCCCAAGACCTGAAATAAGAATTGCCACAAAACTTTGAAGTGAAATCAGAAACCTGATCACTGACTATCCTCTTCAGAGGACCATGAAGCTTGAAGACCTCCTTGATAAATAATCGGGCAACATCAGAGGCTTTGAAGGTTTTCTTTGCTGGTATAAGATGAGATACTTTGGTAAGCAAGTTCACCACTACTAAAATGGAATCATATCCTCCTTGTACAGTGGGGAGACTTGTGACAAAATCCATGCTAATGCATTCCCACTTCATCTAGGGATATCCAAGGGTTGAAGCTTCCCAAGCATCTTGACTCTTTCAACTTTGATCCTTTGACATGAGAGACATTGCTTCAAGTATCAAAGGACATCATTTTTTAAGCCTACCCAATGATAGCTTCTTCTTACAATGTTCAATGTTTTTGCATAGCCTGGATGCCCTGCACCGGGGCTATCATGAGCTTCATGGAGGATTAGCTTCTTTAGAGCTAGATCCTTATGAATACATAGCCTTTGATTGAAGTAAAGACTCCCATCATGGATTAAGTATCCCTTGATTAGATTTTGCTCTTTCTCTGAAGTCCCTCCTCCTTCTTCTACTAACTTCACCATCCTCTAGTAATCAGGATCATGAGATGAGACTTCTTTGACCTTGTTCAGTATGGGATCATTTGGCATCGAAATTGCACTCAAGAAAGATTTGCGGGCTGACTGCATCCGTTACCACATTATCTTTCCTAGGGCAAAATTTGATGTCGAAGTCATATTCTTGTAGGATTTCAATCCATCTTCTCTGCCTCTCTCATGTTGAGGTTAAGCTGGGTGAAGATCCACTTCTAACTCTTGTGGTTAGTTACGAGCTAGAATTTGCCCCCAAGAGATAATGTCTCCATAATTTGAGGCAATGAACAACTGCTAAGAGCTCTAAATCATGGGTGGCCTAATTTGCTTCATATTGTTTTAGCTTGTGTGAAGTATAAGCCACTGGTCTCCCTTCTTGTCTCATAAGACACTACCAAGTGCTAGACTACTAGCATCAGTAAAACCACCTCGTGAAATTAGGAAATTTTAGGACTGGTGCTGAGGTAATAATAATAATAATAATAATAATAATGGCTTTAAGCTAATCAAAGTTGACTTGATGGATTGGTAGCCACATTATTTTACAATACTTCTTAAAAAGATCCGTCAAGGATGTAGCTACTAGGGCATAATCTTTGATGAAAAATCATGTACCATCTAGTGATTCCCAAAAATCCACGAACTTCACGGACTGATTTAGGAGGTGGCCATTCTAATATATCCTTGACCTTGGTGACGGGATCTATTGCGATACCATCTTGGGAGACAATGAATCCAATATACTCAATCTGATGAGTAAAGAAGGTACATTTGCTCTTCTTGGCATAGACTTTATGTTTATATAGCAATTGCAGAACTCTACGCACATGCTCCTCATGCTCTTCGCATATGTTTATGCATAAAAACTATTTATGATGAAAATCAAACTTTTAATATATAAAAAATATCTTTTATGCATATGTTTATGCATAAAAATCATTTATGATGAAAATCACACTTTTAATATAAAAATATCTTTTATGCATATGTTTATACATATAAATCATTTATGATAAAAATCATTCTTTTAATATAAAAGAATTTCTTTTATGCATCCATTTATGCATAAAAATCATTTATGATGAAAATCACACTTTTAACCATACTTTTATGCATGGAAATCAATAATGATAAAAGTAACACTTTTATAATTAAAAAAATATTCTTTTATGCATACTTTTATGCATAGAAATTAATAATGATAAAAGTAACACTTTTATAATAAAAAATATTCTTTTATGCATACTTTTATGCATAGAAATCAATAATGATAAAAGTAACACTTTTATAATAAAAAAATATTCTTTTATTTATACTTTTATTCATAGAAATCAATAATGATAAAAGTAACACTTTTATAATAAAAAAATATTCTTTCATGCATGCTTTTATGCATAGAAATCAATAATGATAAAAGTAACACTTTTATAATAAAAAAATATTCTTTTATGCATAAAAATCAATATGATAAAAGTAACTCTTTTCTAATAAAAAAAATATACTTTTATGTATTATTTTATGCATAAAAATCCATAATGAAGAAAGTAACACTTTCATTATAAAAAAATTATCAATAAGTATCTTTCATAGAATTTAATTCTATTGAAAATCATTCTTTTATAAAAATTAATCAATATGCATTTTTCTATGCATGAATGAAAATGACACTTTTAGAATACTCTAACGATGGGAATTACTCTTTTTTATTAATAAAAGATAAAATTTATTTCATAAATTTTCAAAAAAATTTGTCATAACCTCCTTTGTATGGCTGACCATTTTTCAAATTTTAACTCACTAAAATTAATTAGAACTTCACCATAAATCATTCTAGTGTAAACATTTTCTACTTATTTAAGAGAACATTATGAAAAACTTGATTTTATCCAATAATCAATCATCTAGGATAAAGAATGGTTGGATTTACTAAAGAAGAGAGGGGAATGCCTTTTTTCAATGAGGCATAACATTATTTCCTTTGAGAAGATAAAAATCATTAAAAAAACCATAAAAGAATAAAAAAGAGAAGAATCTCCAACTTACATAGATAATTTGAGAGCTTTCCTTTGGCTTGATGGTTTGAGGGTTCTACTCTTGTTTGAAACAAGAGTGGCCACCAATCTTTTAGAAGAGGGAAGGTCAAAAACTAATGAATTATGAGTAAAATTCATAGTTTTTGGCACTTGGGAGAAGCAGGGTAACAGTGCAAAACACTATTAAGTTTTAACAAAGGTGAAGGCTTCTATTTATAGGAAAAAGTGAGCTTCTAACCAAGCCAACTGATTCTAGAATTTTCCAGATAAGTTTGGTCAATTTTTGACCATTTTTGGGTCAGTTTAGTCCACTTTTTGGATCTAGTTGTGAAACAGGAGAGAGGAGAGATAAAAATATCTCATTATTTGGGAGTTTAAAACTCATTCAAGCATGTGAATTAGGCGTCTCCTTCATGAGGGAAATTCCCCCATACTGAGGTGTCAAAAATGCATCATTTCACCTAAATATCTCTCTTTCTTAACTATTAACCTTGTCCTTAGTCAACTCTTCATCTTATGTGAGTATTTACTCATTTTTGGGGGATTATTCTTTTATTCTTCTATTTATCTCCTCCCTACATTTGGATGAATCTTATTGGTCCATAGGAACCTTAATTTAAAATTTCAAAAAAATCTTGACCCCTAAGATAATGCCTCTTGAACAGATTATACTTAATTTCTAATGCACCTTCTGAAAATCTTTTTGAACTTCTGTTTCAGGGGAACTTATTTTAATAAGATGAGATATTTTTCTATCCAAAAATATTTAAAAATTAAATTACCACTCTCTAGAAAATTTTCTCTCTCTAGTCCAAAACTGGTAGAAACAAGATCTTTTATATTTTTGAAGAGGGATTTGATTACAGGGGAAGATGATGGACATCTTGAGAGGCTGGAGAGGAATCTTACATTCTCTCCCACTTGAAAAACGTGAGATGCCCTCATCTCATTCCGAAAACCGAAACCGGAAAAATTTCCCATGCCCGGAAAGCGAGAACGATTCCACCTTTTTGAATTTTTCTTAACGCATTTTCTAACGAGATCAAAATCTAAACTATCCTCCACCTGAATAAACTAGATAGAAGGAAACTATCACTGATATAATTTGATCATCTGAGCAATTCAACGCTTTTTTCCTAATCAAGATCAGGCACAGCCGTTGATCCACTGAATTGAGAAATTTATCAGGGAATTAACTAACTACTCGAATCCTAGCGTAATCCAATGATTTTTCAATTTGATTATTAAAACTCCAATGATTCGAGCCTAAGCCCATCCGGCCCATGGGTTACGGCCCATGGGTTAGCCACCACCCTGCCACACTGGAATCGGTAGAACCAAACAAGTACTCACCCACCCATAATTGAAATGCCTTTCTTAACTTTAGCTTTAGAAAACAGATACGCACACACTCCTCTTTAAAACTTTAATTTATAAAACAATCCATTGACAAACAATTACTAGGTACAGATGTCACAACTCAAAATTTCCATTCAATCCTTGTTTCTCACAACACAGTATCACTTTGGACTCTCCATTGAGACCAGTCGGTCAACAATGAGATTCAGTAATAACAGATTACAATAAGTTTCTCGTCATCATACATATATATCTTCCACGACATATGCATGGGTGTCCTCCGCACTGCGAGCCCGTGAATCGCCTGGTCATAACCCTCCACGATCCTCCTTAGGTGTCCTGGCACTTCACTCAGGGAGACCGCTTTGTCGGCCCTCGTCCATCGTACCGGAAGCACACCATTTTAACCATACCGAGGTTGTCCATACTGAGGTGTCAAAAATGCATCATTTCACCTAAATATCTCTCTTTTTTAACTATTAATCTTGTCCTTAGTCAACTCTTCATCTTATGTGAGTATTTACTCATTTTTGGGGGATTATTCTTTTATTCTTCTATTTATCTCCTCCCTACATTTGGATGAATCTTATTGGTCCATAGGAACCTTAATTTAAAATTTCAAAAAAAATCTTAACCCCTAGGATAATGCCTCTTGAACAGATTATATTTAATTTCTAATGCACCTTCTGGAAATCTTTTTGAACTTCTGTTTCAGGGGAACTTATTTTAATAAGATGAGATATTTTTTTATCCAAAAATATTTAAAAATTGAATTACCACTCTCTAGAAGATTTTCTCTCTCTAGGCCAAAACTGGTAGAAACAAGATCTTTTATATTTCTGAAGAGGGATTTGATTATAGGGGAAGATGTTGGACATCTTGAGAGGCTGGGAAGGAATCTTACATTCTCTCCCACTTGAAAAACACGACGTGCTCTCATCTCGCAAACTGGGGGTAATCTCGCAATAGATCGGCTTCATTCTCCCAGGTGGAATCTTCAAAAGGATAAAACTTCCATTTTACCAATAATTCTCTGAGAATTCTATTTCCTGAGAGTATTTTCTCAAACATCAAGAATTTCTTCAGCAGGTTAGAGTTCCATCTTCCCTTGGGTTGAAGAGGTTAGGATTTCATCATCAAGCACATGATTTGGGCTTGGCACATATTTCTTTAGAAGGCTTACATGAAATACATTATGAACTTTGAGATGAGGAGGTAGAAGAAGCTCGTAAGCTAAGTCACCTACCTTCTTTGTAATCAGATATGGCCCATAATATCTGGGGGATAACTTCTTGTACTTCCTAAGAGATAGAGAACTTCTTTTGGGCCGTACTCTAATGAAGGCCATATCCGCTTCTTCAAACTTTCTGTCTGTCCTTTTTTTATTTGCATATTGCTTCTGTCGATCCTGGGTAACTTTAATATCTTTACGAATTGACTGCACATCTGTTGCTCCATGTCGTCAAGCATCTGTCTGGACATCTCCACCCTAATCAATGGGTCGGACCAAGTTAATGGAGTTAAGCAATCTTGTCCATACATAGCTTTAAAAGGGCTCATCTCGATACTTCGGTGATAAGAAGCATTGTAGGCGAACTCGACTAGGTGCAGATAGCTTAGCCACTTCTTGGGTTCACTGCCACAGCATGACCAAAGTATATCTTTGATTGCTTGGTTTACCCTTTCAGTTTAACCATCAATCTCAGGGTGATAAGCTGTGTTGCTGAGATCCAAGAAGGTTCCCACTACTTTGAAAAATGTAATCCAAAACCTTGAAGTAAACTTGGGATCTCGATCACTTACTATTCTCCTGGGTAGGCCATGCAATCCAAAGATTTCTTTGCGGAACACTATGGCCACATCCACTGCAGCGTAGGTTTCTTTTACTGGGATCAGATGGGCAACTTTGGTTAGTTTGTCAACTACCACGAAAATGGAGATGTAACCTCATTGCACTGAAGGTAATCCAGTAATAAAGTCCATATTGATACATTCCCACTTCATCTAGGGGATGTCCAATGGATGTAACTTCCCAGGCATTTTACTCTTTCAGCTTTGACTTTCTAGCATGTCAGTAGACATTGACGTACATGATTCAGTACATCCTTTTTCAGACCAGGCCAAAAGAAGCTTTTCTTTACAGACATGCAAGTTTTGATGAAACCTGGATGTCCTACTATAAGGCTATCATGGGCTTCATTCAGAATTTGATCCTTGGTTCCCTCATCATTGGGGATGCATAGCCTGCAATTATAATACATAATGCCATCATCCAGGCTATACCCTTGAACTCTATTCAACTCCTGTGGAGTTTTGCTTTCCTGCATAAGTAGGGTAGCAATAGGGCCAAAGAATCTATCCTGCATGATCTTCTCTCTTGCTTCAATAATCAAAGGATTTGATATTACAATAATTGCAAGAAAGGAGGCTTTTTTGCTTTGCTGAGAGCATCTGCTAACCACATTTTCTTTGCCTGGGCGGTACTTGATTTCAAAATCAAACTCTTGTAAGGTCTGCATCCACCTTCTTTGGCACATGTTGAGGTCCTTCTGAGTGAAGATCTACTTTAAGCTTTGATGATCTGTCATCAAAGTGAACCTTTGTCCCAGTAGGTAATATCTCCACAACTTCAAGGCATATACTACTGAAAGTAGTTCCAGGTCGTGGATAGCATAATTCCTCTCATGCGTTCTGAGCTTTCACGATTCATAGGCCACTGCATGTCCTTCCTGCATGAGTGCACCTCCCAGGGCAAAACCACTTGCATCAGTTACTACCTCAAAGGGTAGAGAGAAATTTAGCAGCTTCAGAACGGGATTGGTTACCAAGGCAGTCAGCACTCTGGCACCTGGTAGACCATTGAAACGGGGTATTCTTTTTGAGAAGTTTAGTCAGGGGGAAAGCTATGAGAGCATACTTTGGTATAAAAATTCTATACCAACCAGTCAATCCCAAGAATCCTCTGACTTCTTTCACTGTCTTTGGTTCAGGCCAATCTATGACTGCTTGGACTTTTGCGGAATCTGGAGAAATTCCATCTTTGGATACCAGAAAGCCCAAGTATTCAACGATGTCGGCAGAGAAAGTGCATTTGCTCTTTTTGGCAAAGAGTTGGTGCTTCCTTAGAATCTCAAGGACTTTTCGGACATGAGTCTCATGGTCAGCTGCATTCTTTGAGTAAATCAGAATGTCATCAAAGAAAACTAGAACAAAATCATCCAAGTATTCTCTAAGGATGTCCTGCATTAGGCGATTGAATGTAGCGGTGATTTTTACTCATCATAATTCATTAGTTTTTGACCTTCCCTCTTCTAAAAGATTGGTGGCCACTCTTGTTTCAAACAAGAGTAGAACCCTCAAACCATCAAGCTAAAGGAAAGCTCTCAAATTATCTATGTAAGTTGGAGATTCTTCTCTTTTCTATTCTTTTATGGTTTTTTTTATGATTTTTGTCTTCTCTAAAATGAAATAATGTTATGCCTCATTGAAAAAAGGCATTCCCCTCTCTTCTCTAGTAAATCCAACCATTCTTTATCCTAGATGATTGATTATTGGATAAAATCAAGTTTTTCATAATGTTCTCTTAAATAAGTAGAAAATGTTTACACTAGAATGATTTAAATACTCATGGTGAACTTCTAATTAATTTTAGTGAGTTAAAAATTGAAAAATGGTCAACCATACAAAGGAGGTTATGGCAAAATTTTCTGAAAATTTGTGAAATAAATTTCATCTTTTATTAATCAAAAAGAGTAATCCCCATCGTTAGAGTATTCTAAAAGTTTCATTTTCATTCATGCATAGAAAGATGCATATTGATTAATTTTTATAAAAGAATGATTTTCAATAGAATTAAATTCTATGAAAGATACTTATTGATAAATTTTTTATTATGAAAGTGTTACTTTCTTCATTATGGATTTTTATGCATAAAATAATGCATAAAAGTATAGTTTTTTATTAGAAAAGAGTTACTTTCATCATATTGATTTTTATGCATAAAAGAATATTTTTTAATTATAAAAGTTACTTTTATCATTATTGATTTCTATGCATAAAAGAATATTTTTTAATTATAAAAGTGTTACTTTTATCATTATTGATTTCTATGCATAAAAGTATAAATAAAAGAATATTTTTTTTATTATAAAAGTGTTACTTTTATCATTATTGATTTCTATGCATAAAAGAATATTTTTTTATTATAAAAGTGTTACTTTTATCATTATTGATTTCTATGCGTAAAAGAATATTTTTTTAAATTATAAAAGTGTTACTTTTATCATTCTTGATTTCCATGCATAAAAGATATATATTTTATATTAAAAGTGTGATTTTCATCATAAATGATTTTTATGCATAAACATATGCATAAAAGATATTTTTTTATATTAAAAGTGTGATTTTCATCATAAATGATTTTTATGCATAAATGGATGCATAAAAGAAATTCTTTTCTATTAAAAGAATGTTTTTTATCATAAATGATTTGTATGTATAAACATATGCATAAAAGATATTTTTTATATTAAAAGTGTGATTTTCATCATAAATGATTTTTATGCATAAACATATGCATAAAAGATATTTTTTATATATTAAAAGTTTGATTTTCATCATAAATGATTTTTATGCATAAACATGCATAAAAGATATTTTTATATTAAAAGTGTGATTTTTATCATAATTGATTTTTATGCATAAATGGATGCATAAAAGAAATTCTTTTATATTAAAAGATTGATTTTTATCATAAATGATTTGTATGTATAAACATATGCATAAAAGATATTTTTTATATTAAAAGTGTGATTTTCATGAATGATTTTTATGCATAAACATATGCATAAAAGATATTTTTTATACATTGAAAGTCCAACTGCAATCTTTTTTGTCAGATGTCCATGAAAGAAGGTGTTGTTATACCTTTTATTGTTCAAGTAAAAAGGACAGCTGAGCCTATGGCACTCCAAAGTACCAACACAATAGCTAATACACATGGTACAACTTACAGACATGTTTGATGTTACTGGACGTGTCCATAGGTGACCATCATATTTTTGCTCCATTCCATCCATATTTCCTATTTTGCTATATGTTGGTGGAAACTCTAGGATGGAATCACCATCATAATGTCTTGGCACCTCCTGGACTTGGATGACTCGAGTAACTTTTTCCAATAATGAACGTAGAAGAGAAGGTTGCTCCTTCTTACGAAGAACTGAAAGTATACTCTCACAGTTGCTGAGCCATTCAAGTCACTCTCAGAGGAGGAGCTCGAAATATGAACATGGGTGTTTTGTGTCCCTAATTCTTTCTCCATTGAAGTCTCCAAATGTCGGACATCTTGGGCAATGTCATTAGCACTAGAATCAAGACTATTAGCAGAGCACAGAGAGGACTACATTGTAGCATATATGTTTTACTTCGAGTAATATCTATGCGGTAGTTTTTATTGCCCTCCATATCATAAAATGAGCAATGATTTCTTGTAGGCTTCCATTGGTCCTAGTGGTTTTCACTCTAGAAAGGGCGTGTGATGAAGGCAGAAACCCCTGTAGATATCCATGACTGACAAGCGTGGTCTGGTGGAGAAGTATTAAAGTTTGAGATTTTTTGCTTACAGCCATCAAGCTCCCACTCAAAGGTGACAGTATGCTCCATAGGGAAGGCAATACAAAGATGTAGAAAGGACAGGAGAGACGAAAATGTGAAATGAAAATAGAAAAACGAAGGAACAGATGGAGCAATCACGATTGAGAATAAAGGCGGTTGAAATGATAAAACAAGGTGGAGCAATCACGATTGATAATGTAGGCGGTTGAAATGATAAAACAAGGTGGAGCAATCACGATTGAGAATGGTCACGACAAAATTTTTTTTATAAAAAATATACAAATATATATGTATCTACAAATATATAAAAAAATATACAAATATATACATTTATTGGTTCTAAGTATTATTTTTATAAAAGGCTAGTCTCTTTGTAAATACACACACACACACACGTCTATATTTATATATTATATTGTATATATTTTAGGCTAAGAATCTATTAGGATATATGTATACATATGTCTATATTTATATATTATATTTTATATATTTTGGGCTAAGAATCTATTAGGATATATGTATTTTTGTGTGTGTGTGTGTATTTACAAAGAGAGTAGCCTTTTATCTATTTTAGGATATATAGATATATTAGACTATATATCTATTAGGCTACACACACACACACCACACACATTTATTAAAATACATATAGCTTAATATGTGTGTGTGTGTGTGTAACCTAATAAATACCTAGACTAATATATATATATATATATATATATATATATATATATATATATATATATATATATATATATATACATCAATATATATATATATGTACATATATACATAGCCTAAACTATATTCTCTCTCTCTTTTGAGCCTAAATGTTTAAAAAAGTTTTAAAAGAGCATGAGTTTTCTCTTTTTTGTAAATCACATATTCTCTCTCTCTCTCTCTCTCTCTCTCTCTCTCTCTCTCTCTCTCTCTCTCTCACACACACACACACACACACACACACACACACACACACATTTTTCAATGGTTCAATATGTGGCATACTTTTTTAAAACGTTTCTATTATTTAAGTTATTGAAATTATTTTTCAATGGTTCGATATGTGTGGCATACTTTTTTAAAACTTTTCTATTATTTATGTTATTGAAATTGTGTGTGTGTGTGTGTAATAAAATACATATAGCTTAATACATTTTTAGCCATATATATGTGTGTGTATGTATGTATCTATCTTTAGGCTATATATATTTTAGGCCACACACACATATATGGTGCACATTTTTAGGGTACATGAAGGAAGACATAAATGATTTTTATGCATAAACATATGCATAAAAGATATTTTTTATATTAAAAGTGTGATTTTCATCATAAATGATTTTACTCATAAACATATGCATAAAAGATATATTTTTATATTAAAACTATGATTTTCATCATAAATGATTTTTATGCATAAAAGAAATTCTTTTATAGTAAAAGAGTGATTTTCATCATAAATGATTTATATGCATAAACATATGCATAAAAGAAAGTCTTTCATAAAAGAGTGATTTTCAACATAAAGGATTTTTATGATGATAAAAGTGTGACTTTTATTAGAATTGGATTTTATGCATAATTAGATGCATATAGAATCTTTATAAGGGATCTCCTTAATCCTCTGTTTAATTTTTGTAAAAATTAGAAAAATGAATAAGTAGATAATCTGTGAGAAGAAATGCTACAGTTTCATATTCACTAAGATGGTAATGAGAAAATTCAATTAAACTATCGAAGTCGGAGATCGAGATAAATGATTATTTTATTCCTCATAAGAAATTCATGTTTTAGAAATTTGTAAGCAAATATTTATCGAACGAAATTTAGAAAAAGAGAAATTGAAAATAGTACCTTTCGAGAAAGATAGTTTAGGAAGAACCTTTCCAGACCCAAACTCTGATTCAGACTATTGACCAAGACCTAATTCCTTCGTCAATGACGATGTGCTCAGTTCAAGAAAAATGTACTGAAATCCCCCACCGAATCTGAAACTAAGTAAGACTTTTGATTTTGATCTGAGGATCAAGTTAACAGAATTTAAGGAATTCTATTTGGAATTTAGACCTGGATCTAGAAGTATTGAGATACGGATTTAAGATTATTCATGGTTTTCAAACAAAATCAAAACTGAAAACTTGCATAGAAACCCTGTTTTCTTAAAGGACTGTCTTACGTCAGAATGCTGGAAGGAGCATTTGGCATATATGTTTATCTAAGGGAAGTTCGGTTGCAACAACTGGGGGGGAGTGTTCGAGAGACAGCTCACACGGCAAAAACCTGCCGAGGTCTTGACCAACCTCGGTATGGTTAAAATGGTGCGCTTCTGGTGTACGATGGATGAGGGCCGACGAAGCGGTCTCCCTGAGTGAAGTGCTAGAACACCTAAGGAGGATCCTGGAGGGTTCTGACCAGGCGATGCACGGGCTCGCGGTGCCGAGAACGCCCATGTGTATGTCGTTGAAGATATATATGTATGATGACCAGAAACTTGTAATCTCTTACTGGATCCTATTGTTGACCGGCTGGTCTCAACGGAGAGTCCAGAGTGATACTGTGTTGTGAGAAACAAGGATTGAATGAAAATTTTGAGTTGTGACATCTGTACCCAGTAATTATTTGTCAATGAATTGTTTTATAAATTAAAGTTTTCGTATCTGTTTTCTAAAGCTAAAGTTAAGAAAGGCATTTCAATTATGGGTGGGTGAGTACTTGTTTGGTTCTACCGATTCCAGTGGTGGCAGGGTGGTGGCTAACCCATGGGGCGGATGGGGTTAGGCTGGAATCAGTGGAGTTTTAATAATCAAACTAAAAAATCATAGGATTACGCTAGGATTCGAGTAGTTAGTTAATTCCCTGATAAATTTCTCAATTGAGTGGATCAACGGTTGTGCCTGATCTTGATTAGGAAAAAAGCGTTGAATTGCTCAGATGATCAAATTATATCAGTGATAGTTTCCTCCTATTTGGTTTATTCAGGTGGAGGATAGTTTAGATTTTGATCTCGTTAGAAAACGCGTTAAGAAAAATTCAAAAAGGTGGAATCGTCTTCGCTTTCCGGGCATGGGAAATCTTCCTGGTTTCAGTTTTCGGAATGACCACCAGCTTAGTCGTGCCCGAAAATTTGAGGGCGAGGCCCCGAGTGAGAAACCCTACCTCGCGCATGAGGGGGCTGCTTCCGCTATCAGCTATCGGGAGTCCGTGTGCGGAGGGGACAGAGGGTTCTCACAGTTGGTATCAGAGCTTTGTTGAAAGCTAATAAAGATAAATAAATTCTTATCAAAAATTATTAATAAAAACTCAAAAAAAGCATTTTCATAATGTATTTTCATTCCGTAAGCTTCTTTAATGAAGAATTTTTAATCAAAGAAATTATTTTTATAGATGGAAGTTCCCTATTTATCTAGTATTCCTGACCTCACCTAGTCTCAAGATATGACTGCGTTCGCCTTCGAGCATCTCATTTCTTCCGCTTCAACTCGAACAAGCCAAGCAAGACTCGCACGCCATTTTGAGGATTTATATTTTCCTAACCCAGTGGAGAGACTGTAGCATAAGTGGTTTGCAGAGGGCAGTATGTCCATGCCTCTTGCGACCGTCGTGCAATGCTATGGGTGGCAGAACCTCTCATTGGCTATGATTCTGTTAAAGCTGAAAATGGTGCATGGCGTCATTCTATATCATTCGACGCCTCAGAATTTCAAACTTTCATGCCAAGTCTACAGACTCCTTAATTGTTTTATTCCTAAGGAGAAAATAATAGCTCCCTTGTCAGTAAGTGAATGTTTATATCAGGGCATGCCAGTACTGTCGTCTTATGCAACTCCCAAGGAGATTTTGAATTCTGGAGCTGAGCTGATCTATGTACATATTATAACTTTTATATAAATATAAACACGTTTTCTGAAGAAAAAATTCATGTTGTATAAGTGATTGTTTAACGGACGATCTGATAAAGAAAAATCTCTTATCGGACATATGTCATAGATCTCCAATAAGATCATTTTCTTGTTTAAGAAATTGTTTTCCGAACCTCTTAAGTCTTAGGATCTCGTGGATGAGGATGATATCAAAATAAAAATTTAATAATATATAAATTTTTGACAAAATCATGAGACGAGGAAACCGTGGCCGTCAGCCAGCAGACCCTCTCTCTAAAGATGACGAGCTTGACCCTGCTGTTCGCAAGGCTCTTCATAGGACTCAGCCGCCAGGACCCTTCAAAGGAGAAGGGGAGAACCTAGGCGAGACTCTGGATAAATGGGTGAAAGCCATGGAAGAATGTTTTGACGTCATAGGCTACAATGAGACTCACCGGGACCCTTCAAAGGAGAAGGGGAGAACCTAGGCGAGACTGTGGAGAAATGGGTGGAAGCCATGGAAGAATATTTTGACATCACAGGTTTGAAGTCACAGGCTACAATGAGCGGAGCAAAATGGCTCTTGCCCAGCTGAAAATAGTGGAAACAGTCAGGGTAGCATGGAGGAACCACTGTGACACCAACCGTCTGGATAGAAATACTCAGTCCTGGAATGACCTAAAACCCTATCTAAGAAAGAGATTTTGTCTCCCTAGATTTTTGGAAATCAAAATGAACAAATTCTTAGAGCTAAAGTAGAAGAGCAAAACCATTGAGGAATATCACCAGGCCTTTGCTCTTCTACTCAAATATTCACCACCTCTAGATGAAGAACAACTCATGGTGGCTAGGTTCATTCGGGGAATGAACGAACCCTTGGACACACTGGTCAAAAATGCCAAGTCAATGTCCATGGCTGAAGCAGTAAGAATGGCAAAAGATTTTGCCAAAGCCTTTGTAGTAAAGGTCCCGCCAAAGCCTGCACCCTCTAACTTTAAAAGATTCCAAGCCCAGGGAAGTACTTCAAACTCCCCCCCCCCGAAGAGGCAACAAGGCCCGAATCAGAATCAGGATGTAGGAAGATTCTAAAGTGAAGGAAGACCCTTCCCCCAGAATACTTTCTCAGGAGCCCCCCCTCTTTCAAGAAATCAGAAGGATGAACTCAGAAGTGAAAACCGATGTTTTGGATGCCAAGGTTTTGGTCACCAACTGAAAGATTGCCCAACTCCTGCCATGTCAAGGGGATAGGGAAGTCAAGGACCCCGAGTTCAGAGACCAACCCCTTCATACCAGTCTAATAAGGATCCGTCTCGCCCAAGCCAGGGAAACCCCAGAAGAACTCTAGCTCAGCCATCTGTCTCTGTCCCCAGAGTAACCTCAAAACTCCCTCCCAGAACTGGGGCAACCAAAGAGAAAGAGTTTTACCTCAGACTGCAGCAGCCAAAGCAGTCACAATTTCAGATGTAGTAGAAGAGGAAAGAGGGCAGATCTTTGCTGCAATTGAAAACCAAGGGCCTAACCGTCAGTTCTCAGTCATCCATACTCCAGCAGAATATCAGGGTAAGCCTTTTAAGCTTTTGATTGATTCAGGTAGTTCTTATTCATTCATTTCCCCTGGATGCTTGCGTAAGCTAGTCTTGGAACAGAAATCAGGGAAACCTATGCAAGTTGTATTGGCCAGTGGGAAGACTCTTTTCACTCACCATGAAGAGAGATCTTATCCAGTTCAATCTAGATGGTATCCAGTTCAATCTAGATGGTATTGTAACCGACTGTCAGTTCAAAGTCTTACCTCTGGGAGTTTTTGACCAAAAATCAAGCTGACATCATACAGTGTCACAATGGAACCATTTCCTTCCATGACCTTCATGGGAACCAAGTTTAAGGAACTGGAGTTTTCGGATCCCTAGACCTTCAATTGCTGAAAGGACTTAGGAAGAAGCAGCAAATTTATGTTGTCAAAATGAACCTAGTAGACTCAAAGCTTAAGGCTAAAGAACCAGAATGGTTAAGTGAATTTGATGATCTATTCCCAACAGAACTAACTGAAATGCCTCCAATTCGGGAAGTAGATCATGTGATTGAATTGACCGCCGGAGCTCAGCCCCAGTAGCCTTACGCACATACAAAATGCCAGTTCCTGAAGCCATTGAACTCAAGGAATAGCTTAGACAGCTGTTAGAACAAGGGTTTATAAGACCCAGTGTTTCACCTTGGGGTGCACCAGTTCTCTTTCAGAAAAAGAAAGATGGAACGCTTAGACTCTGTGTGGACTACAGAGGTCTAAATCAACTGACAGTTAAGAATAAGTATCCTATCCCAAGAACTGATGAGCTTCTAAACAGGCTAAATGAAGCCCAGATCTTCACAAAGATAGATCTCAAATCCGGGTATTACCAGATCAGGATCAATGATCAAGATATACCGAAAATAGCCATCAATACTCGCTATGGGCATTATGAATTTACTGTCATGCCGTTCGGCACTTGGGAGAAGTAGGGTAGCAGTTCAAAACACTATTGAGTTTCAACAAAGGGGAAGGCTTCTATTTATAGGAAAGAGTGAGCTTCTAACTAAGCCAACTGATTCTAGAAATTTTGAGATCAGTTTGGTCAATTTTTGACCATTTTTGGGTCAGTTTAGTCCACTTTTTGGATCTAGTTGAAACAGGAGAGATAAAAATATCTCATTATTTTTGGGAGTTTAAAACTCATTCAAGCATGTGAATCAGGCACCTTCTTCATGAGGAAAATTTCCCCATACTGAGGTGTCAAAAATGCATCATTTCACCTAAATATCTCTCTTTTTTAACTATTAACCTTGTCCTTAGTCAACTCTTCATCTTATGTGACTATTTACTTATTTTTGGGAGATTTTTCCTTTTATTCTTCTATTTATCTCCTCCCTACATTTGGATGAATCTTATTGGAACCTTAATTTAAAATTTTGAAAAAATCTTGACCCCTAGGATAATGCCTCTTGAACAGATTATACTTAATTTCTAATGCACCTTCTGAAAATATTTTTGAACTTGTGTTTCACGGGAACTTATTTTAATAAGATAAGATATTTTTCTATCCAAAAATATTTAAAAATTGAATTACCACTCTCTAGAAGATTTTCTCTCTCTAGGCCAAAACTAGGAGAAACAAGATCTTTTATATTTCTGAAGAGGAATTTGATTACACGGAAAGATGCTGGACATCTTGAGAGGCTGGGGAGGAATCTTTAACATATCAACATAAAGAGTCATCAGCGTCTCGATGAGTCATATATGTCCATCCATAAACAATCAGGTTGACTATATAAATCACCTAAAGTACGGAACTAGAGAAAGAAATGCCAACAAAGGAAGAATCCAAATTTCCTTATCCGAACACAACAAGATAAACTTATTTGAACTCTAAAGAAAGAGATTTCAACAAGTGAAAATGCCGATGAGATTACCCTCATCAAAACATGCAGGCTATAGATAAAAGAAATTTATCTAGAGAATGCCCACAATATAACTTCTAGTGAATTTAGAAAATAAGATTATCTTTGAATGTTGAGGTCAACATGATAAGTGATATAAGCAAAGCAACAATCTTGAGCCCAAATTATCCATAAGATAATATATGTGAGGGATCACTTATCATGTTGAGGTCAACATGATAAGTGATATAAGCAAAGCAACAATCTTGAGCCCAAATTATCCATAAGATAATATATGTGAGGGATCACTAGCATCCCATACCACCATGATATCACATACATACCTTAACAATTTGAAAACTCCCTAGTGTGCTGTTTAGGAAATATGAATAAAATCCTGAATAAAAGGAATAAGATGGCCTTATCCAGACTTTCACATACTAAAACATGTCTCTATATACTTGAGACTACATCAAGGAATAACTCCTTCCGAGTACATCATTAGAAAAGAAATTAAATTATTGGCGCCTTTCTAATGATAACTACCCAAAACATAATAAAGTTAGGATAGAAAAATAACTCACCTAGATATATAAGCAACTAGGTATCCGAGTTGGAATATATACAAGAGTATAAGAAATATACTCCAAAATTATGTACAAAAAACGAAGGCGAATGCTACCTCAAGGCACATGAAATTTTCCAAGAGATCAAAAGATCCTTATAAAACCATGGATAAAAGCATAGAAGCTCCTCGAATCCATAAAGACCATAGTTGATCATAAAAATCAATGCATACCATCTAATGGACATTACTCATGCCAAAAGAAGCATTAAAATTGGTGGCCAACTCATTAATCCGGAGTATATGAACATTGTGTCGTTCAAGCAAAACTCCAAAGTAAGCAAGTGAAACACATGTGTGTAGCACTCAATAAAAAACCCCTAGATACAAGTGATCTAGGCAGAACCTGATAAGTCCATATGAAACTTGGAAAACATCAAATAAAAATCGACCAAAACAAACCGATCAACTAACCCATGATAGAATTTGTCTTAGGCTTAAGAAATTCAGCACAATCCACACTTAAATAAGTGCAAAATAAATTATCATGGAAAAGTGTCAAAGGTGAAACACACTTTGAACGTAAATTACAGCCATCAAAAGAAATTAAGGAACATGTCCAAAAAGAATGGCTAAACAATGGTAAAAAAATCATGAATACATCGTTTAGAATTAATCCAAACATAAATATCCATTAATACGAGGTATAATTGTATTAATAATAACTTGTATCCAAAATTAAGAAACATGTCCAAAAAGAATGGCTAAACAATGGTAAAAAAATCATGAATACATCATTTAGAATTAATCCAAACATAAATATCCATTAATACGAGGTATAATTATATTAATACGAGGTATAATTGTATTAATAATTAATACGAGATATAATTATATTAATAATATGCAAATAACTTGTATCTATCTAATGTCAGCACGAAAAATGTACTTCAACATTAGATAACTCTCGAAAATATTAAATTCTCGAGAAAAAAATTATCATGATTTTTTTCTAATTTTTCCTAATTTTATAGGGCCTCAAAATATGATAATTTTGAATTCCACTAAACCTATCTTATGGCATTCCAAATCTATATTTTTTCAAAAAAAAATTAGCAATTAAATTTACCAAAATACCATTGATATTTAAAAAATATCAATTTTTAGGATTTTTAAAAATAATATCTAGAATATTCCTAATTTTTCTTGAGAATCCCATCGTTCACAAAATTTCCAATTCCGCCCGACAATTCTCAAATCCAATGAAAATTTACAATTTTAATGGATTTTTCTAATTTTTTGGGTCAAAAATATACATTTTTTAAAGGAATTTGAATGGTCACGGCCGCCCGAATGGACACACCACATGCCAAACACCAACCCCACATTTTCTCAAAATTTAAAATATCCTTTGTCTAATTTTTTACTAATTTTTTAGAAATTTTTTAAAATTTTTAAATTACCCCGAATGCATGTTAGAATATGAATGGTCAAAGAATTTCAGAATTCCAATGGTTTTCTCGGAATACGGAAAGCCAAAAGTTTTGGGAAAATGAAAAGAAAAAAAAAATCGGAATATGAAAGGTCAAAAGTTTCCGGAATACGGAAAGTCAAAAATCTTTCCAGAAATCGGAAAGCCAAAAAGGTTTCAGGAAAACGGAGAGCCAAAGGTTTTCCAGAAGATGAAAAGCCAAAAAGTTTCAAGAAGAATTTTTCAGAAAATTTTGAGAATTTTTATCTCAAATTTCACATTTTTTGGCTTTTTTTCCAAGCTTTTTTTTTGGGAAAAATTTTCCAAAAGCTTTTTTTAATAATAAAAAATTCATTTTAAAAAAATAATAATAAGATTTTTAATAAGCTTTGGGTTTTGATTTTTTAAAGGGGGGCGATTTTTTCACCGGCTGGCTGCAGCGCTGCTCCCCCCCCCGGCGGTCTGCGCGCAAGGAATGAGAGAGGGAGAGAGTAAGAAATTCCCTCTCTCTTCTCCCTTCTTTCCTCTCCATCTTCTCCCTTCCATTTCTCTCTCTCCTCCCCTCTTTGTTAACAAAGGGGTTAACTTTAATCATTTGATTAAAGTTTTTAATTAAACATTTCTTAATTATAATTAGCATTAATTATGATTAATGTTTAAAAAATCCCTTTTAAGAGAAATTCTCACGGAGAAAAGAAGAAAAAATCAGAAGTGAGAGGGGGAGAGGATCCCACGCACACGAAAGAGCATTTCGTGCATCAACATGCTGTCCTCTACTGCATTTTAGCAGAAAATCGACAAAAATTTGATCGCAAACTCGCGAAAAAACCCGCAAAAATGTATTAAAAAATATATTTTTAATCATAAAAATGCTTAAAAAATTTCTAAATTTTTTAGAAATTTAGGGAATTCATTCTACTAAAATAATCCACCATAAAATATGTGGTATTTTTGTAAAAATTTCCATTAATGCTTATTTTAAACCATAAAAAAATAAAAAAAAATTGTATTAAACTCACGAAATTCCCCCGCAATGTCGATTCGTCTTCGTACTTTACCTTTAGCACTATGGGTGAAACCCATTCTGTGTGCTCTATCTTGTAGATGAATCTGACATCTATAAGTCGTTCAATTTCCTCCCGGACCATCTTGGACTATTTGGGGTTCATAGGGTAGGATGTTTGTTTCACTGGTCTCACTCTCTTCATAGGGATGGTATGTTTAACCACTTTGGGAGGCACGCCCTTCATGTCTGTATACTTCTATGCAAAGAAATCTTGAAATTCTATGAGGAGAGCGACTAGGTCATTTTCTTCTTCCCCTATGTAGATGGGTTTTTTATCTTTGCCTAGGCCCGCCAGGTTAATTTCCTTGACTTTGGCTGGACCATCATAAGATTTTCCTAGCTTCCCATCGTGGGTTCTTTGGGCTATGTCATATTGTACAAAACGGTCTGTGACTTTGAAGGCCCTGAAGTGCTTTGGGGACTTGTTTAGTCTCCTCAGCTTTATTTTGTTCAATTGGGCTCCATCGAGCTCCTTGTTGTGAATATCCCACATTGAAAGCCTCTTTCAAGGCTTCAAAGGTAGCCTTGTCTTCTACCTTCAATGAATCAGAACCATTGTCCTACTTTTCCATTTAGGGGGTGAGACAAAAGGCACTCAACTTAACTTGATCGTCTACATGGCCAAATGCCTCACAGATTTGGTTGAACATTTCTAGATGGGGTATGGGGTCTATGGTCCCATCAAACTTGGTAATCAATTTAGAAATGTGGGCACATTTATTTCTCTCTTGTCTTGGCCCCTACACTTGCTGAACCTATGCTAGTGGTGTTATTCTTGCAAGCTACCCCCGGGGGCTATTTCCATGGCTATCCTTGACATTTATGAAGTCAGTCTTGCCATGGCCGAGATTGGTGTGGGTTGGGGCATGATAGGCAGGGGAGTTGACCGGATACATAGTATCCCATATGTGGTCCTTGCCTCATTGTTGGTGGACTAGCTTGTGCTTCATAATATAAGGACCCATGTGGTTTTTTGAATTACATTCCTTGAGGCGAGTATTGTTGGTAGATAGGTGGTGGGTGTGGGTAGAATTGTTCTTGGGCTCTCTCTCTTTGACACAATTATGCTTGTGCTTCATAATAAGGACCCATGTGGTATCCGAGATACATTCTTTGAGGCGAGTATTGTTGATAGATAGGTGGTGGGTGTGGGTAGATTTGTTTTGGGATGGCTCTTGCTCTTTGATAGGAGGTCTTTGGACCCTCGTGAGTGGGCTCTTATCCTAGTTTTAGCATGGACCTATGGTCTTGGTATGAGTTAGCCATCCTAGTAGTTGGTATAGCTCCCCAAATTGCTAGATTAGTCTAGATTGGTTTACTCTTGCTTTTCCCTATCTCTTGTTTAGGGTCTAGGTGGCATGGCAACTCTCTCTGGGCTCACGTTCCATGCCTCTATCCTTGGGGTGAGGATCATCTGATTTTGTATTTTCCAAGATAAAGTTCCTGAGTCTCACCGGGCAACACAACTTCTTTGCAAGTGTGCAGGGGATTAAGGGTCTTGCACGAGGATCGAGGGTCTGTCCATGCACTGGTTAGCCAACCCTCCTACCTCTAGGTCAGGGTAGTGCGTCCCATGCTAGGATGTTCTTCACTCTCACTAGTGCTATCAAGGACTAACACCATTTGACTCCACGATGTGTTGACCAAAAGGGTCATACCTCACCAAGCGATTCCATGTGTAAAAGGGTTCAACATCGTCGGGGTTGTTTCACACCAATTTCCCTGAACATATGTGCATAAATGTGACAACTGCCAGTGCCACACACCCTCTTATAAACAGAGAACCCTCTAGTTGGGTTTTTTAAAAATTTAAAAGGGTGTATACAACCGTACATATAAGTTGGTACAGGTGTGGTTAAGTGGAAGGAATGGGCATACGCTTTAGTTGGTAGTACGAGCGTGAATTTATCAAGGAATGGGCATACACTGATAAGAGAACGGTCGTTCACTGAGGGAGGAAACAGGTGTACACTTAAGTAGGAATGGACATGGCTTATGAAAGAATGGGCATACACTTAAGTTGGTTTACGGGTGTGGATTTGTCAAGGAACAAGCGTGCACTGAGATAAGGGAATGATACTAAGGGAAGGAATGGGCATATGCTTAAGTAGGAAGAACGGACATGCTTATGAAGGACAAGTGTATGCTTAAGCTGGTACGGACGTTCACTTTCAAAGGCTGGAAATTATCTTGAATGTATTGTTAAAACCCTAAGATCTCTCTAGATAATTGTTATGCATAAACTCATCCACCCCCGAGCCCAAGGAATGCACACAACATGAATTATTATGAAGTACATCATGCCTTTACCTTGATGTCCCATACCATTATTGAAATCCTAACACTTCTCATATATATGCTCATGGTACCAAAGTACTCAAATAATTTTAGAAATTTCCATTTCTAAAATTATATATTACATATCACTAAATATAAATTTTAATTTCTAAAATTATATATTACATAGCACCAAACAAAAATTTTACTTTTGTTTTCCATTATTAAAATCCTAACATGTCTCATATATTAAAACCCTAGCACATCTCATATACTCGATACCATTATTGAAATCCTAACACATCTCATATGCTCAGTACCATTATTGAAATCCTAACACATCTCATATGCTTGGTACCATTATTGAAATCCTAACACATCTCATATGCTCGATACCATTATTGAAATCCTAACACATCTCATATGCTCGATACCATTATTGAAATCCTAACACATCTCATAAGCTCCGTATCATTATTGAAATCCTAGCACATCTCATTTGCTCAGTAGCATTATTGAAATCCTAGCACATCTTATCTGCTCAGTAGCATTATTGAAATCCTAGCACATCTCATATGCTCGGTAGCATCATTGAAATCCTAACACATCTCATATGCTCAATACCATTATTGAAATCCTAACACATCTCATATGCTCAGTACCAAAAAAGTGCATAAATCAAAGTCCCAAAAACACATCTCATATGCTCAGTTCCGTTTCTAAAATCACATATTCTTCCAAGGAAGGGCATGTGGAGCTTGTAATTTTTGTAGAGAAGTGTGCTAGCTCCCTACCCACATCAAATTGTGATTTATATATAAATATATACATAAATATTATTCATGTGTTGTCATGGAAATATACTCAATATCAAGTTGCTCAAGTTAAAGTTCTAAAAATAGATCTCATATGCTCAGTACCAAAGTACTGAAATCAAATATCTAGTTCTACAATCATATATTACATAGCATTGAATACAGAAAGAACATTTGTAACCCATTTTAAATCCACATATCAAAAATCTCAGAAATCAATTCGCTAAAATGAAATAATACTTAAATTCTACAAATATGCATTAGACATTATTAAACTGTGTGCACATTCTTATTTTCATAAAATATATTAGGCTTTTTCATTGTATGGAATAAAAGTTTTCAAAGAAAAGCATTATTAAACTATGTGCACATCCTTATTTTCATAAAATGCATTAGGCTTTTATTCATTGTATGATGGGATAAAAGTTTTCAAACAAAGAAAAGCATTATTAAACTGTGTGCACATTCTTATTTTCATGAAATGTATTAGGCTTTTATTCATTGTATGGGATAAAAGTTTTCAAACATAAGCATAATGTAAAAGAACCCATAAATTAAAGAGCTATCCACATGGCCTCAATTGCAAAACCTTGGCCATCTTCCTTCATTACCTTTTGCATTAGCATCTATACACTATCAATTGACTCTCATTAACAACATCAACATGGGTGTCATTTTTTAATCCTTCATTAGTTGGCATTCACACACCACCACCATGACTCTCATTCTCATCAGCAACATTAACATAAGTGTCATTTGTGAATCTACATCACTTAGACTTCTTCAGCATTGACATCATCAACTTTTTTCCTCCATTTAAAATATGGATGTTGTATATTAAAACTTTATGAACCATAACCATGTTTCTGCATGTGTGAGTTGTTTTGTATGTGTAATGTAAATGCACTGATTAAGTCCCAAAAGTGTGGGCCCCTGAGTGTGTGACACATGAAAAAACCATGGGGTATTGGTGGTGGCCTATGGTGCGAGAGGTTTGGGTTGGAGATTCAAACCCTTGTCCCCATGTCAATCACACCTGGGGAATCTAGTGATTTATGGAATGAGTAAGCATGTCAAGGCACCCTCATCCTTGAGGGGATAAGAAATAATAGGCCTCTATGTGTGTGTGGCAAGGGTTCCTATTATGGTGTATTTGGCATTGAAGGGAGGTGAGTGGTCACTTACACATGTACATGTGTATGTCTGTGTACACATCTATGCATATGTGTGTACATGTGGAGTGTATGGTTCATTGGGTGTATAGTGTATGGTTCATTAAGCATGTATTCCTCTTGTGTGTGTGTAGAGTGTATGCATAGTTCATTGAGTCAAAGATTTCATCGCTCAAATTATTTGTGAATGGTTAATGTGGGTAAAGAAGTTAAGAGTTTCCAAGTGATGTAAGCAATTATGCATAGGTGGCATGCTTCTCTAGCATACATGTATGAGTATCGATCTTGGGTGACACACATGTAAGTGGAATCTTACTAGGAGTCTCTCTCTCTCTCTCTCTCTCTCTCTCTCTCTCTCTCTCTCTCTCTCTCTCTCTCTAATTACCATTTTCATCCTCCTCCTTAAATAAGTAATGCGGTAATTTAATATTAAATACAACTCTTGTAGCTTTTATAGGCTATTTTGTTTGATTTTGATGGGTTTTGCTAGAGGCATGATTTTATGTGAGAAAAGGAGTGATTAGGATGCTCATTCATAAAAAGGGCACGTACCGCTCATTTAATGTAAAGTTTAAAAATTCTTTGAGCTTTGCCATGTACCCCATGTGCCCCATTTCCCCCTTTCCCCCCCCCCTCACACACACTACTTAGCCTACCCCCTCCCCTCCACAACCCCCCTAAAACCTTCCCCTCCCTTTTCCTCAAAAAATTGACTCTAACTGCCACCTCTATCGAAGCATTAAATTGAGAGAGAAAAAGAAAGAAAGTGGTCATGTCGTATTCTTAGATATATTCTAAGAAGAAGGCCACTTTCTATTGTATGTATCTTTGTATGTTTGTATGTAGAGGGCGAGAGAAAAAGAGAGAGAGAATATGTGCTATACACACCATGCACCTCCTTTCCTAAAGATTGGTACTTCCCCTAAAAAACACGTGTGAATAATAGGGCACCAAAATATTACCGGCACTAAATAGGGTACCAAAATCTTACATGCATTAACTAACAAATGTTTCTTTTGTTAATTGTTTGAACCTTACCAAAATTTTATTCTATTTTTAGAAAGGTTGGACTTCTGCAATTCTTCCTACACGTCAAAATCTTGTTTTTGTGTGTATTAATTAATGCTTCTTTTGTTGAAGAGCTTGAACCTTAGTAGTTTTTATTGTTCTTTTTGGAAAAGAAGACATAGTCCTTCTTACACATGTATGTACTACTCCTGTAATAAAGTAGGAACTTTTATTTAGGACATGGGCATGGGCTCAAATAGACATTTTTATCTTTTGACCATATGACTTTTGGAATGTACATTGGAGCCTAGAGCTAACATACCTTAGCTTATGGAAGGCTATTTCCATCCTTTGGTGAAAGGCTAAATCACTTACGGATTGTATATGATTTCTTGTACCTTAGCTTATGGTGGAAGTTTATTTTCATCCTTTGGGGAAAGGCTAAAACACTTAGGCATTGTGTATGATTTCTTGCTAATTTCATGTTAATCAACAAAATATTTATCCCAAGCAGCTTATGGTTGCTTCATTTTTCAACTCCAGGGCATGCATGTCACTCCCCCCAAACCCCATCTCTCTCTCTCTCTCTCTCTCTCTCTCTCTCTCTCTCTCTCTCTCTCTCTCTCTCTCTCTCTCTCTCTCTCTCTCTCTCTCTCTCTCTCTCTGAGATTGGCTGAAGGCACTATTGCAAGGAGCATCACTAAGAAAATCATGCCGCCACTAACATGATGAATGTGAAGCAACACAACAGAGCAGGTAACTACAATGTCACTAAGTGGTGCATAGGGACCACCTTCACCATCAAGCCACAAGAATAGTGTAACATACCCATCTTCAATAATCATACATGCCCATGAATTTATGGTCTTTTTTGTGATGTAAAAATCAACATTTTTAATAAACGAGCTATTTCCACTTAGAATCTTAGAATTATGAGTCCAAATTCAGAATCTGCATGCAATTTTATCCTAATATAGGATTTTATAGCATCCAAAACGGACACCGGATCGAGCCTATATGTAAATTTTTAGTTATTTTTAATTAAAATACGATAAACTTAAACCTTAATAAATGCACGACTGGACGGGTGTTTGATTGACAAACGGTTAGCACCCCTACAATCAAGGGGAGACCCTAGACATTTTTTGGCACACATATCGAGGCCAGTGCTCCAAATTAGGGGTCCCTGTCCCAAAAAGATATCATACACACACTTGAGCGCTCGTACAATGCTTGCGCAAGGACCAATTGTTGACCACCCTAGTGTTGTACAATCCACACAGACCACTATGTGGATGCCCATGCTACCTCTGACGTGAAAGGTAATTGCATGCCATAGCTTTTGTTCATGCACAGGCACTATTCCTTTCCCCAGGCCCTTGCAAGCCACATGTTGGTGTACTTTCTCCATACACCATCCTTTGCACCCATGCTTTGCTCTCCCTTTTCCTACACCCGTACACCTGTACACCTGCACCTGTATAAACCCCCCAGCACCTCGTGATTGAGACACCCCCAACACCCTGCTCTGTCGATACTCGGTACTTTGCACAACGCCCATGCCCGAGACAGTCTTCATGAAAACGCCAAAATATCACCTCGAGAGACGTGTACATCAATGAGTCTAGAGAGGTTGCTCCAAATGCCGCCCTATCTCTCCCCTTGGGAGCCCTACAAAGAAATAATGACCAGGTTAGCTTGGTTATTATTTAAATAGAGATTTTTTTAATCTGTAATGTTAACTTTAAAGAAATTAAGAAAGAAGATGCCACTTTTCTTTATACCCAAATTTTTGTGAAATTGTTGTTTTCTCAAGAAAAGTGATGAAATCTGTCATATTCTAAAGTTTAGTTTGTAAATTGTTATCTTCATTGAGTTAAGAAGTACAAGTATTTCTTCTCTCCGCCTCAACGCTAACCCCGTTTTCGTGCTTGTGTAGTTAGGCGGTGATGTTAGCGAGGCCTAGAGTCGACCCAAGGTATCCCTCATACCATTGGGAGAATAAGATTTCGCCAATGGAGGCGAATATTGTGATGCTACCTAGTTCTATAGGGCCTAGGCTAGTGCGATGAATAAGCCCTCCCCTAGCACGTAGACATCCCTCTGAGGGGGCGAGAGGATCAAGGTGATGGCATCTGAGAGGGTGACAGGCCGGCTTGAGTCCTTGCAAGCTATCGACAATGAAGTGTATGGTCCCGTGGGATTGCCTAGTCTATAGAGGCTGGAAGGCCAAATTCTAGATCATCGGCATAATAAAGTAAAGAGCCTGGATTTGGCTATGAATAATTTTGAACACTGTATCTATTTTTTTAAAATCCTTTATTTGTAAACATTGTGTATCATTGATAAAGACTGTTTAAACAAACCATGTGTAAGGGTTTTAATTAAAGAACTTGTTTATTTATGTCAAATAGTGTAGTAGGATTAATTAGAAAATAAATTGACGCGTGAGTTGGGTGGAAAGTGGGAGGATGGAATGCCCTGACACAGCAACATCCTATGGACGGGTGGACCCGATTAGTCAGGTAACTTTCCAATAAATAAATTAAATTGCTACGTTAAATAAATAAACCACTAGGCAACCCTACTCTAGAGGACTAGGTCAGCGGGTGTCTTGTGCCTTGCATAAATGAGAAAAAAAGCATTGTTTCTAGAATATATGTTTTACCTAATGCTAATTTATAAAATAACTTACTAGAATAATTTGAATTGGTGATTGAATGATTGTAGGAAGAGGGTGACACCTACTTAAGATTCTTAGTCTTCTAGTGCATCTTCCATACGGCATGTCTCTCTTCAAATTTCGAGTTCCATGATACTATGGTATAGATACTTGAGAGATTGTCCCTCCTTCATACCTCTCGTATCCAAAGAGGGTGGGATAGAGATCACCTTTGGAATCGTGGGCCAAGGTCTTTTTCATTAGGGCAGACCGAACTGGGAACATCACCACCAATTTAAAGCAGATTCGTTGGATCGAAAAGTTGAAGATGGTTCGTTTATTTAGGTTTGTGGGGTACTCCTAGGCCTAATAGTTTCGTAACCACAGATGGGAATCGCATACCACAACACCACTGGGTATATGACCAAGTAATGTAGGTCTTACCCCCATTGACAAGATAGCCATTTTGGGACACAGCCCAATCTAGAGTCTTACCCCCATTGACAAGATAGCCGTTTTGGGACATAGCCCAATCTAGAGTCTATGACCCTTACTGCTGTCAGTCTTCTGTGTCTTAGAAACTACGGCAGAACCCCCATATTTTACCTATGTAGACCACTCTACTCTCATGTCTAGTTGAGCCTAGGATTTTTTTTTTAACGAGATGAATAAGACTAATTATATTAGTCTCAAACCTTTGTAATAAAACTTGTCCTTGTAAATATTTATGAAATAAAATGATTTTAAAATTTTTACTTTTAAAAGCATGAGCATAATGTAGAGTATGAGTCTTGTAATCCTAAATTTTAATCTTATGATGATGACTAGGATGATCAGCGTCCACTCCCCAATGCATTGTATACAGATGTCCAGGAGAAGAAACTCCTGCTCAAGTAAATGCAACCTCCCTCCTTTAAGGAGGAAGATTTAAATATTGAGAAGGATGCTGAGGTTTGGATTGAAGCAATGGACGATTATTTCTTAGCTTCCGGTACTGGAGTGGCAAACCAGTCCATGCTTGCACAATTTTGACTCACCGGGGATTCTAAGCTATGGTGGAAACAATGGTGCCATGAGACAAAGGAGTCACTGAACACTCCCAATCATGGGAGGATATCAAGCAAGCTGTGAAGGAACGATATCTCTCACCATCTCATGAATCCATTAAGATGAATGAATTTTTAGTCTCAAGCAGTTCAGCTTAACTTTGGAAGAATACTATTCTAAATTCATCACTTTTTGGAAGTATGCCCCGGCCATGACAACTTCCCAGCAAAGTGGCTCGTTTCTGCCAAGGCTTGAATGAACCCTTGGATTCCCGCCTCTCAAAGCAATGAGGCCAAGCACATTGCGAGATGCTCTTATACAAGCAAAGCCTCTTATGAAAGAGCTAAAGTCTAGTGAAGCCAAGCCTCAGAAGAGATCTTACCCTGAAGCAAACACCTTAAAGATCAACCTTACAAGAAGCCCTAGCAGCAGAAATGCTCCCTACTACAATCAAGGGCAGCAAGCCAACTCTTTTTTTCCCCGCTCATATGCTACTTCTTCTAGAGAGGCCCCTCTCTATTTCGAATGCAATGAGCCACGACACTTCAAGGCCAACTTTCCCAAGCTAGCATCATCTCTACCTTAAAGCGGTAGATCAAATCAAGGCTATAGAACCCCCATCCACCAAGGTGCAAGGGGTGGTGGACGTGGCAGAGGCTGCAAAGTAGTTGCTTCGCAATGCCTATGCTATAAGCGAAGAAACAACTCTAGAGATAGCTGAAAAAGAACATGCCATAGTCCATGTAGTAGTAGAACATCAAGGTCCAAATAAAAAATTTGGTGTTATTCAAACCCCAGCCACTCATCACCCATTGTGGCAATACCCATTCATTTCTTTCTCCAAGGTGTTTACAAAAATTAAACTTGGGTCAAAACCCAGCTAGAAGAATGGTTATAGAACTAGCTAGTGGGAAGGAAGTAGTGTCTCAACAACATTCTGTAGGAAACCTTGATTTCGAATTGGGTAGTGAGCAAACTCATGGTCATTTTAGAGTCCTGCCATTAGGAATTTATGATGGGATCCTTGGAATGGACTAGTTAACTGCAAACAATGCTAGTATTCACTGTAGCCAAGAAAGTATCACTTTTAAAAATGAGCATGGCCAAGTAGTATCAATTCAAGGAAAGATAGGTAAACCTAAATCTAAGGTAGTCAAAGCAAAGCATCTTCTCAAAGGAGCACATATGGGACAACAAGTTTTCCTAGTTAAGCTCAACAAATCTGCTGAACCTAGTAAAGAAACAGAACCCTCTTGGCTCCAAGAATTCTTTGACATCTTTCTTGACAAGTTCACATGGTTACCGCCTCCTCGAGAAGTTGATCATGAAATTGAGGTGATCCCTGGTGCTCAACCTGTCTCAAAAACACCCTATAAAATGTCTCTTCTTGAATCCATTGAGCTTAAGAAAGGATTTGTACATCCCAGCAGCTAATCCCAGCAGAGCTAGGGAGCACCCGTTCTTTTCCAAAAAATTAGTATTGTACTCTTCTTCATCTCTACATAGATTATCGGGGGTTAAATCAAGTCACCGTCAAGAATAAGTATCTTATCCCTTGCATCGATGACCTTCTTAACAGCTTTCTTGGGGCCAAAGTTTTTTAAAAAATAGACTTAAGGTCTAGTTATTACCAGATCAGAGTCAAGGAATCAGATACACCCAAAACAGCTTTCAATACCCAACCATTATGGCCACTATGAGTTTACTGTAATGTCATTCGGGTTGACCAATGCTCTTGCAACCTTCAACCACTTATTAAGATATATTTTGTCCTTACTTGGATGAATTTGTACTTGTTTTCTTTGATGACATCTTAGTCATAAATAGTTTTTATGCATAAACATATGCATAAAAGATATTTTTTTATTGTAGTATTCTACCCAAATATAGGGTTTGAGTAGAAAGGGTTGATGCCAAACGGGTATCTCGACCATGAGCTCGAAGGTGATGGGCCAAGGGGGGCCACTCATAATAACTGCCACATTGCTAGTATGGATGTTGGCGCTTCCATGCGTTGTGTTTAGCATCAAGGTAAGGCTGGAGGACATGTATGTCTAGACGGTTCGTAAGCTTTGGTGATGGGCACTTATGGAGTTGTTAAATCGAGCAGGATATTGATAGCCAGCTCAAACTCTGTGTGATCCAGTGGGTCACACAAGTTAAGGGGGTTGAGTGGTAGGTCCACCTCTTCATGTTTCTGCGGGGGTGGCAATGGAATCTCATCTTCCTCCAAGGGTGTGGAGGAAGGGAGGTCAACAAGGAATTGTAAGGGGCAGCTAAGGAAGAGGTAGCGATGACAAGGGTGGCATCGAGGAAAGGTGGGGGCCTTGCTGATGTCGAGGGCATATCGGTGAGGTGCGTGGGGAGGCCCAAGTGAAGATGGAGGGTTGGAGGTGGTGATGGAGATGTGGGTGATGGAGGGGGAGAAAAGGGGTGTTAAGGATGGTGAGGGGAAAAGGGGTAGCTACGGTGGAAGAGGTGGGGGGTGTCTAGGTACAATGATGGGTACTAGGGTAGGGTGGGGGTTGAGAGCTTGGGATTGGTGATGTGTGGCAGGGGTGGAGGGTTATGAGGAAACTAGGGGGTGGGGGGATCATTTGAGGCTTGCTGGTGCATGCCCTGCCATCATCATCATCATTATCATTTGGCGGAGCCATGATTAGGGTGTTTGGAGTAGAAGAAGGCTCTAGCTTCTTCTGCCTCATCAGGGGAAATGTCAAAAGGGTATGGCACGTGGGAATCATCGAATTGTATGATCCCAATGGCAATGATGACCTGCACAACAGCTAAAGGTAGCATCGGCACTGTAAAGGATGAGAAGCCCATAGGGCCAATAGGGTGGGAGCTCCCATCAATGCGGGAGAGATTTGTAGGCCCAATAGTAGACGGTCTCCTAACCCTGGTGCTCAATGGAGGGCTGCTATGGATTTGGAGGCGGGGTAAGGTATGGACAAATACCATGGGGAATAGAAAGGTCAATGGTGGTGTCATCATCTGTGGCATGCCCATACCACATAAGATTAGCCCAGTTGATGAGGTTTGCGGCGTAAGTGGGTGGATGGGAAGTGTGAAGAGGGAAGGAGATTTTGGTTTGGAAGAAAAGGGTGACAAGAATGGATAGGGAGGTGGAGGGAAGTTTGTTGAGGAGATAAGAGAGCATGGTAGAGGCAATGGTCATCGAGGAAAATATAGTGTTGCAAAATAGCAAATTGAAGTGGAGGGTGCAATATTGGAGGTCGAGGAGCTGGTGGGGGTTTTGCAGGGGGTGGGGGGTACGGCAACTCTGTGGTCGATTCCATGAGGGCGTCGACCTTCCTCTCAATTGCATTGGGTACCAGCCTTGAGGGTGGGGTTGCTTAGGTATCCTTCTAGAGTAGGGTTGTTTTTTCCACCTGTTGGTATTGGCTGAAAGAAAGCCTTGAGGGTGGGGTTGCTTAGGTATCCTTCTAGAGTAGGGTTGTTGTTGGTATTGGCTGAAAGAAAGCCAGAGGCGGTTGCATTCAGCCTTGGCATGTGTAGCTCTCCTTGGAAGCTCTTGGGCTTTGTTGTGGTTGAGGGAAAGGGCTTGGGTGGCCTTGTGGTAGAGAGTTTGGGTTTGGGGATAGGAGGTGGAATAGTGGCACGGCTTTGGTGTGAATGGGTTGTGGTAACTCGTCCCAGCCCACTGCATGTTAGATGACCTTTGTCAGGAGGCGGCAAGATTTCCCTAGGGATTCGAGTAGACTGAATGTGTAGATACTCCACCCAATTAACCTAGACACCTTGTGGACAGTTAAGGTGGATAGATTATAACAGTTAAAAATGTTCGGTCTAGCGGGTGTTGAGGAGGAAGGTCAAGGCCCTGGTTAGCATTCAGGGCAAGGAATGTGTTGGGAATCCACTCTGTCCTTTGTGGTCGTTCCCTACTATTGAGATATCGAGCTCATCTAGTGAGGCGCAGTGGACACTGATGACCCGCCTAGGGGGGGATAGGCCCCACACTTACACCACTGCCATGGTTGGTGAGATCATGGGTGATATGCAGCCAGTGGGATGACAGGCTGTGTGACAGCCATTTTAGAGACTGGCATAGTTATAGTGCTAGCTCATTTAGTTGGGTTCACACTATAGAGAACCCTAGTATGTATTTGGTTGAGTACCTTTCATATTGTGTGTACTCTTGTCTTTGTATATGGCATGTTGAGTGAAGAAGAAGAAGATTTTTAGCCTCTCACCTTGTGTGTTCTCTTTTTTTAGGGTTTTGTGATGAGTGTGTGTGTGCTTGTGCAAGAGCTTAAGCTCTCTTCTCCCCTGCATCTTTTCATGGTATCAGAGCCTGGTTCATGCTAAGGTCTTAGCTGCAAGCAAGAGAAGCACATGAAGCGGTACGAGAGTAAGAGCTTCAACTACTCTTCCCTATTTGTGTTGGTGATTACACCCTTGTCAGGAGCTCTACGGGAGGCACCGGCAAACGATCTCTGATTGAGGAGCTTTTTTTTTTGCAGGAGTAAAGCTATAGGGCAACTATATTGTCCTATCGAACGTAATTTTTTGGGCTGAAAACGTGTTTCGGGCACGTCAGGACCTCCGTTTTTCAGAAAGCAGGTGATTTCGAGCACTGCAGGTAAGTCATCGATTCTCTACAGAACTCTATTTTAAGAACTGCAGGAAGACATATTGGTTGTGCAGACACTGTGTGTCCTACAAGGAGGTCAATAGTTGCCATTGGGTGTATGTATGCACATTGAGGTCACTGGTTGTGACATTTGAGTGTAATATAGTACCACTGCAGAAAATATAGCAGTTTGTGCAGCACAAACCAGAGTGCTGTTTCTGGCAAGATGTCAAATGATGGCATAAACCAGATTGTTGCTGAGAAACTTGATAAGAACAACTTCCATGCTTGGAGGTTCAGGTTAACAAATTTCTTGATGGGAAAGGGTTATTGGGACTACATAGAAGGTGAGCATGAAGAGGCACCGGAGATACCGGTGGAGATCAATTAGACTGCTACAGATGTGAAAGAGTTCAAGTATTGGAACCAAGGAGCCAGAAAAGTTATGTATTAGCTCTGTATCAGTATACAAGACACCATGATTGGGCACATTCAGGATGCCAAGTCCCCCAAGGAGGCATGGGACACCTTGGTAAAACTCTATGAAACAAATACCAAGGCATGAAAGATACAGTTGAAAAATGAACTTCATACTATGGAGAAAAAGAGTATGTTTGTGAATGACTATGCATTGAAGATAAAGGGTATTGTGGAATCCCTTGCATCTATTGGTGTTTCAGTTAGATGATGACAAGGTGGAAGTCTGTCTACGTGGTCTTGGGCCACAATAAAAGGCATTCAAGATGTCTATTCAAACGACTTGAGAAAACAATCCCAATTTCACAAATTTGGTGTCTATTTGATTATAGAAGAGAAGAGCTTGGGTGAAGACCAATAGTCTTCACAAAACAAAAATAGTTCAGAGCAACAGGCTTTCTACACAAGTTCAGGAAGAGAACGAGGTAGAGGAGGCTGTGGACGCAATCAAGGAGGTGGCCGAACAGGTAATCAGAATTATGGCCAGCAGCAACAACAACAACAATCCCAGATTTACAACAACAACAACACGCAAGTGGAAGAGGCCAATTCACAGGCAGGGGGAGTCAAAGAGGTCGTGGAAATTGGCAAAGGAAGCATAATGATACACGTGGATGCTTTTATTGTGGTAAGCCTGGACACGTGCAGGCAGATTATTATAAGAAGCAAGCTGACATGCAAAATGGGAAATTGTAGCAAAACAACTATGCATCCTCGAGCAGAAACGATGAGGATAATGAAAGGTTGTTTGTTATGCAGCATGTCGTGAATGCCATGTCTGAAAATGTTGAAGTAGCACATAAAGATGATGTATGGTACGTTGATTGAGGTGCTTCGAACCACATGACAAGTCATGGGGAGTGGTTCAAAGAGATGAAAAACCTTGAAAGACCAGGTTTTGTGGAAACAAGGGATGACACTGCTCATCCAATTGCCCATGTTGGAGATGTGCCATTATCTATGCAGGATGGAAAAGTGAAGTACCTTGCAGATGTACTTCATGTTCCAAACATAACAAAGAATCTGGTTTCAGTTAGCCAGATGATTCAGCAGGGTTTGCAGGTTCAGTTTCACCCTGATGGTTGTTATGTTAAAGACTTTAAAGACAAGTGTAGGTTGGTTGCAAAAGGCAACAGAGTGGGCAGAATGTTTACATTGAATGTAAACATGCTTGAAGTGAGTGTTGCGATGTTTGCAAATGGTTCAGGAATTGTTGCACACACAGACATTTGGCATAAAAGAATTGGACATGTGAATGTGTAGAGAATGAAGTCTATGCAGACTAAAGGAATTGTGACAGGGCTGGCAAAGTTTGAAGTTATGCAGAGAATATGTGAAGCATGCTAATTTGGAAAGCAAAAAAAGCATGTATTTCCACGTAGCAGAAATGTGAGTAGAAATGCACTAGATGTTGTGCATTCAGATGTATGGGGTCCTACGAAGACCATGTCTATGGGAGGCTGTAGGTATTATGTGACATTTATTGATGACCACACAAGGAAAGTGTGGGTATACTTCATGAAGGAGAAGAGTGAGATGTTCACTCATTTTCAGAATTTCAGAGTTATGGTTGAAAAGCAATCAGGGAATATGTAAAGTACCTAAGGTTAGATGGAGGGGGAGAGTACTTCTCCAATGAGTTCTCTGAATTTTTTAAGAAGAATGGTATTCAGAGACAGTTTACATGCAGGTACACTCCGCAGCAAAATGGAGTTGCTGAGCAGAAAAATAGGCACATTGCTGAGATTGCACGAGCATTGATGGAAGAGAAGAATATGCCGCATAGCTATTGGGCTGAGGCTGTTTCTATAGCAGTTTACATCTTGAACAGGACTCCAATTGCAGCCATACATGATGTCACTCCAGAGGAGTGGTTTACTAGCAAAAAACCTGATTTGTCTCATCTGAAAGTCTTTGGATGCATTGCATATGTGCATGTGCCAGATGAGCTGAGAACTAAATTGGATCCAAAAGCTGAAAAATGTGTGTTTATTGGACATTCCCTTGAGCAAAAGGGATACAGGTGTTATAACCTTGCTACACGTGAGTTGAGGGTAAGCAGGGATGTTGTCTTTGATGAGATGAGCTGCTGGTATGCTGCTGAAAAAGAAGCTATTGGGGCTGATGTGAGTGGAAATGTGGTTGCGCAAAATGCAAGTCCGCAATCACAATCTTTGACTGGACCAGGAGAGTCCTTATCTAGTGGTTCATTTGATAGATTATGGAGTGGCAGGCTGCATCATAATACCAATCCTACAAATGTGATTAGTACATCACATAAAGGCAAAGAGAAAGTGGTTGAGCCCCTGAGCATGCCTGACATTTTTGCAGGGCATTCTCATGTTGATGGAGAGTCTAGTGGCTCAGAGATAAGCCTTGTGAGGAGCTTGGGATACTAGCTATGAGAACACCTGGTGTAAAGAAGGTATGGAAGCCATGAATGCAAAGTTGCGAAGATCTGGGAGAGTGAAGAATCCTGTGCAGAGGTTTACCTATGATGGTCATGTGGCACATAACTATGCATACATGGCAAAGGTTGTACAGGTTGTAGAGCCCACATCCATTGATGAGGCTATTGGAAGTGTGTTTTGGGAGAAAGCTATGGATGAGGAGATGGATGCACTATATGGAAATGAGACTTGGGATTTAGTGCAATTGCCTGAAGGCAAGAAAGCCATTGGATGCAAGTGGGTGTACAAAGTAAAACATAATTGAGATGGAAGCATAAACAGGTACAAGGCTAGATTGGTAGCCAAAGGATATGCACAGACATATGGCATTGATTATGAGGAAACTTTGAGCCCAGTTGCCAAGATGGCAACAGTGAGAGTTGTGATAGCAGTGGCTGCGCCAAAGCAATGGTCTTTACATCATATGGATGTAAAGAATGCATTCTTGCATGGGGATTTGCAAGAAGAGGTGTATATATTGCAGCTACCTGGTTATGAGGATGTGAGTCACCTTGAGCATGTTTTCAAGTTGAAGAAAGCCTTGTATGGCTTAAAACAAGCACCAAGAGCATGGTCTGACACTATTGACTTTCATATAGCCAATGTAGATTTCTCGTTGTATGTGAGACACAGTCATAGAGGGGTTGTGCTTGTTGTCATCTATGTAGATGACTTGATCATTACGGGGGACCATGATACAGAGATCTTTGATGTAAAGATCTTACTTTGACAAAAGTTTGAGATGAAGGATCTAGGGGAGCTTAGATATTTCTTGGGCATTGAGGTGATTAGGTCACCACCACATGGTATTGGATTACTGTAGAGACAGTATGGCTTGGACATGTTGTCCAAGTATGGTATGACAGGCTGTAAGCCTATCTCAGTGCCATTGGATCAGAATGGCAAGTTGAATGATTCAGGAGAGATTTTGGAAGATCCTACTATGTATAGGCGCATAGTAGGAAGCTTGATCTACATGATGATCACCAGGCTAGATTTGAGTTATGCTGTTGGGTTGGTGAGTCAGTTTATGTAGGTTTGAGATGCATACTAAGGTATGTGAGGTCTACTTTGCATTGTAGACTATTTTATGAAATTGGGACAGAGATATGTGTACATGGGTACATAGATGCTGATTGGGCTAGTAGTATCTCAGATGATAGAAGATCTACTAGTGGCTTCATGTTTTCTTTGGGGAGTGTTGCTGTGACTTGGAGCAGCAAGAAGTAGCCTACGGTTGCTCTATCTAGTACAGAGAGGCTGAGTACAGAGGAGCTGCTATGGTGGCAGCATGTGAGGTAGCTTGGTTGAGAAAGCTACTTGCAGATTTGGGTCTATCAGTGGGGATAGACAAGTTGTCATTTTCTGGGTGACAACATTAGCAGTATACAGTTGGCCAAGAACCCAGTTTTTCATGCTCGTATGAAGCATATAGAGGTCCACTACCATTTTGTCAGAGAGAAGGTCTTGGCTAGAGATGTTAACCTTGTTTATGTCAGCACACAGGATCAAGTAGCTGACATCTTCACCAAAGCATTGGGTACAGAGAAGCTCCGCAAATTCAGGGCTTCACTTGGTATACATGAGATGGAGTTGAGCTCGAGGGGGAGTGTTGAGATATCAAGCTCATCTAGTGAGGCGGTGGACACACACTGATGACCTCCCTGGGGGATAGGCCCCACACTTACACCACTGGCATGGTTGGTGAGATCATGGGTGATATGCGGCAAGTGGGATGACAGGCTATGTGACAGCCATCATTCTAGAGACTGGCATAGTTATAGTGCCAGCTCATTTAGTTGGGTTCACACTATAGAGAACCCTAGTATGTATTTGGTTGAGTACCTTTCGTATTGTGTGTACTCTTATCTTTGTATATGGTGTGTTGAGTGTTGAGTGAAGAAGAAGAAGATTTTCAGCCTCTCACCTTGTGTGTTCTCTTTTTTTAGGGTTTTGTTAGTGTGTGTGTGCTTGCAAGATCTCAAGCTCTCTTCTCCCCTGCATCTTTTCACCTATTAGTAGGCATGCGCACATAGCACATGATGTTGTTGAGCCGGACATAGGGTTGTTTGATGTAGGGAAGATGAAGGGCATCCCGAATGAGGTCCAGGCTTAGGTGGATAGTCTAGGTTTGGCCCTCTTTATCAATTACTTTCTCTATAGCTTAGTTGGCATCATATGTCTCCACCCATGAAATACAAGTAGTTCAGGAGGTCGAGCCCCAAGGGCTGAAGGGTAGGCAAGATGCTGAGCCCTATTTGCTCTCCCGGTGGGCTGGGTTCACTATAGCCTGATAACAAGGTTTGGTGTAATAGAATAGTTTCTAGGGGGTATGAGGAAGGACCTTAGCAGGAGTAGGCTGCCATGAATATAAGGATAAAAGGCTAGCAAGAAATGTATGAGCTCAAGAGGAAAAACTGCAACAGTTTGGCTAGAGTGAAGGGAGAAAAGTAGGTGAAATGAAGGTAGTGGGTCCTTTATATAGATTTCCTAGGAAGGTACGGGTGTGGCTTCATGGAGGTATGTATGTGGCTTTCCAAAGGTACGGGTGTGGCTTCTTAGAGTGAACAGTCGTGGGTTATCATAGTGAAAATCCACCATGAATAAGTAGATTTAAAGTAAACGACCGTGGCTTCTGAGAGTGATCGACTATGGATTAGCAAATTTAAGGTGGACAGCCATGGCTTATGGAACTGAGAGTGAACGGCCATGGAATTAGTAGATTTCAAGTTAATGGTCATGGCTTCTGAGAGTGAACGGCCAAAGGAGCTTTCAAGACAACTTACAAGCATTCAAAAAAGCATTCAGAGTAGCTTGGACTCACACCAACATTAGACACTACAAAGGCCTAGATTTTCCATGGCCTCTTAAGCACAAATAGACTTGCAAACTCCGCAACAACCTTCTGAGAGTGAACGGTCATGGCTTCTGGGAGTGAACGACGGTGGATTAGTAGATTTAAAGTGAACGGTCGTGGGGTTGTGAGAGTAAACAACCATGGATTGGCAAATTTAAAGTGAACGGTTGTGGCTTCTGAGAGTGAACGGTCATGGAATAGTAGATTTAAAGTGAATAGTCATGGCTTATGGAAGTGAGCATTAATGGCTATGGATTAGTAGATTTAAAGTGAACAGTTTGATTTCTTAGAGTGAATGGCCGTGGTCATGGCTTTTGAGAGTGAATGGCCATGGATTCTGAGAGTGATTGGCCATGGTCATGGCCATGGTCATGGCCATAGCTATGGCTTCTGAGAGTGAATGGTTGTGGCTTCTGGGAGTGAACGGTTGTGGATTCTTTCTTTCTTCTTTTATTTTTATTTTTTTGGGCACTCTATAAACAGTTTTTGTACCCTAAGGCTATACAGCCAGCACCCCATTGCGGGTTTTGTACTAACTCTGATTTGCGAGAGTGAGAAGGCGGCTCCAATTCAGTTTTGGCAAGGTTGGTAGCTCCTTCAAAAGCTTGGATGCTTCATCAGAGGGAGAAATTGGGTAATGGGGGTTTGGAGAGGCAAGTGGTTGAGTGGGGGTGCATCGAGAGGGAGTTAGATGATAAGGGCCGATGGAGTAGCCAAGCTTGAAGGTATGTCACTATTGGAGACAATGGATGGGGTTGTATGGCCATGGCTTCCTCTTGAATATTTGTTTTCCCTTTGGTCTACACAGTAGTGCGGGTGGTGACAACGGAGGCTATCTTGGACGCCGCCATTGGAATTTTTGCGGTGCTGGGATCACGAGAGCAGGAACAGTGCTCATCGGCCACATCGCGGTAACCAAATGTGTCAATTGCCTTCATAGAATTGTTGAGATTTTAGGAGAGCTATAAGGACCCACCTATAGGTAGTCATGGTGTAAGGCCAAGGTTGGTGGCGAGATGATGGTTTTGTTGTGTCGAAAGTCTCCACCTGAGGTTCTCCTATATCCTGTGGGCTTGTGGTTGTCTTATTAGAGGGCAATCCAAGGTATGAGTATTGGGTGTTTGAGTGGGGAAAGTGGATCTTTGGGAAATCTAGAGAATTGTAGCACCCTTATAATAACCTTGGGATTTAAGGATCTTCCTAGGCACCCAACAACGAGGATTACTGGGTTGAGTGCAGCAGGGTCGAGAGTGTGTACTTGTGGCCCATTAGTTGTGTTAGTGAACTTAGAGTTGTTAGGTCCCTCTGTTTTTGGTGCTCGAGTTGCATCGAAGTTGAGTGTATGGATGAGGCTGGACAAGGTGATGGAATATTCAAGTGAGGGAGAGGCCTCTTTTTGGGTGGCATAGTTTTATGTTGGTCGGGGAGCAGGGTGATTAGGGTTAGTGGAAGAGAGTGGTTAACTGGGGGTGGGTGATTGGGTGATAAGGGCTCTTCGTCTATCATCCAGGACTATAACTTGCCCGAGGCTAGTTGTAGGGTTGTCGTCATTGCATCCCAATCAATCTAACACCAATTGTGTCCCATCCATCCGCATCCCAGAAGGATCTCTTCATGCATTGACCTTGCAAGCATACATAAAACTTTCCTTCCAAGGAGTTATTTCCAATGTGAAAGAGAATTGTAATAGTACACCTACACATTGGACTGAATGTGAAGCAACAGTAGTGACCATGGCCAGGGGTGTTCACTAATGTTGGCCTCTCAAGGGAGTGCCACGTGTCATAGGACATTAGATTATGATTAGCTCTTGTATCGACGATAAGCGCTAATATTTGTGTGAAACTCGTCAAGGTGGTCATTCCTAATCACACAACCACGCGGGTTTCACTTCCCATTTATATGTGCACTACGCCTTGTGGGATTGTTTCAGCCACTAGGAAAGGTTTTAGCCCTCTGTATTTGAGTTTCTTTTTGTGATTTTTAGTGTTGTAGAGAAAGGACCATATCCCCCTCAGCCATTTCTTTGTCCTTAAGGTGGTCATCAAACCACTATTTGTGCCTTAGTTTTTCCATAATCATGTCATACACAATTGTGAGGCGTGTTTCATTAAGCTTTTCAAGCTCAAAATCCGGTTGATCTGTGAGTTTTTTTTGTACCGCCTCTTAAGATGTACACCAAGAATTCCATAAGCACGACAGCTTCAATGCCATAGGTTAGACTAAAGGGTGTCATATTTGTGGCTACTTTATATGTTGTGCGATATGCCCAAAGTGCTACCGCGGGAACTTTTGTTTCCAATCGTTTTGGCTAGCCTCTATTGTTTTGGTCAAGATAGTGTGTAGGACTTTATTTATTCTTTCAGCTTGACCATTGGCTTGGGGGTAGTAGGGAGAGGATATTCGGTGAAGAACTGTATAACTTCATTGATGAAGTGTGTGCCATTATCACTCACCAGCTTGAGAGGGCACCCAAAATGAGTGATGATGCACTCATAAAGGAATTTTGCCATGGACCTTGCATCAACTTTTCAGGTGGCCCTAGCTTTGACCCATTTCGTGCAATAGTATGTGGCCACTATAACGTATTGTGCCTAAGTGTGTCAACAAGCAACCAGACTAATGGGTCCCACAAAATCGATGCCCCACTTCTCAAATGGTTGTATGAACATGTTTGGATTCAGGGGCATTCTATCCTTACTTTAGAATTGCTACTCACCTTATGACATTCATTGCATCATTTAATGTGTATTTTACAACATCTCCAAACAAACTGGGCCACCACAATCCTGCTGTAGGATTTTTTGAGTAGTGCCATTTGTTGCTTGTAATTCCAGAGTGGGCTTGCTCTATATTCATCCTCTTGAACACAACATCTCACAATTCTATCCTTACCTTGCTTGTAAAGTTACCCCGCGATCAACTAATAGGAGATAGCCTTTTTGATGAGGCGTCTTGCTCTGTCTTTGTTGATAAGTGGTTTGGTGGGTAGGCCGTTAGCAAGGAAGTGTGCAATTTCCTCTCCCCATTCAGGAATCAAGCATAGATGAAACAAGGGGGCATCTGGCAGGTCATCGGTGGCTCACCATATTAAGGATGCGTGACATATGGTTGGCTAAGACATGCTGTGAGCCTTTTCGTACCATGAAAGTAAAGCCAAATTCTAGCAGAATCAGTAGCCAACCATCTGGTGATTATGCCCATGGTACAAGGTTTAATTTTACGAGGTAAAGGGATTATTTATGAGGTAAAGGGTTTATTTATTATTACGAGGTAAAGGAGAACTTGATGGTCCACAAATAAAATAAACTTGGTTGCGAAAAGATAATGGCAAAACTTTTTAACCGTGTAGACCATGGCTAACCCTTCTCTTTCTGTGGTGTGGTAAAGTTCCGTTCTGCCCTCGTTTAGTTAGCAATTGGTAAAGCTAATAGAGAAATCCCTATTGTGTTCCTTGGTTGAGCCAGTACGCACCCGATTGCAAAGGTAAAGACACCAATGTAAACATGAAATATGATCTCCCAATTTGGAGATCGCAAGATGAGGGCACTTGTGCCAAGGCTTTCTTCAAGGTATCTGTTAAAACCCTAAGATCTCTCTAGATAATTGTTATGCATAAACATGCATAAATTAGGCATAAACTCAACCACCCCCGAGCCCAAGGGATGCACACATGAATTATAAATGAAATGCATCATACCTCTACCTTGATGTCCCATACCATCAAGAGGTATAACTCCAATCCAATAGCATGTAGCTATAGTGTGAAATGGTAGATGAGTAGATATGGACCTCTACACAAGAGACCATAGCATAAGCCTCCAAGCCCCCAAGCCTCCCTTGAGTGTGCCCCATGCCCCTATTATATAGGAGGGCCCTTAAGTGACTCTTGACTTTCCATTTCCCATGTGTGACCCTTGGATGCCCGACCCTTACCTTAACCCTTAAGGTTAGTCCTAACCCATGCTCCACTAGAGCTTGTTCCCATGCTCCCATGCTCACAAGCCTAATGTGGGTTAGCCTCCTAGTATATGCACACATAATGTGCATATAACATAGCACACATAATGTACATATAACATACTTCCCCTCTCTCAAAACATGTTATCCTCACCTCCTAGTTTCCCTTTCTTTCTATTGCTATGAAAGACTGGATGAACTCTAACATGTGGAGGTATTTTTAAGTTCAAACGCAACCGTGCCAATCCGATGTATAACTCGTAAATGGACCACAATATCTAGGAGATAAATTCGAGCATTTTTCAAAAAGTCTGAGAATCTTTAGGAACATTAAAATAAACCAACGCTCTTGGTTCAAAAGACCGAGATGAGCATCCCCTATTAGCATAAAATCGTTGAGCACTCCTGATAGAATCCCGAGCTTCGGTCAGCATTTCCTACATATATCACGCAAGAAATCCCTCGATGCATCAAGCTCGATGTCCTTAAGACTGACATCAATAGGTGCCCTGGGTTGATATGCATGCATAAGTATGCACGGACTAAAACCAATAGCCGTATATTTAAAATTGTTATAAGCAAATTCCATCATTGGAAGATATTTTTTCCAATATGATGATTTTCTAGAGACATATGCACGAAGCATATACTCTACAATTTGATTCATACGCTCTGTTTTTCCCATCAGACTACGGATGATCAGAGCAATTCTCATTCAAAGTAACTTCCTCGTTTGTAAACCATTCGAAATAAAGTAGGAAAACATGGCATTATAACGGCAAAAACCAGGGATTCATTGCTGCCCCGACATACCCACATCTGCATATGGAATAATCGACATCCTGAGTTACCCATATTGTGAGAACCCTCTGCCCCCTCTGCGCACCGGACTCTCGATAGTAGCTGGCAGCGGAAGCAGCCCCCTCATGCGCGGGGTAGGGTTTCTCACTCGGGGCCTCGCCCTCGAATGTCCGGGCACGAGACTAAGCTGGTGGGTGGTCATTCCGAAAACTGAAACCGAGAAAATTTCCCATGCCCGAAAAGCGGGGACGATTCCACCTTTTTGAATTTTTCTTAACACGTTTTCTAACGAGATCAAAATCTAAACTATCCTTCACCTGAATAAACCAGATAGAAGGAAACTATCACTGATATAATTTGATCATCTGAGCAATTCAACGCTTTTTTCCTAATCAAGATCAGGCGCACAGTCGTTGATCCACTCAATTGAGAAATTTATCAGAAATTAACTAACTACTCAAATCCTAGCGTAATCCTATGATTTTTCAGTTTGATTATTAAAACTCCACTGATTCCAGCCTAACCCCATCTGGCCCATGGGTTAGCCACCACCCTGCCACCACTGGAATCGGTAGAACCAAACAAGTACTCACCCACCCATAATTGAAATGCCTTTCTTAACTTTAGCTTTAGAAAACAGATACGCACACACTCCTCTTTAAAACTTTAATTTATAAAACAATCCATTGACAAACAATTACTGGGTATAGATGTCACAACTCAAAATTTCCATTCAATCCTTGTTTCTCACAACACAGTATCACTCTGGACTCTCCATTGAGACCAGCCGGTTAACAATGAGATCCAGTAAACAGATTACAATAAGTTTCTCGTCATCATACATATATATCTTCCACGACATATGCATGGGTGTCCTCGGCACCGCGAGCCCGTGCATCGTCTGGTCAGGACCCTCAAGGATCCTCCTTAAGTGTCCTGGCACTTCACTCAGGGAGACTGCTTTGTCAGCCCTTGTCCATCGCACCGGAAGCGTACCATTTTAACCATACCCAGGCTGGTCAAGACCTCAGTAGGTTTTTGCTGCGTGAGCTGTCCCTCAAACACTCCCCGCCAACCGAACTTCCCTTAGATAAACATATATGCCAAATGCTCCTAGTCCTTTAAGAAAACAGGGTTTCTATGCAAGTTTTCAGTTTTGATTTTGTTTGAAAACCATGAATAATCTTAAATTCGTATCTCAATACTTCTAGATCCAGGTCTGAATTTCAAACCAAATTCCTCGAATTCTGTTAACTTGATCCTCAGATCAAAATCAAAAGTCTTACTTAGTTTCAGATTCGGTGGGGGATTTGAATACATTTTTCTTGAAATGAGCACATCGTCATTGGACGAAGGAATTAGGTCTTGGTCATCAATAGTCTGAATCAGAGTTTAGGTCTCGAAAGGTTCTTCCTAAACTCTCTTTCTCGAAAGGTACTATTTTTAATTTCTCTTTTTCTAAATTTCGTTCGATGAATATTTGCTTACAAATTTATAAAACATGAATTTCTTATGAGGAATAAAATAATCATTTATCTCGATCTCCGACTTCGATAGTTTAATTGAATTTTCTCATTACCATCTTAGTGAATATGAAACGGTAGCATTTCTTCTCACAGATTATCTACTTATTCATTTTTCTAATTTTTACGAAAATTAAACAGAGGATTAAGGAGATCCCTTATTTAATTATAAAGATTCTATATGCATCTAATTATGCATAAAATCCAATTCTGATGAAAGTCACACGTTTATCATCATAAAAATCCTTTATGTTGAAAATCACTCTTTTATCATGAAAGACTTTCTTTTATGCATATGTTTATGCATATAAATCATTTATGATGAAAATCACTCTTTTAATATAAAAGAATTTCTTTTATGCATATGTTTATGCATAAAAATCATTTATGATGAAAATCACACTTTTAATATAAAAATATATCTTTTATGCATATGTTTATGCAGAAAAATCATTTATGATGAAAATCTCGCCATTTTGGGTCAATCTCGCATACCTACCTATCCGCTAGATGCTAGGCTTTGGACTTGTTCCGATAAGAGTAGATAGTGAACCCTAAATTGCAATACAACTTCCCTTAGTTTGCCATATTGACGTCCCAGGAGCCCATGCACTGAGGCTAGCATATGCTAACAAAGATGCACGCCTTCATCAGTTGCATCGCCCAAAACCAATATGATCAGGTTCAACCAGGCCATCATGATGGCCACAATTAAATTTTTAAACCTCATCATCACACTCTTGGAAGCCTTTCCATAATGGGACCATTACCATAAGCCATTGTTTATTGTATATTTAATCATTGTGAATAGATATAAGAGCATAGAACAATATATTTATCGTGTGAATAATATGTTGTTCACCAAATTGAGCATGCTTCCTTACACAAGAGAGGGGGAGAGGAGAAGAGAAGAAGACCATGCAAGGGTCAGTTCAGGAACTAGCAGTTAGCCAACCCTAATGAGGGTTAACTCCCCTATGTGAGGCCGATAGGGGGTCACTCCATCACCACTTGTGTCACTCAAGTGGAGCTTCCACGAGCTAGGTAATGAGCAAAGAGAAAAGGAGCCATGGAGAGCTCAACCCCTACTCCATGCCTTTATGTGTGCAAAAGTGAAGATGAAGAGGAAGATAAGAAGATGGAGAAGAAGAAGCAAGCCAAGAAGCCATCACCTACATGCACACACCAACAATCAAGTAAACAAGCATAAACCTACACAAGCCTACCACCATAGCCACAAGAGAGTGACTGAGGGAGGGAAAAGTTGAATGTGATAATGGGATTTTCCCTTTTCATATTTCATAATTCACATATATATATGAGCTCTCTTTTTACAATGGCCAATTGCCCATTTAACAATTGGGAGCCCAAAACTGATTTCTTAGTTCTATGTACACCTAGGCTTATTCTTATGGTGGTTAGCATTACAAAAGTCATAAGCTCAGTCATCCCATATATCTTTTACATGAAGTGCTTAGTGCGGCTACATAAAAATGAGTTACATGAAGCATAACTATGCTTAAAAACAATGTTAACCAGTGTGGTCAACATATCCCCTCCCTAATTCAAATCTGTCCTTGGAGCTGGCAAGTATAATCAGTAATAGCCGTCCTTGGAGCTGGCAAGTATAATCAGCAATAGTAGATGGAATATGTTGTGATAAATCCCATATATCTTTTACATGAAGTGCTTAGCGTGGTTACATAAAAATGAGTTACATGAAGCATAACTATGCTTAAAAACAATGTTAACCACCAGTGTGGTCAACATTTCCCCTCCCTAATTCAAATCCATCCTTGGAGCTGGCAAGTATAATCAGCAATAGTACATGGAATATGTTGTGATAAATCTGTACCGCAATTTGGGATACGAGGGGGATCGGTGGAAGACCTTGTGGCTAGTCCATAATGTTGTTACCATCATGTCCTCGAAGGTTTGCAATCACCAAGTAGGCATCCATTGGATGCTCTCCATGGCTCCCTTTCTCTTTGCTCATTACCTAGCTTGTGGAAGCTCTACTTGAGTGAAACAAGTGGTGGTAGAGTGAGCCCCTAGTGGCCTCACATAGAGAAGTTAACCCTCGTTAGGGTTGGCTAACTGCTAGTTCCCAAACCGACCCTTGCATGGTCTTCTTCTCTTCTCCTCTCCCCCTCTCTTGTGTAAGGAAGCATGCTCAATTTGGTGAACAACATGTTATTCACACGATAAATATATTATTCTATGCTCCTATATCTATTCACACAATGATTAAATATACAATAAACAATGGCTTATGACTCATTTCCTACATAAAATTGTATTGCTCATAAATCTTATCTAATAGGGCCATAAAATAACTTCCTATATAAAATTTTTTTTTAAAAGAAACATTTGTATGGAGCTAATTTTTAGTAGAGGCACGATAGCTCTCAGAAACGAGACAGAAATGGATTGAAAGAGGTAGGGATGTCACGGTGTTACGAGAGAACGGGAGAAGGCTACAATAAAGAGGGGGGATGCTGTGTGTGTGTGAGAGAGAGACGGAGATGGGTTGAAAGAGGTAGGGATGTCACGGTGTTACGAGAGAATGGGAGAAGGCTACAATAAAGAGGGGGGATGCTGTGTGTGTGTGAGAGAGAGATGCAATGAGAGAAAGCGTATGCTATTTAATCGACATGTTATTTTATCACATCTAGTTTTATGAACATGCTATCACAAGCATTTTTTGTTAGTTGTTGCATGGATTCATAGGATTTTCAAGGAATACTCTTTTCATATTAGTGGGCTAAAGCAATAAAAGCATTGTAGGCACACATAATCACTCAAATGATTAGCTATCCTATTAAGTCCCATCTCTACCAAATGAGATTATCCATGTTGTTGTCTATTGATACAAAAGCACTCCTCTATTTGTAAGGTCCCCCGCTTCCTAAATAGGGGAAACCTTTAAGATAGTCTACTAAGTCTAACTTGGGATAGTTTCTTACTCATCGACAACTTGACCATGTAAGATACAAGGATACGATTAGTAGATATGACCTAGTTCTATCTCATAGGGGGAGCATGGTCTTTTTAAAGGATTTCTAAAATCAAACCACTCATAGAATGATCAACTTTAACTCGGGAAACCTCTATTCTTGACTTAGAAACAATGCCTTTTTCCTCATCTATGCAAGGCACAATAGTTGACCTAGTCTTCTAAAGTAGGGTTGCCCAGGGATTTATTTATCTAAGGTAGCGCTTTCATTAATTTATTGGAAAGTTACCTGACTAATCGGGTCCACCCGTCCATAGGATGTTGCCGTTAGGGCATTCCATCCTCCCACTTTCCACCCAACTCGCGCATCAATCTATTTTCTAATTAATCCTACCACACTGTTTGACATAAATAAACAAGTTCCTTAATTATAAGCCTTACACATGGTTCGTTTAAATAATCTTTATCAATGATACGTAATGTTTACAAACAAAGGATTTAAAAAAATAGATACACCTATAGATTGGGCAATCCCTACGGGGCCATACACCTTATCGTCTCGCAGTTGGAGGACTCAAGCCGGCCTGTTGCCCTCTCAAGCTCCATCACTTAGTCCTCTCGCCTCTCAAAGGGATGTCTACGCACTAGGGAGGAAGGCTTATTCACCGCACTAGCCTGGGCTTGCAGAACTTCGCAATATCACAATATTTGCCTCCATTGCGAAATCTTATTCTCCTAATAGTATGACAGATCCCTTGGGTCGACTCCGGGCCTCGTTAACATCATCGCTCGGCTACACAAGCATGGAAATGGGGTTAGCATCGAGGTGGAGAGAAGATAAACTTGTACTTCTTAACTCAATGAAGATAACAAATTACAAACTAAACTCTAGAATATGACAAATTTCATCACTTTTCTTGAGAAAAAAATAATTTCACAAAAATTTGGGTATAAAGAAAAGTGGCATCTTCTTTCTTAATTTCTTTAAAGTTAACATTAAAGATTAAAAAAATCTCCTTTTAAACGATGATCAAGCTAACCTGGTCATTATTTCTTTGTGGGGCTCCCAAGGGGAGAGATGGGGCAGCATCTGGAGCAACCTCTCTAGACTTATTGTTGTTGTGTGCGTCTCTCAAGGCGATATTTTGGCGCTTTCATGAATGAGCCATTCTGCCCGCCTTCTTGTAGCTTGTGACATCACAAATCCAACGCTTCAATCGGATCATAATTCGGAGCTCGTTTACTAAAGTTACAAGCAAAAAACCCCTAGGTGTGATCACCTCTAAGAGGCTAAAAGCCCTTACTAATGCCACCGCTAATGGGGGGGAAGGTGTCCTTAAACTAGATTTGTAAGGAGAAGGCTACAGCTAAAGGGAGAGGAGGGGGAGCCCTCCCTTAAGTCTATTCACATGGGGGGAGGGAGAGCTGCTAAGGACACTCTACCTTCAAGGAGGGTGAGACGAGGCAAGAAATATTCTACAGAGGGCTTACTTGGAGATGGGCAAAAATGGCTTACTAGAAGACTATCGGTTACGGGCGTTGTGCAAAGTACCAGGTAGTACAGGCAGTAGAGCAGGGTGCTGGGCGTGTCTTGATGACCACAAGGTGCTGGGGGGTTTATATAGGTGCAGGTACGATTACGGGCGCAGGAATAGGGAGAGCAAAGCATGGGTGCAAAGGATGCTGTACGGAGAAAGAACACCGACATGTGGCTTGCATGGGCCTGGGGAAAGGAATGGTGCCTATGCGTGAGCAAAAGCTATGGCACGCATGTATCTTCTAGGTTAGAGGCAACATGGGCATCCACACGGTGGTTTGTGTGGACCGTGCAATAGGGCAATTGAGCTTTGGTCCTTATGCGGGCGTTGTATGGGCACCCGAGTGTGTGCATGACATCTTTTTGGGACGGGGACCCCTAATTTGGGTTGCCAGCCTCCTTCGATATGTGTGCCAGAGTGCTCGGCGCGCGGGGGGGCATTTCAATCAAAATGTATGGGGTGTCACCCTGGTTGTAGGGGTGCTAACCGTTTGTCAATCGAACACCCGGTTGTGCATTTATTAAGGTTTAAGTTTATCGTATTTTAACTGAAAATAATTAAAAATTTACGTATAAGCTCGATCCGGTGTCCGATGTTGTAAAATCCTATATTAGGATAAAATCGCACGTAGATTTTGAATTTGGACTCAGAATTCTAAGATTCTAAGTGGAAACAACTCGTTTATTAAAATTGTTTGTTTTTACATCACAAAAGACCATAAATTCATGGGCATGTATTATTATTGAAGATGGGTATATTACATCCTTCCCCCCTTAAAGAAATCAAGATGTCCTCATCTCGTCATGAATTTGGCATAATCCTTAAGAGTGTCGCTTCATCTTCCCAAGTCGCATCTTCTTCAGGGTAATCTTTTCATTATACTAGATGTTCTACAAGAGTTCTATCACAGAGTTGCCTTTCTCTAGAATCTATGATCCTACTAGGCTACAACTCAAGGACTCCCTGAGTTGGGATTACAACTTGTTCATCATCAAGAATATGATCGAGACTAGGTGGCACATAAGGCTTTAGCAATACTATTGGGGCTGTAATTGTATGTGAAATCTATTTTTAAATGACTGTTTTATGTCAAGAATGCTAGGGTAGCATTTTGACCATCTTGTGAATGAGGTCATGGAGATCTATCTGTTAAAGTTGCAACTGCTGGACGGAGAGTCAATGGAGGACGTCTCGCGTAGCAAGGTCGGCCGAGGACTTGCGGTTTGATTAAAATGGTGTGCTTCTGGTATAGTGGATGAGGGACCAAGGAAGCGGCCTATGAGTGAAGCGTTAGGTGACTTGCGAAGGATCCTAGAGGGTGCTGACCATACGCGCTTGGGCTCTAGGTCGCCGAAGACACCCACAAGTACGTCGGGGAAGATATTGAAACAAGGAGTAAGAGTTGTTTTCTGAATTCGGGTGTGGATCTGGTTGATTAACCTTGCTGGTCCTCAACGGATGAGTCCATGACTCTTTTATATGGATCTGTTGGTTGATCTTGCTGATCTTCCATGGAGATTCCATTTTGTTATGTGAATATATTGCCGATTACTATGAGCTAAGAACTACCGAAAAGGCCCCTGAGTGAACAGGTGGTGAGCATTCTGGTTGCCAATGATGCCATAAGTACATCGATGAAGGAATGATTGGAAAAAAGGATTCAACCAAAGATTTTGAGGATTGCGATCAGTGACACAATGGTTTCATTAAAGGATTGTTTAAAGATAGCTGATGCTGAGAAAAAAGGCAATTTCATATTGGGTGTGTAAGTGGTATGACTAGTTTTATGTTTGCATGAACATCCGGCTAGGGGGCCTGGGAACTCTTTTCCCTGGTACCCGGGACAAAACCTAACCAAATTCCTAATTGGATCCCATCACTACAGTGGTTGGTGGGAAATTGGCTAACCTATGGGACTGGATGGGGTTAGGCTGGACTGATGGATCCATAAATTGAGACTCAATTTCTGTTTAGTTCAATAGATGAAGTAAATTCCGGACAAAAATTGTTCTATGGAAAAGAATCAATGGCGGCTATGCCTCTTAATGAGGAAAAAAGCGTTGGTCTCTATGATCCAAGTACAGTCTTTTTTCGTGATCTGACTATGGGACTTACGGGTTCGGTCAGATGAGCTCAGTTAGTTCATGCTACCGCCCCAAGGCATCGACCTCGCAATATCAAGGAAACCCCAAATATGCAAGGATTCTATCCCCTAAGGAATTCCCTAAACAAGGATGCGCAACAACAAGGCACTCACGAAAGAAAAAGGCCACAAAGATAGGTAAAGGGGATAGCCACGTGGTCATAAGGAGGGGGTCCGATGATGGGACACCACCAATGCATCCTCTTCCTCATCTGATGAGGAGAAGATGCAACCTTAAGTCCCTCTACCCAAATGGCAAATAGATCCCAATCAGTTATCTTGAAAGTTAGCTTAATACCCAAACCTTGTTGAAGAGAAGAAAAGGCTAAAGGCTGCTCAAGAATTGGTCAAGGACTATCAGGCTCACTTAGAGGAGGAACCTCAAGCAACAAACCTTGCGGAATGTCCCCCTATGCCAGACATTCAACCAACTAAGAAAACCCAAGAGTGTAACAAAGGTCTCGAATGACCGAGTACTTCCTAAGAGAAGTCCTTTAAAAAATAGAGCCAACAGCCATGGCAATCCCGCACCGAGAAGATCCTATTGTGGAGTATCTCCAGAACCTGAGAGACAATCGCCTAAGAAGAATGGACATAGAAGCTCATGTTTCACTATATTATACCCACAAAATTGCCTAATTACAAACAATGGTGATCCCACCCCCAGGGAACCGTATCTATTCCAAAAGACATTGCTAGACTTTCCTCCTTCCTTTCTTCTCAAATCTAAATGCCCATTGGCACCTTACTTCAAGGTAGCCTGAGCTTATGGAAAGATTTGAAAGATTAGATGAAAGGATGCCTCGGAGCAAGAATGGAAGAGCCTATGGAAATAGGAAGTTCTGAACGAGATTGACAAGGATGGATTCATAGAACCACAGGGAATCACCAACGTCCCACATGGTCTTTGAAGGAGACGAACTCAACGCAAAACTACCCCTAACCTTCAATGGCCTTCAAGTCACCCACCATCCTGGATGAAGGAGCAAGAGTGAGCATTGTTTACCACACAATGCTAGGGAGAAATGGGGAGCACCTACCATGGATGACATGGCCTTACTTGTGAAACTTGATGAGACGGAGCCACCGCAAGGCCCATAAGTCTTGTGCGGGATTTGAAGATAAATATCCTTGGAACCAACTTCCGACACACCTTCGTGGGGTGATGAACTTTGGCCAACATCCTATTTCTTACAATTGCATCTCAGGACATCCCTTCATGAGGGAAACCAAAATGATCCATGACTAGGACATGGATCATATCTACATCCAAAAGAAAGATCAAACACTAAAGGTCAACTTGTGCACGTGGAAAGTCCATCCTATGAGTTGTCGACATTTTGCAGAGGATTTGGTTAATGACTAGATCCACTACAGTCCACTTGTGCCAAACATGCCATAAGGCGATTGATGAGGAGTGGAATAGTGTAGAGTTTGCACCCCTTCCAAAGCTAGAAGACTCTGACAATTGGATGCATATCCTTGCTACCTTGCTACCTTGGACATACTCCCAAGATGCATGGGTACCAGATTTGCTAACGCCATTGATAGGTAAGAAATCACATTTCTCTATATGCTCAGTGCCGCGTTCATGCCTGATGCCACAAGCCATGAGCTTGGGAGGGGCAGTGAAGAAGGATTGTGGGGAAACCATTTACATAAAACTTGTAAACACAATGGCTTTTGAGGAAAAGATGTAAACATCTTCCCAACCAAGTCGGAGGAACATTGGTTGAGATACATTGAGGATGTTCACACATGCATATTTTTGCCATGCCTAGCAAAAGGAGCTTGATGGCATTCCCATTCGAGTTCACACAATAATCGCAAAGCTAAACAAACCAGCCGATTCCTAACCTAATCCTCAAAATCTTTGCTGCTCTATGCGCAAAGCACGAAACAAAAAATTGGTGCTCATCACGAAAAAAGAAGCCAAAAACTAATGGAAGAAGAAAGTGATAAAGCCGAGGAGACTAAACAAGTCCCCAAATCACTTCAGGGCCTTCAAAGTCACAGCCCGTTTTGTACAATATGACATAGCCCAAAGAACCCATGATGGGAAGCTAGGAAAATCTTATGATGGTCCAGCCAAAGTTAAGGAAATTAACCTGGCGGGCCTAGGCAAAGATAAAAAACCCATCTACATAGGGGAAGAAGAAAAAGACCTAGTCGCTCTCCTCATAGAATTTCAAGATTTCTTTGCATAGAAGTATACATACATGAAGGGCATGCCTCCCAAAGTGGTTAAACATACCATCCCTATGGAGAGAGTGAGATCAGTGAAACAAACATCCTACCCTATGAACCCCAAATACTCCAAGATGGTATGGGAGGAAATTGAACGACTTATAGATGTCAAATTCATCTACGAGATAGAGCACACAGAAATGGGTGTCACCCATAGTGCTAAAGGTAAAGTACAAGTGTGCATAGACCTCAAAAAGTTTAATGTTGCCACAATACGGGATCACTATCAATGCATTGCCTTTCACAGAGCATGTGCTCGAGAGAGTTGTAGGAAAGGAAGCCTATAGCTTCCTTGGTGGATTTTTTTGGGTACAATCAAGTGTTGATCGATCCAAAGAATAAACATAAAACAACTTTTGCTAAATGGGGTATGTAAGCATGCCATTTGGACTAACCAATGCCCTAAGCACCTTCCAACGCCTAATGTGCACAGCTACAATAACCAATGCCCCAAGCACCTTCCAACGCCTAATGTGCACAGCTACAATAACTTCAAAAATTCCTTGAAGTCTTCATGGATGACCTCTATGTCAACTTTACATGGAAAGCACATTTGTGGCATCTACAAAAAGTGCTAGAGAGATGCTGACTCTACAGGATCTCTCTCAACCCTCTTAAATGCCAATTTAAGGTTCGACATAGGGTAATTTTAGGACACATTATCTCAAATTATAGAATCTCCACCGAATGATAGTAGGTGCGACTCATTCTTGAGCTGCCACCCCTGACCAATTTCAAAGGAGTCCAGTGATTCATGGGACATGTTGGATATTACCAATGTTTCATCTTCATGTATGTCAACATTTCTTGTCCCCTTCATGGACTCTTGGTAATCTTTGAATGGATTGAGGAGTGCCAACAAGCATATGATACTGTTATATGTACATTATGTATGCTATGTTATATGCACATTATGTGTGCATATACTAGGAGGCTAACCCACATTAGGCTTGTGAGCATGGGAGCATGGGAACAAGCTCTAGTGGAGCATGGGTTAGGACTAACCTTAAGGGTTAAGGTTAGGGTCAGGCATCCAAGGGTCACACATGGGAAATGGAAAGTCAAGAGTCACTTGAGGGCCCTCCTATATAATAGGGGCATGGGGCACACTCAAGGGAGGCTTGGGGGCTTGGAGGCTAATGCTATGGTCTCTTGTGTAGAGGTCCATATCTACTCATCTACCATTTCACACTATAGCTACATGCTATTGGATTGGAGTTATACCTCTTGATGGTATGGGACATCAAGGTAGAGGTATGATGTATTTCATTTATAATTCATGTGTGCATCCCTTGGGCTCGGGGGTGGTTGGGTGGTTGAGTTTATGCCTGATTTATGCATGTTTATGCATAACAATTATCTAGAGAGATCTAAGGGTTTTAACAGTGGTATGAGAGCAATCTCTATTTAATTGTTGTTGATTTTTTTTAGTAAACTTTAATATTTACTAATAAAAATGTTATTTTGTTGATTTGTGTTGATGAATTTCACGTGGATCGTCAATATGGCGATTGGAATGCATGTTACTACAATTCAATGGATGAATCGATGTTGCGGGGGAATTTCGTGAGTTTAATGCTATTTTTTTCTATTTTTTTATGGTTTAAAATAAGCATTAATGGAATTTTTTACAAAAATACCACATATTTTATGGTGGATTATTTTGGTAGAATGGATTTTCTAAATTTATAAAATTTTTAGAAATTTTTTTCTATTTTTTTAGAAATTTTTTGAGCATTTTTATGATTAAAAATGTATTTTTTAATACATTTTTGCGGGTTTTTCCTGCGGGTTTGCGATCAAATTTCTATTGATTTTCTGCTGAAATGCAGTAGGGTATAGCATGTTGATGTATGAAATGCTCTCCTGTCGTGTGCGTGGGATCCTCTCTGCCTCTCAATTCTAATTTCTTCTTCTTTTTTCCGTGAGAATTTCTCTTAAAAGGGATTTTTTAAACATTAATCATAATTTAATTAAAAACTATAATCAAATGATTAAAGTTAACCCCTTTGTTAAAACAGAGAGGGGAGGAGAGAGAGAAATGGAAGGGAGAAGATGGAGAGGAAAGAAGGGAGAAGAGAGGGAATTTCTTACTCTCTCCCTCTCTCATTCCTTGCGCGTAGACCGGGGGGCGGGGGGTGCACTGCAACCAGCCGGCGAAAAAATCGCCCCCCTTAAAAAAATCAAAATCCAAAGCTTATTTTTTAATTTTTTTTAAAAAAGAGTTTTTTTATTATTAAAAAAAGCTTTTGGTGGAATTTTTTTCAAAAAAAAGCTTGGAAAAAAAGCTAGAAAATGTGAAATTTGAGATAAAAATTCTTTGAAAATTTTCTGTAAAATTCTTCTTGAAACTTTTTGGCTTTTCATCTTCCGGAAAACCTTTGTCTTTCCGTTTTCCTGAAACCTTTTGGCTTCCCGAATTCCAGCAAAACTTTAGACCTTCCGTATTTCGGAAACTTTTGACCTTTCACATTCCAATTTTTTTTGTCTTTTCATTTTTCCAAAACTTTTGGCTTTCCGTATTCCGGGAAAACCGTTGGAATTCTGAAATTTTTTGACCGTTCGAATTCTAAAATGCGTTCGGGGTAATTTAAAAATTCTTGAAAAATTAGTGAAAAATTAGACAAAGGTTATTTTAAATTTTGGAAAAATGTGGGGTTGGTGTTTGGCATGTGGTGTGTCCATTCAGGTGCCCGTGACCATTCAAATTCCTTTAAAAATATATTTTTTGACCCAAAAAACTAGGAAAGTTCCATTAAAATTGTAAATTTTCATTGGATTTGAGAATTGTCGAGCGGAATTGGAAATTTCGTGAACGATGGGATTCTCACGAAAAATTAGGAATATTCTAGATATTATTTTTAGAAATCCTAAAAATTGGTATTTTTAAAATCTCAATGGTTGCTAAAAATTTTCTAAAAAAATATAGGTTTGGAATGCCATAAGATAGGTTTTGTGGAATTCAAAATTATCATATTTCGAGGCCCTATAAAATTGGGAAAAATTAGGAAAAAATCATGATAATTCTTTTTCTCGAGAATTTAATATTTTCAAGGGTTAATGTTGAAGTACGTTTTCTCGTGCTGACATTAGATAGATGCGGACTATTCGCATATTATTAATACGATTATATCTCAGATTAATGGATATTTATGTTTGGATTAATTCGAAACGATGTATTCATAATTTTTTACCATTGTTTAGCCATTCTTTTTGGACATGTTCCTTAATTTCTATGCATAGAATTTAAATCTAATAGAAATCACTCTTTTATAATAATAAAAAATAATCAATATGCATCTTTCTATGCATAAATTTCTTTTATGCATCTATTTATGCATAATTTCAATTCTGATATGAAAGTCACACTTTTATAATAAAATAATTTCTTTTATGCATCTAATTTATGCATAAATTTCATATATGATGAAAATCACACTTTTAATAAAAAAATCTTTTATGCATATGTTTATGCATACAAATCATTTATGATGAAAATCACTCTTTTAATATAAAAGAATTTCATTTATGCATCCATCTATGCATAAAAATCATTTATGATGAAAATCACACTTTTCATATATAAAAAATCTTTTATGCATAAGTTTATGAATACAAATCATTTATGATGAAAATCACTCTTTTAATATAAAAGAATTTCATTTATGCATAAAAATCATTTATGATGAAAATAACACTTTTATAATCAAAATAACAATTTCAATATGCTTCCTTCTATGCATAGAATTTAATTCTAAAGAAGGGTTTTTTATTAAAATATTTTTAGTATGCATTTTTCTATACCTAGGATGAAAAATAATACTTTAAGAATACATATACGATGGGAATTACTCTTTTTGAATAAAAAAAAGTAAAACTTATTTTACACAATTTTAGAAAATTTTGCCATAACCTCCTTTGTATGGCTGACCTTTTTTCAATTTTTAACTCTCTAAAATTAATTAGAATTTCACCAAGAGTATTTAAATCATTCTAATGTAAACATTTTCTACTTATTTAAGAGAAACATTATGAAAAACTTGATTTTATCCATTAATCATTCATCTAGGGTAAAGAATGGTTGGATTTACTAAAGAAGAGAGGGGAATGCCTTTTTTTAATGAGGCATAATATCCTATTCATTTTAGAGAAGACAAAAATCATAAAAACCATAAAATAAACAGAGAAAAGAGAGAATTTTCAACTTACGAAGGAATTTGAGAGCTTTCCTTTGGCTTGATGGTTTATATTGAGGGTGTCCAGATTTTTGGGTCTCAGTGCATTAGTACTATATGGGGTGATATCATCCATACTTTTATGGCTACTTGAGCTCGCATCTACTCTTGTTTGAAGCAAGAGTGGCCACCAATCTTTAGAAGAGGGAAGGTCAAAAACTAATGAATTATGAGTAAATTCACAGTTTTTGGCTCTTGGGAGAAGCAGGGTAACAGTGCAAAAAACACTATTAAGCTTCAACAAAGGGGGAGGCTTCTATTTATAGGAAAAAGTAAGCCTCTAACCAAGCAAACTGATTCTAGAATTTTCTAGATCAGTTTGGTGAAATTTTGACCATTTTTAGGCCAGTTTAGCTTACTTTTTGAAACTAGACTTGAATTTGGAGAGAGGAGAGATGGAATATCTCAATTTTTGATAATTTTAAACTCCACCACACATGTGAAGTAGGCGCCTCCTTCATGAGGGGGAATCCCCATCTTGAGGTGTCAAAAATTCATCATTTCACTAAATATCTCTTCTTTTTTAACTAATATCCTTGTCCTTAGTTAACTCTTCATCTTATGTGAGTATTTACTCATTTTTGGGGGGATTTTCTTTATTTCTTCCATTTATCTCCTCCACACATTTGGATGAATCTGATTGGCCTCTCAAAACCTTAATTTAAAATTTTCAGAAAATCCAGACCCCCAGGATAAGGCCTTTTGAACAGATTATAATTTATTTCGAATGCACCTTCTGAAAATCTTTTTGAACTTCTATTTTGGGAAAACTTATTTAAATATGAAGAGATATTTTTCCATCGAAAAATATCCAAAATTTGAATAACCCCTCTCTAGAACATTTTCTCTCTCTAGGCCAAAACAGGTAGAAACAAGATCTCTTATATTTCTGAAGAGGGATTTGACTATACAGGGGAAGATACTGGACATCCTGAGAGGCTGGGGAGGAATCTTACATTCTACCCCACTTAAAAAACGTGAGATGTCCTCATCTCGCAGATGGAGTATGATCTCTTTCATCTTCTTCTTCTTCTTCAATCACTTCCAGTGTTACTGCCTTGGAAGTGGACGACCGATTTGGGAACAACTCTCTTTGACTTCCCCTATTCTGAGGTGGAGGTCTTGCATTACTTTGGATTGAAACTGCAGGTTGGATAGAGGGTCTACCTCTGGGATTTCCCTAATTTTGGCGGATAGAACCCTGATTACTCTGGAAGGAAGGGACTGGAGTCTGGAATCTTAATCCTTAATTTCCTTGCCCTGAAAACCTTGATCCAAAAGGAGTTGGGCAATCCATACTGCAATGTCCAAATCCTTGACAGTTGGAACTTCTGAAGTTGAAATCCAGGGGATTGAGTTTCGGGAAAAGGACATTTCTTCCATTTCGGAACTTCCCATATCCTGGGTTTGACCCTGATATCTCTTAGGCGGAGGAAGATTGGAATCATCTTCTGGGAATAAAAACCTTTTAAGTCACATTTTGGGAATCAATTACTCCATATAGTTTTGGACATATCTTAAACATACTAACTCCAAATTTGTCGGAGATCATAGATTTAGATTCTACTCTTCAAGATCTTTCCGATGATATGTCACATGAGGGGGTTTTGACAAACTTTTGGACAAGTTCACCATGCTCCCATTTTTCAAATGGGAATGGGATTTTTCCCAAATTATCTAATATGGTGTTTTTTGAAAGGTGATGGTGCTGGCTTTGGCGGGACTTTGACATCAAAGGCTTTGGCAAAATCCTTCGCCATCCAAATTGGTATTCTTCACCAGGATATTCAAAGGTTCGTTCAGTCCCCGAATGGACCTGGCCATCAGCTGTTCTTCATCCAACGGAGGCGAGTATCTGAGGAGGAGGGAGAATGCTTGGTGATATGCTTCAATAGTTCTACTCCCCTAGGTTAACTCTAAGAATTCGTTCATCTTTGTTTCTAAAAAGCCGAGAGGACAGAACCTTGTCCTTAGGTAAATTTTGAGATCAGTCTAGGTTTGGGTATTTCGGTCGAGACGGTTTGTCTCACAGTGGTTTGTCCATGCCACTCTAGCTCTACTATCTTCAGCATTGCAAGAGCCATTTTGCTCTTCTCATTGCACCCGGTGACATCGAAGTATTCTTCCATTGATTCGATCCACTTCTCCACAGCCTCGCCCAAGTTTTTCCCTTCACCCTTGAAAGGTCCAGGCTACGAACTATGAAGAGTTTTACGAACATCGAGGTCGAGCTCTTCTTCATCTAGTTGGGGGTTAACATTTCTACCACGGCGACCTCGATCCATGTTCCTATCAATACGAAAATTTTTGTTAAGTCTCTTTATTTATGATTCAATCTGATTTTTGATTCAACTGATTCCGGGGTTCTCTAAATAGGTTGGCTCCCCACAGAATCAAGGGATAAAGATACTCATATAGAAGGCATTATGAGTTAACAATTCATTCAAAATATCTCATTCATATCTTTAACACAATAATGGTCCATTATACTAATTTTTTCCATCTGAACAGTCCTCCATGGGGATTTCAATTTTTCATACTTTTAATTTATCATCCCTTAACTTGATCCATTGGACAAAAGTTAACACTAGCAATCTGCCAGCACAATCCACTAATCTCATAGTGATTGGCTAAAGTCATTAACGTCATTTCAGTTAAGAACATCATCATAGGGACTCGTCCCATTCATCCTCATTGCGGTTTCGCTCAGCTTATTACATTTCAACCAAATTTCAAGGATCATCATTTTTTAAACAGAATCCAAACCAACTCATTAGTTCTCAACCAGAATTTAAAAATCATATCAATCATACTTGAATTCATCATCTAGATAGCATTAATGCTTATAATTTCAAGTCTTAGATTTACTTGTATATACTGCCAATAAAGAGCTGCAGTTATACCCTCGGTATATATGGGTAGTCACGGTCCTTGGAACTATAAGGTAAAGACCATCATGTCTAGGCCTCAAGCAAGTCAGGGATTCCATGCAATTGAGGTACTTCCATATGAAGACCCAATTACTAATTTATGAATTTCAGTTCAAATAATAATTTGTATGAATTTCATCACACAATTCTGATCTTATACTGCTACTTCATAAATTTTTGACATATTTGGCTTCTCGGTTGATCCTCAGTAGCCAAATTGCTCTGATACCAGCTGTAAGATCCCTGTCCCCACCGCGCGACAAATTCAGGGGTGCTAGCAGCGAAAGTAGTACTTCTTGCACGGGGCAGGGTCCCACACTCGGGGCCTCGAATATCCGGACAAGAGACTAATCCATCGGTTTTTCCAAAACCGAACCCGAAAAAACTTCCTTTGCCCGAAAAGCACGGGCGATTCCACCAGGATAACTTTTCCCTAACATAGTCAAAAGCCTTAACTAACTGAGGTCATCTGACTGAACCCGTAAGTCCCATAGTCAAATTAGGGAAAAAGACTGTACTTGGATCATAGAGACCAACGCTTTTTTCCTCATTAAGAGGCACAGCCGTTGATTCTTTTCCATAGAACAATTTTTGTCCGAAATTTACTTCATCTATCCAACTAAACAGAAATTGAGTCTCAATTTACGGATCCATCAGCCCAGCCTAACCCCATCCAGTCCCATGGGTTAGCCAACCGCCCAACCACTGTAGTGATAAGATCCAATTAGGAATTTGGTTAGGTTTTGTCCGAGGTACTAGGGAAAAGAGTTCCCAGACGGATGTTCATGCAAACATAAAACTAGTCACACGACTTACACACCCAATATGAAATTGCCTTTTTCTTAGCATCAGCTAACTTTAAAACAATCCTTTAATGAAACCATTATGTCACTGATGACAATCCTCAAAGTCTCTGGTTGAATCCTTATTTCCATTCATTCATTCATCGGTGTACTTATGGCATCATTGGCAACCAGAACGCTCACCACCTGTTCACTCAGGGGCCTTTTCAATAGTTCCTAGCTCATAGTAACCGGTAATATATTCACATAACAAAATGGAATCTCCGTGGAAGATCAATAAGATCAACCAAGAGATCCATATAAAAGAGTCATGGACTCATCCGTTGAGGACCAGCAAGGTCAATCAACCAGATCCACACCCGAATTCAGAAAATAACTCTTACTCCTTATTCCAATATCTTCCCCGACGTACTTGTGGGTATCTTCGGTGACCCAGAGCCCGAGCACCGTATGGTCAGCACCCTCTAGGATCCTTCGCAGGTCACCTAGCGCTTCACTCATAGGCCACTTCCTTGGTCCCTCATCCACTGTACTAGAAGCTCACCATTTTAATCAAGCCGAGGCTGGTCAAGACCTCGACCGACCTTGCTACGCGAGATGTCCTCCATTGACTCTTTGTCTAGCAGTTGTAACTTTAACAGATAGATCTCCACGACCTCATTCACAAGACGGTCAAAATGCTACCCCAGCATTCTTGACATAAAACAGTCATTTAAAAACAGATTTCACATACAATTACAGTCCCAACAGTATTTCCATCTTTTCTCAATCACTCCATATCCTTACATATTAGTCCCCATCTTTTCTAATGCTGCTAAAAAAAAAGTTGTGGACTGATGTGAGTGGAAATGTGGTTGCACAAAATGCAAGTCAGCAAATCACAGTCTTTGAGTGGACCATGAGAGTCCTCATCTAGTGGTTCAGTTGATAGACCATGGAGTGGCAGGCTGCGTTATAATACCAGTCTTGCAAATGTGATTAGTACATCACATAAAGGCAAAGAGAAAGTGGTTGAGCCCCTTAGTATACGTGATATTTTTGCAAGGCATTCTCATGTTGATGGAGAGTCTAATGGCTTAGAGATAAGCCTTGATGAGGAGCTTGGGATACCAGCTATATGAGAACACCTGGTGTAAAGAAGGCTATGGAAGCCATGAATGCAAAGCTGCGAAGATCTGGGAGAGTGAAGAATCCTATGCAAAGGTTTACCTATGATGGTTATGTGGCACATCATTATGCATACATGGCAAAGGTTGTGCAGGTTGTAGAGCCCACATGCATTGATGAGGCTGTTGGAAATGTGTGTTGGGAGAAAGCTATGGATGAGGAGATGGATGCACTATATGGAAATGAGACGTGGGATTTAGTGCAATTGCCTGAAGAAAGCCATTGGATGCAAGTGAGTGTACAAAGTAAAACATAACAGTGATGGAAGCATAAATAGGTACAAGGCTAGATTGGTAGCCAAAGGATATGCACAGACATATGGCATTAATTATGAGGAAATTTTGAGCCCAGTCACCAAGATGGCAACAATGAGAGTTGTGATAGCAGTGGCTGCGTCAAAGCAATGGTCTTTATATCAGATGGATGTAAAGAATGCATTCTTGCATGGGGATTTGTAGGAAGAGGTGTATATGTTGTAGCCACCTTCACCCCGAGCATGTTTGCAGGTTGAAGAAAGCCTTGTATGGCTTAAAACAAGCACCAAGAGCATGGTCTGACAAGATTTTTGAATATCTTGTCACTATTGCTTGATCATTACGGGGGACCATGATGCAGAGATCTTTGATGTAAAGATCTTACTTCGATAAAAGTTTGAGATGAAGGATCTGGGGGAGCTTAGATATTTCTTGGGCATTGAGGTGAATAGGTCACCACATGGTATTGGATTACTGCAAAGACAGTATGGCTTAGACATGTTGTCCAAGTATGGTATGATAGGTTGTAAGTCTATCTCAGTGCCATTGGATCAGAATGGCAAGTTGAATGATTCAGGAGAGATTTTAGAAGATCCTACTATGTATAGGTGCATAGTAGGAAGCTTAAGAAAAATGACGGTCACCAAGCCAGATTTGAGTTATGCAGTTGGGTTGGTGAGTCAGTTTATGCAGGTTCCTTGGAAGCCGCATTTGGATGCATTGAGATGCATACTGATGTATGTGAGGTCTACTTTACATTGTGGACTATTTTATGAAAGTGGGACAGAGATGTGTGTACATGGGTACATAGATGCTGATTGGGCTGGTAGTATCTCAGATAGAAGATCTACTAGTGGCTTCATGTTTTCTTTGGGGAGTGCTGCTATGACTTGGAGCAGCAAGAAGCAGCCTACGGTTGCTCTATCCAGTACATAGGCCGAGTACAGAGGAGCTGCTATGGCAGCATGTGAGGTAGCTTAGTTGAGAAAGCTACTTGTTGCAGATTTGGGTCTATCAGTGGGGATAGACAACCTTTTGATGTCTAGTATCTTCTCCTGTAATCAATCCCTCTTCAAAAATATAAAGACCTTGTTTCTAACTGTTTTAACCTAGAGAGAGAAAATATTCTAGAGAGAGAATATTCAGATTTTGAATATTTTTGGATAGAAAAATATCTCACCTTATTAAAATGAATTCCCCTGAAACAAAAATTTAGAAAGAATTTTCCAATGTGCAATTGGAATTAATTGGAAATAGGTATAAAGAACCTTAGTCTAAGGGTCTAGATTTTCAGAAATTTTTGATTATGGTCCAATTAAGGTTCCTATGGGCCAATAGCATCAATCCATGTGTAGGGAGGAGATAAATCCTATTTGTAAAAGAAGATACCCAAAAATGAGTAAATGCTCACATAAGATGAAGAGTTGAAAATGTACAAGGTTTACTAGTAAAAAACTATGAGTAATATCAAAAAAATGAGATAAATTGAGTATCCAAAAATGAGTAAATGCTCACATAAGATGAAGAGTTGAAAATGTACAAGGTTTATTAGTAAAAAACTATGAGTAATATCAAAAAAATGAGATAAATTGAGTATCCGAAAATGAGTAAATGCTCACATAAGATGAAGAGTTGAAAATGTACAAGGTTTATTAGTAAAAAACTATGAGCAATATTAAAAATATGAGATATTTTGGGTATAATCATTCCATTTTGACACATATGTAAGGAAGGGGAGTTCTTTAAAGGAGGTGTATATTTCACATGCTTGAATGAGTTTTAAACTCAAAAATAATGTGATATTTTTATCTCTCATCTCTCTTGAACCAAACCAAATCAAAATGGAACCAAACCGAATCAAAACTAACCAAACTAGGTCCAAATCTAGTCCAAATTCAACCAAATTGACTTGGAAAATTCTAGAATCAGTTTGTTTGGTTAAGAGCTCAATTTTTCCTATAAATAGAAGCCTCCCCTTGTTGAAAAAAATATAGTGTCTTATGCATTGTTACTCTACTCCACCTAAGCCAAGAACTATGATTTCTTTAATAATTCACTAGTTTTTGACACTTCTCTCTTTCTTAAATCCCCATTGGTGGCTTCATCAACATACTAAACCAATTGATTAGTTGGGGGCCTCTACCGTGAACAAAGAATCAAGCAAATTATAAGGTAAGTATAGTGAATTTTGATCCTTTCTATAATTTCTCAATGATTTTCTCTTCTCAACCCCTCTCAAGCTTGAGAAGTTTAATTGGTACGGTTTTTGAAATGCTTTTGAAGTTAATTAATTAATGATAGTAAAGCATTACATAAATCTCCATTTATGTTTAATTCTAATGGTTTTTCTTCCTCTCTCTCACTTAAGAAATGGTCATACTGAGATGTAGATGTATGCATGTAGATGTAGATGTATGGATGTGAGCGTGAATGTGGATGTATGCATGGAGATGTGGATGTATGCATGTAGATGTAGATGTATAGATGTGGATGTGAATGGAGATGTGGATGTATGCATATAGATGTAGATGTATAGATGTGGATGTGAATGGAGATGTGGATGTATGCATGTAGATGTAGATGTATAGATGTGGATGAGAATGTGGAGGTGGGTGTATGCATGTAGACGTAGATGTATGGATGTGAATATATGATATGTGATGTGAAGGAATCTAAAGTGAGGAGCTGGAAAATGATGTGAATGGATGAGTACACATATAAATGGAATGTGGAATAAGTAATGTGGGTTGATGAGGGATAATGTAGAAAAATGAGAGTTAATATAGAAACTGTATTTGTAAACTGTTTGTAAATGCTGTTTGTAAATGACTATTTTATGTCAAGAATGCTGGGGAAGCATTTTGACCGTCTTGTGATTAAGGTCATGGACCTAACTGATAAAGTTGCAACTGCTGATGGAGAGTCAATGGAGGACGTCTCGCGTAGCAAGGTCAGCCGAGGTCTTGACCAACCTCGGTGCGATTAAAATGGTGAGCTTTCGGTACAGTGGATGAGGGGCCAAGGAAGCGGCCTATGAGTGAAGCGCTAGGTCACCTGCGAAGGATCCTGAGGGTGCTGACCATACGGTGCTCGGGCTCTGGATCACCTAGGATACCCACGCGTGCGTCGAGGAAGATATTGGAACAAGGAGTAAGAGTTGTTTTGTGAAATCGGGCATGGTTCTGGTTGATTGACCTTGCTGGTCTTCAATGGATGAGTCCGTGGCTCTTTATATGGATCTGTTGGTTGATCTTGCTGATCTTCAACGAGAGTCCATCTTGATAAGTGATTATATTGCCGAGTATTATGGGCTAGGAACTATCGAAACGGCCCCTGAGCATTCTAGTTGCCAATGATGCCATAGATACTCTGATGAAGGAATGATGGGAAATTAAGAATCAATTGGATAAATTGGAAGATTGTGATCAGTGATACTATGGTTTTATTAAAGGATTGTTTTAAACTGGTTGAGTTTGTGAAAAGGCAATTTCATATTGGGTGTATGAGTGGTGTGACTAGTTTTATTTTTGCATGAACATCTGGCTAAGGGGGCCTTGGAACTCTTTTCCTTGGTACCCGGGACAAAACCTAACCAAATTCTTAATTGGATCCCATCACTACAGTGGTTGGGCGGTTGGCTAACCCATGGGACTATGGATGGGGTTAGGCTGGACTGATGGATTCGTAAATCGAGACTCAAAAATTCTGTTATCACGATAGATAAAGTAAATCCCGGACAGTAATTGTTCTATGGATAGGAATCAACGGCTGTGCCTCTTGAATGGGGAAAAAAACGTTGATCCCAATGATCCAAGTGCAAGTTTCTTCCTTGATCTGACCAAGTATCTTATAGATGCAATTGGATCAGCTCGATCAGAAATGATCTTGACTACGTTAGAGTAAAAAGTTATCCTGGTGGAATCGCCCGTGCTTTCCGGTAAAGGAAGTTTTTCTGGGTTCGGTTTTGGAACAACCGACAGATTAGTCTCTTATCCGGATATCCGGGCGAGGCCCCGAATGTGGGACCCCTGTCCTGCACTTGAAGTGCTACTTCTGCTGCTAGTATCCCGAATCTATTGCTCGGTGGGAACAGGGATCTTACAGTTGGTATCAGAGCCTTTGGTTAATAAAGATCAATTGAGAAGACAAATATGTCAAAAATTTATCAAGAAAGACAAAAAGGTTATAATTGTGTGATATAATTCATACAATTTAATATTCAAACTGAAACTCGTAATTTGGTAATTGGGTCTTCAAATGGAAGTACCGCAATTATATAGAATCCCTGACTTGCTTGAGGCCTAGACATGATGGTATTTACCTTATAATTCCAAGGGCCGTGATGACTACCGTATATACTGAGAGTATAACTATAGCTCTTTACTGACAGTATATACGAGTAAATCTAAGACTTGAAATTATAAGCGTTAATGCTATCCAGATGATGATTTCGAATGTGATTGATATGATTTTTAATTCTGTTTGAGAATTGATGAATTGATTTGGATTCTGATTGAAAAATGATGATTTTTAAAAATTAGTTGAAATATAATGAAACCACAATGAGGAGGAATGGGATGAGTCCCTGTGATGATATTCATAACTAGAATGATGATAATGAATTCAGCAAATCACTATGAGATTAGTGGGTTGTGCTGTCAGATTGCTACTGTTAATACTTGACCGGTAGATCAAGTTAAGGGATGTCAAATTGAGAACTTGCTTGACTGAAATTTTCGTGGAGGAATATTCCGAAGGAAACTTTTTGGTCTAATGGACCATTATCATGTTAAAGATATGAATGATATGATCTGAATGAATTGTTATTTAATGATGAGTTCTATATAAGGGATATTTATCCCAGTGTTCTCTTGGGTTGATCAGAATATAAGGAACCCCAGAATAAAATTGGATCTTAAGAAAAAGAGCTGTCCTCTACCTTGCGAGATGAGGACATCTCGCACTTTTTTAAGTGGGGTAGAATGTAAGATTCCTCCCCAGCCTTCGAGGTATATAGGAGTAAGAATCTCCCTTTCTGATCTTATAATTATTCCCTCCCCAGCCTTCGAGGTATATAGGAGTAAGAATCTCCCTTTCTGATCTTATAATTATTCCCTCTTTAAAATAAAAGAAAGTTTCTGTTTAAAAAAAGGAAGACCCTTTCCCTAGAATACTTCTCAGGAGTCCCACCTGTTTTAAGGATTTAGAACAATGAGTTCAGAAGTGAGAATCGGTGTTTTGGATACCAAGGTTTTGGTTTTCATTCGAGTACGGCCCAAAAGAAGTTCTTTATCTCTTGGTGGGAAGTATAAGAAGTTATCCCCCAGATATTGTGGGCCTTATATCTGAATTCAATGAAAGCAGGTGACTTAACCTACAAGCTTCTTTTACCTCCTCATCTCAAAGTTCTTAATGTATTTCATAGAAATATGTGCCAAAACCAAATCAAGGAAAGACGGTAAAACTTCAGTGGCAAGATACCGTTGGCTTCTAAGTTACGCTAGCTCCTTCCTTTATATAAGTCGTAACCTTTAACTGTCGCTCACAGTAATCTTACTTCCATCGATCTCCCTTCTTCTAAATCTCCTTCATGGCTTGGCAATAGGAATTAGTTTTATCCATGATGATTTCTCACCTTCAAGACGCAAGAGAGTCTGTGAAGAAAGATTTTATAGAACAGTATGAGCGCTCACTTTTCCCTCACTTGGGAACTTCTATAGCGCAGACCAAATGGCGGACCTATCAAGACATAACTAGGGTAACACCCTGGGGTCAGCAGCACTTTCGTAACAATGTCCGCTTGGCCATGGTTATTGAAGCCTTAGGTTTGGGTCCCCGATACTACTGCGTCATGAGATCAAGGCATCTTGGGTTTTCTGAGCGGGTCTTCTTACTGGCGTGTTTTCTTCCTCATGAGAAGATATGTCTTTACCCTATTTTTGGCTTGCCTCTCAGAGGTCCTTTTGTTAGATCACCTCATACCACTTAGATAGGTGTGGCAATAACCAGCAGAATCATTCCCATAGATGAGTTACCCTATACTTGTGCAGCTTGTGAGTACTACTTTTGTGACCATATGATGGACGGGCTTATGGAAGTGTAAAGAGTTCTTCTATCTTTACTGTATAAGTTCCGAGAATGAATAAAGTTTAAATCTTGTTCTTATTTTGAATCTTGATCTCTTTAAGACTTTTCTTGGTGGTTAATCTTTATTCGTGCATCTTGTGAAATTATCCCAAGTTGCGAGATGAGGACATCTCGCGTTTTTTAAGTGGGGTAGAATGTAAGATTCCTCCCCCAACCCCCTTTTGTTTGATGTCTAGTATCTTCCCCTGTAATCAATCCCTCTTCAGAAATATAAAGACCTTGTTTCTAACTGTTTTAACAAATAGGTATAAAGAACCTTAGTCTAAGGGTCTAGATTTTCAGAAATTTTTGATTATGGTCCAATTAAGGTTCCTATGGGCCAATAGCATCAATCCATGTGTAGGGAGGAGATAAATCCTATTTGTAAAAGAAGATACCCAAAAATGAGTAAATGCTCACATAAGATGAAGAGTTGAAAATGTACAAGGTTTACTAGTAAAAAACTATGAGTAATATCAAAAAAATGAGATAAATTGAGTATCCAAAAATGAGTAAATGCTCACATAAGATGAAGAGTTGAAAATGTACAAGGTTTATTAGTAAAAAACTATGAGTAATATCAAAAAAATGAGATAAATTGAGTATCCGAAAATGAGTAAATGCTCACATAAGATGAAGAGTTGAAAATGTACAAGGTTTATTAGTAAAAAACTATGAGCAATATTAAAAATATGAGATATTTTGGGTATAATCATTCCATTTTGACACATATGTAAGGAAGGGGAGTTCTTTAAAGGAGGTGCATATTTTACATGCTTGAATGAGTTTTAAACTCAAAAATAATGTGATATTTTTATCTCTCATCTCTCTTGAACCAAACCAAATCAAAATGGAACCAAACCGAATCAAAAAGTAACCAAACTAGGTCCAAATCTAGTCCAAATTCAACCAAATTGACTTGGAAAATTCTAGAATCAGTTTGTTTGGTTAAGAGCTCAATTTTTCCTATAAATAGAAGCCTCCCCTTGTTGAAAAAAATATAGTGTCTTATGCATTGTTACTCTACTCCACCTAAGCCAAGAACTATGAATTCTTTAATAATTCACTAGTTTTTGACACTTCTCTCTTTCTTAAATCCCCATTGGTGGCTTCATCAACATACTAAACCAATTGATTGGTTGGGGGCCTCTACCGTGAACAAAGAATCAAGCAAATTATAAGGTAAGTATAGTGAATTTTGATCCTTTCTATAATTTCTCAATGATTCTCTCTTCTCAACCCCTCTCAAGCTTGAGAAGCTTAATTGGTATGGTTTTTGAAATGCTTTTGAAGTTAATTAATTAATGATAGTAAAGAATTACATAAATCTTCATTTATGTTTAATTCTAATGGTTTTTTTTTCTCTCTCTCACTTAAGAAATGGTCATACTCATGACCATTCTCAATCCAAATGAAGCTTTTTATAAAGCTTTTTCTTAATCCAAGATTAATCTATGCTTGAGAATAAATTAATAGTTTTTTTATCTATGCTTTTAGTTTATTATTATTTTTGACTTAATCCATTAAGGGTTAATGATCCAATTAGGGATCATTCTAATCATTCCCTTAAAGATAACCTATCTTTTAAAATAATTGAGATTTATTAGTTATAGTAGCGGAGCTATGGTAAAATTTTATAAAAATATACACATAAAATAATTTCATTCAAAGCATGAAAAGAGGATTTCCTACCATATTCTAGGAACTATCATCCTAGATTAATTAAAAGAATCTTATTATGCATGGAGATGTGGATGTATGCATGCAGATGTAGATATATAGATGTGGATGTGAATGGAGATGTGGATGTATGCATGTAGATGTAGATGTATGGATGTGGATGTGAATGGAGGTGTGGATGTATGCATGTAGATGTAGATGTATGGATGTGAGTATGAATGTGGATGTGGATGTGAATGGATATATGGATGTATGCATGTAGATGTAGATGTATAGATATGGATGTGAATGGAGATGTGGATGTATGCATGTAGATGTAGATGTATAGATGTGGATGTGAATGGAGGTGTGGATGTATGCATGTAGATGTAGATGTATAGATGTGGATGTGAATGGAGATGTGGATGTACGCATTTAGATGTATAGATGTGGATGTGAATGGAGATGTGGATGTATGCATGTAGATGTAGATGTATAGATGTGGATGTGGATGTATGCATGGAGATGTAGATGTATGCATGTAGATGTAGATGTATGGATGTGAGCGTGAATGTGGATGTGGATGTATGCATGGAGATGTGGATGTATGCATGTAGATGTAGATGTATAGATGTGGATGTGAATGGAGATGTGGATGTATACATATAGATGTAGATGTATAGATGTGGATGTGAATGGAGATGTGGATGTATGCATGTAGATGTAGATGTATAGATGTGGATGAGAATGTGGAGGTGGGTGTATGCATGTAGACGTAGATGTATGGATGTGAATATATGATATGTGATGTGAAGGAATCTAAAGTGAGGAGATGGAAAATGATGTGATTGGATGAGTACACATATAAATGGAATGTGGAATAAGTAATGTGGGTTGATGAGGGATAATGTGGAAAAATGAGAGTTAATATAGAAACTGTATTTGTAAACTGTATAGAAATGGATGTGATTGGATGAGTACACATATAAATGGAATGTGGAATAAGAAATGTGGGTTGATGAGGGATAATGTGGAAAAATGAGAGTTAATATAGAAACTGTATTTGTAAACTGTTTGTAAATGCTGTTTGTAAATGACTGTTTTATGTCAAGAATGCTAGGGAAGCATTTTGACCGTCTTGTGATTAAGGTCGTGGACCTAACTGATAAAGTTGTAACTGCTGATGAAGAGTCAATGGAGGACGTCTCGCGTTGCAAGGTCGGCCGAGGTCTTGACCAGCCTCGGTGGTGCGATTAAAATGGTGAGCTTCCGGTACGATGGATGAGGGGCCAAGGAAGCGGCCTATGAGTGAAGCGCTAGGTCACCTGCGAAGGATCCTAAAGGGTGCTGACCATACGGTGCTCGGGCTCTGGGTCGCCTAGGATACCCACGCGTGCGTCGAGGAAGATATTAGAACAAGGAGTAAGAGTTGTTTTGTGAAATCGGGCATGGATCTGGTTGATTGACCTTGCTGGTCTTTAATGGATGAGTCCATGGCTCTTTATATGGATCTGTTGGTTGATCTTGCTGATCTTCAACAAGAGTCCATCTTGATAAGTGATTATATTGCCGAGTATTATGGGCTAGGAACTATCAAAACGGCCCCTGAGCGTTCTAGTTGCCAATGATGCCATAGATACTCTGATGAAGGAATGATGGGAAATTAAGAATCAATTGGATAAATTGGAAGATTGTGATCAGTGATACTATGGTTTTATTAAAGGATTATTTTAAACTGGTTGAATCTGTGAAAAGGCAATTTCATATTGGGTGTGTGAGTGGTGTGACTAGTTTTATTTTTGCATGAACATCTGACTAGGGGGCCTTGGAACTCTTTTCCTTGGTACCCAGGACAAAACCTAACCAAATTCTTAATTGGATCCCATCACTACAATGGTTGGGCGGTTGGCTAACCCATGGGATGGGGTTAGGCTGGACGATTGGATCCGTAAATCGAGACTCAAAAATTCTGTTATTACGATAGATAAAGTAAATCTCGGACAGTAATTGTTCTATGGATAGGAATCAACGGCTGTGCCTCTTGAATGGGGAAAAAAGCGTTGATCCCAATGATCCAAGTGCAAGTTTCTTCCTTGATCTGACCACGTATCTTATAGATGCAATTGGATCAGCTCGATCAAAAATGATCTTGACTACGTTAGAGTAAAAAGTTATCCTGGTGGAATCGCCCGTGCTTTCCGGTAAAGGAAGTTTTTTCGGGTTCGGTTTTGGAACAACCGACGGATTAGTCTCTTATCCGGTTATCCGGGCGAGGCCCCGAATGTGGGACCCCTGTCCCGCGAGAAGTGCTACTTTCGTTGCTAGTATCCCGAATCTATTGCTCGGTGGGAACAGGGATCTTACAGTTTGGCCCTCTTTATCAATTACTTTCTCTATAGCTTGGTTGGCATCATATGTCTCCATGAAATACAAGTAGTTTCAGGAGGTCGATCCCCAAGGGCTGAAGGGTAGGCAAGATGCTGAGCCCTATTTGCTCTCCCGGTGGGCTGGGTCCACTACTATAGCCTGATAATAAGGTTTGGTGTAATAGAATAGTTTACGCTCAGCATTGTGGGTATTCTTCATGAGGCTGTGGTGGATTGTGTGGTTGTTGACCTCCTTCATGAGAGTCTCACCCAGGTGGGATGGTTTCAATACTCCTCAAGGCAGTGGCCGACAGGTTGCTTCTTCTTCTAGGGGGTATGAGGAAGGACCTTAGCAGGAGTTCGTAGGCTACGATCAATATAAGGATAAAAAGCTAGCAAGAAAGTGTATGAGCTCAGGAGGAAAAAGTGTAGCAGTTTGGCTAGAGTGAAGGGAGAAAAGTAGGTGAAATGAAGGTAGTGGGTCCTTTATGTAGATCTCCCAGGAAGGTACGGGTGTGGCTTCATGGAGGTATGTATGTGGCTTTCCAAAGGTATGGGTGTGGCTTCTCAGAGTGAACAGTCATGGGTTATCATAGTGAAAAGCCGCCATGAATAAGCAGATTTAAAGTAAACGACTGTGGCTTCTGAGAGTGATCGACTGTGGATTAGCAGATTTAAAGTGGATAGCCATGTCTTATAGAACTGAGAGTGAACGACCGTGGGATTAGTAGATTTCAAGTGAATGGTCATGGCTTCTGAGAGTGAATGGCCATGGATTAGCAAATTTAAAGTGAACGGCTATGGCTTCTAAGAGTGAATGGTCATGGCTTTTGGGAGTGAATGATGGTGGATTAGTAGATTTAAAGTGAACGGTCGTGGGGTTTTGGAAGTGAAGTAAACAACTATGGATTGTCAGATTTAAAGTGAACGATTGTGGCTTCAGAGAGTGAACGATTATGGAATAGTAGATTTAAAGTGAACAATCATGGCTTATGGAAGTGAGCATTAATGGCTTATGGAAGTGAGCATTAATGGCCATGGATTAGTAGATTTAAAGTGAACAGTTTGATTTCTTAGAGTGAATGGCCGTGGCCGTGGCTATTGAGAGTGAATGGCCATGGATTCTGAGAGTGATTGGCCATGGTCATGGCCATAGCTATGGCTTCTGAGAGTGAATGGTTGTGGCTTTTGGGAGTGAACGGTTGTGGCTTCTTTCTTTCTTCTTTTATTTTTATTTTTTTGGGCACCCTATAAACAATTTTTGTACCCTAAGGCCAATTTGTGAGAGTGAGAAGGCGGCTCCAATTCAGTTTTGGCAAGGTTGGTAGCTCCTTCAAAAGCTTGGATGCTTCATCAGAGGGAGAAATTGGGTAATGGGGGTTTGGAGAGGCAAGTGGTTGAGTGGGGGTGCATCAAGGGAGTTAGATGATAAGGGCCGGTGGAGTAGCCAAGCTTGAAGGTATGTCACTATTGGAGACAATGGATGGGGTTGTATGGCCATGGCTTCCTCTTGAATATTTGTTTTCCCTTTGTCCTACACAGTAGTACGGGTGGCGACAACGGAGGCTATCTTGGGCACCACCATTGGAATTTTTGCGGTGCTGGGATCGCGAGAGCAGGAACGGTGCACGTCGGCCACATCGCGGTAACCAAATGTGTCAATTGCCTTCATAGAATTGTTGAGATTTTAGGAGAGCTATAAGGACCCACCTGTAGGTAGTCATGGTGTAAGGCCAAGGTTGGTGGCGAGATGATGGTTTTTTTGTGTTGAAAGTTTTCACCTGAGGTTCTCCTGTATCCTATGGGCTTGTGGTTGTCTTATTAGAGGGCAATGCAAGGTACGAGTATCCAAAATTATGTGTAAAAAACGAAGGCAAATGCTACCTTCAAGGCACATGAAATTATCCAAGAGATCAAAAGATCCTTATAAAACCATGGATAAAAGCATAGAATCTCCTCGAATCCATAAAGACCATAGTTGATCATAAAAATCAATGCATACCATCTAATGGACATTAATCATGCCAAAAAAGCATTAAAATTGGTGGCCAACTCATCAATCCAGAGTATATGAACATTGTGTCGTTTAAGCAAATCCAAAGTAAGCAAGTGAAACACATGTGTGTAGCACTCAATAAAAAATCCCGACACAAGTGATCTAGGCAGAACCTGATGAGTCCATATAAAACTTGGAAAACATCCAATAAAAATCCACCAAAACAAACCGATCAACTAAACCATGATAGAATTTGTCTTAGGCTTAAGAAATTAAGCACAATCCACACTTAAATAAGTGCAAAATAAATTATCATGAAAAAGTGTCAAAGGTGAAACACACTTTGAACATAAATTATAGCCATCAAAAGAAATTAAGGAACATGTCCAAAAAAATGGCTAAACAATGGTAAAAAATCATGAATACATTGTTTAGAATTTATCCAAACATAAATATCCATTAATACGAGGTATAATCTATTAAGAGACTAAGGTTGAGTAGAAGGGTGAGAGAAGGGTGTGAGTGTGAATGGACTTGAGGTCCACTTGTTCACCTATTTAAAGGTGAGGCCATGAGGCATTTTGTATGTGAGCAAGGCCTAGTTGTATGTATAAGCAACTTAATAAGCAAGATATTATTCTTGTATTTTGTGAGTCTCTCCTCTCCACACACTTGATCTAGTGTGAGCACCACGTTTTCTCAACATGGTATCTAGAGCTTAGGTGATTTGAACCACTTGTGGTGTAGATTAGGTCAAAAATATCCATTTTTTCCTCATCTTCCTTGTGTGGAGCTCAACCCTCTCATGGTTGAAGAGCTATAGCAGCTTGTAGAGTGGATATTTCTCAGTGATTTCAACTAGAGAATTGTAGAGAAGGCCGGGTGCATCAATTCGTACAGCCAATTTTGATCTTTCTCCTTCTGGCGCTGCGGCATTACGTCTGCAGTCCGCCGATGATGCCTTTCTGCTGTCGCGTTGGTCGTACAGCCATAGCTTGGCTGTAGACCACCATAAGTGATGCAAGTTTAAGGCTATTGTAGCCCAAGGATTGAAGTCTTCAGAGTTCCATTTTCAGCTCGAATGGTCCATGCATTCGCCGGCGGCTGGAACAGAATAACTAGGCGCCTCTCTCTCTTCCATCCAAGTTTCCATTAAAGCTTGTTTTTGGGTTTTTCTTGCTCAATCATCACTCCCTTGCTTTAATCACTAAAATGGTGGTGTGAATGCTTAGTTGCTGAGTTTCTCTCTTGTTTTTGAAGCGTTCTCATTCATATGAGGTAGCCATAAGCCTCATGCCCATCAAGCTTCAACATCAACATCAATTTTTAAGCTTTCAAAGCGATTAAGTGTGCTTCTAAGCACTAATTGTATTGTTTAACACTAATTACTCTATTAATCTAGTAAAGAGAGTGTTTTTAAACACTAATAGTGTTATTAAACACTAATGGTGAGTTAATCACCAAAATAAGTGTCATTTGATACTAAAAATGTACTTTTTAGCACTAATTATGTTTTATACACACTAATGGTGATATTAATCATCAACTAAAGTGTTGCTTAACACTAAGGTGGTCTTAACCATCAAAGCAGGAGGTCGTCTACATTAAGGAGGCTCTTCTTCATCAACATGGAGGCCGGGCACACACCATAAGTGCCACATTCAAGTCTTCATCGTCAAACCGTTTCTTCCAAAGAGAAATGGTGCTTCCATGAACCAATTGTCTTCACCTCATGAGTCAAAGAGGTTGAAGAATTCTGGTTTTTTATCATAAAACTCAGATTTTTGAGTGTTCTTAAAGTTGGGCACATGTACATTAAGTGCTCATCTTCAATGTTTATGTGTATTACCCTTGAGGCCCTTGTTTTTAAGAGACATAGGCATGCCATAAGCCATATGTTCTCACTTTCCCAAGCCCAAGGCATGTCATTCCACTGCATATTCTATTTTTCTATTCTATTTTTCATCATATAAGATGAGTTGTAAGGTTGAGCATAGAATCCCTAAATGCTCTACCTTATTGGTTGTCATGATTTTAAGCATCTTCTGGCATTACTTTTGTAAGAGGCATTGGCAACATTATGAGCCATGTCCTCTCCTTCTTGAGCCAAAGATGATAAACCTTATTTGTTTGAGTATTTACCTCAACCAATTACTCATTAAGCTTGTAACTTCAAACCCTAAAGGGTATCATTTAACCAACATGTATAAAAGCTATTGTAATTATGGAGTAGACACTGCCCTTGACCAATCCATAAGGCAAGTGGTAAGACCCTCCCTTTCCCTTTCCCATTTAAATATACCTCATTACCCATGGAGGAGATATGGTATTCAAGGAAGCATCAAGGATGTTAGAAGAACATCTATAAGCAAACCATTTAAGCAAGGGTGGCAGCCTTGTCATGATCATTGTGTGAGAATGGTCAAGGTGGAAAGCATATGGTGGAAGCAATGGCATGTGTCTCCTAAGCATGTCATCTACAAGAAGTCAAGCAAACACAAAGAGTGGGGTGCACCATCATTGAGGTGTACATCTTCATCGACAAACAAATAAAGACTTAGATGGCATCAATGTAATAGCCTCTAAGGCTCTAGGAACACTCTTGTAAATCCTAGATAACCACACCTATATTCAAGCCTTGTACGTCTAATGTTATAAAGGCATCTTATGTCCAATACCACTTATTCCATCCTTCCATAGTTGGTATTGAGGGGGGGTATTAAGAGACTAAGGTTGAGTAGAAGGGTGAGAGAAGGGTGTGAGTGTGAATGGACTTGAGGTCCACTTGTTCACCTATTTAAAGGTGAGGCCATGAGGCATTTTGTATGTGAGCAAGGCCTAGTTGTACGTATAAGCAACTTAATAAGCAAGATATTATTCTTGTATTTTGTGAGTCTCTCCTCTCCACACACTTGATCTAGCATGAGCACCACGTTTTCTCAACATAATTTTACAAATCCTAACACATCATATGCTCAGTACTACCAAAGTGCATAAATCAAAGTCCCAAAAACACATCTCATATACTAAGTTCCATTTCTAAAATCACATATTCTTCCAAGGAAGGGCATGTTTCTTGTTGGGACTTGAAATTTTTGTAGAGAAGTTTGCTAGCTCCCTACCCACATCAAATTGTGATTTATATATAAATATATACTTAAATATTATTCATGTGTTGTCATGGAAATATACTCAATATCAAGTTGCTCAAGTTAAAGTTCTAAAATCAGATCTCATATGCTCAGTACCAAAGTACTGAAATCAAATATCTAGTTCTACAATCATATATTACATAGCATTGAATACAAAAAGAACATTTGTAACCCATTTTAAATCCACATATCAAAAAGCTCAGAAATCAATTCGCTAAAATGAAATAATACTTAAATTCTACAAATATGCATTAGACATTATTAAACTGTGTGCACATTCTTATTTTCATAAAATACATTAGGCTTTTATTCATTGTATGGGATAAAAGTTTTCAAAGAAAAGCATTATTAAACTGTGTGCACATCCTTATTTTCATAAAATGCATTAGGCTTTTATTCATTGTATGGGATAAAAGTTTTCAAACAAAGAAAAGCATTATTAAATTGTGTGCACGTTCTTGTTTTCATAAAATGTATTAGGCTTTTATTCATTATATGGGATAAAAGTTTTCAAACATAAGCATAATGTAAAAGAACCCATAAATTAAAGAGCTATCCACATGGCCTCAATCGCAAAACCTTGGCCATCTTCCTTCATTACCTTCCACATTAGCATCTATACACTATCAATTGACTCTCATTAACAACATCAACATGGGTGTTTTTTTTGAATCCTTCATTAGTTGGCATTCACACACCATCACCACCATGACTCTCATTCTCATCAGCAACATTAACATAAGTGTCATTTGTGAATCTACATCACTTAGACTTCTTCAGCATTGACATCATCAACTTTTTTCCTCCATTTCAAATATGGATGTTGTATATTGAAACTTTATGAACCATAACCATGTTTTTGCATGTGTGAGTTGTTTTGTATGTAATGCAAATGCACTGATTAAGTCCCAAAAGTGTGGGCCCCTGAGTGTGTGACACATGACCAAACCATGGGGTATTGGTGGTGGCCTATGTTGGTGCGAGAGGTTTGGGTTGGAGATTCAAACCCTTGTCCATGTCAATCACACCTGGGGAATCTAGTGATTTATGGAATGAGTAAGCATGTCAAGGCACCCTCATCCTTGAGGGGATAAGAAATAACAGGCCTCTATGTGTGTGCAAGGGTTCCTATTATGGTGTATTTGTCATTTGAAGAGGAGGTGAGTGGTCACTTACACATGTACATGTGTGTGTGTGGCAAGGGTTCCTATTATGGTGTATTTGGCATTTGAAGGGAGGTGAGTGGTCACTTACGCATGTACATGTGTATGTGTGTGTACACATCTATGCATATGTGTGTACATGTGGAGTGTATGGTTCCCTCATCCTTGAGGGGATAAGAAATAACAGGCCTCTATGTGTGTGCAAGGGTTCCTATTATGGTGTATTTGTCATTTGTTGAAGGGAGGTGAGTGGTCACTTACGCATGTACATGTGTGTGTGTGGCAAGGGTTCCTATTATGGTGTATTTGGCATTTGAAGGGAGGTGAGTGGTCACTTACGCATGTACATGTGTATGTGTGTGTACACATCTATGCATATGTGTGTACATGTGGAGTGTATGGTTCATTGGCTAGGTGTATAGTGTATGGTTCATTAAGCGTGCATTCCTCTTGTGTGTGTGTAGAGTTGTGTGTGTAGAGTGTATGCACAGTTCATTGAGTCAAAGATTTCATCGCTCAAATTATTTGTGAATGGTCAATGTGGGTAAAGAAGTTAAGAGTTTCCAGGTGATGTAAGCAATTATGCATAGGTGGCATGCTTCTCTGGCATACATGTATGAGTATCGATCTTGGGTGGACACACATGTAAGTGGAATCTTACTAGGAGTCTCTCTCTCTCTCTCTCTCTCTCTCTCTCTCTCTCTCTCTCTCTCTCTCTCTCTCTCTCTCTCTCTCTCTCTCTCATAATACCATTTTCATCCTCCTTCTTAAATAAGTAATGCGTTTATTTAATATTAAATACAACTCTTGTAGCTTTTATAGGCTATTTTGTTTGATTTTGATGGGTTTTGCTAGAGGCATGATTTTATGAGAAAAGGAGTGATTAGGATGCTCATTCATAAAAAGGGTACCGCTCATTTAATGTAAGGTTTAAAAATTCTTTGAGCTTTGCCATGTACCCCATGTGCCCCATTTCCCCCTTTCCCCCCCTCCCTTCCATTCCCTCCATATGTCTCCACCATGCGCAAAACGCACACTACTTAGCCTACCCCCTCCCCTCCACAACCCCCCTAAAACCTTTCCCTCCCTTTTCCTCAAAAAATCAACTCTAACTGCCACCTCTATCGAAGCATTAAATTGAGAGAGAAAAAGAAAGAAAGTGGTCATGCGGTATTCCTAGATATATTCTAAGAAGAAGGCCACTTTCTATTGTATGTATCTTTGTATGTTTGTATGTTTGTATGTAGAGGGCGAGAGAAAGAGAGAGAGAGAGAATATGTGCTATACACACCATGCACCTCCTTTCCTCAAGATTGGTACTTCCCCTAAAAAACACGTGTGAATAATAGGGCACCAAAATATTATCGGCACTAAATAGGGTACCAAAATCTTACATGCATTAACTAACCAATGTTTCTTTTGTTAAGTGTTTGAACCTTACCAAAATTTTATTCTATTTTTAGAAAGGTTGGACTTTTGCAATTCTTCCTACATGTCAAAATCTTGTTTTTTTGTGTATTAATTAATGCTTCTTTTGTTGAAGAGCTTGAACCTTAGTAGTTTTTATTGTTATTTTTGGAAAGAAGACATTTTGGTAGTCCTTCTTACACATGTATGTACTACTCTTGTAATAAAGTAAGAACTTCTATTTAGGGCATGGGCATGGGCTCAAATAGACATTTTTATCTTTTGACCATATGACTATTGGAATGTACATTGGAGCCTAGAGGGAGCCTAGAGCTACCATACCTTAGCTTATGGAAGGCTATTTCCATCCTTTGGAAAGGCTAAATCACTTAGGCATTGTATATGATTTCTTGCCAATTGAATGTTAATTTTGATCATATAACTTTTGGAATGTACATTGGAGCCTAGAGCTACCATACCTTAGCGTATGGTGGAAGTTTATTTTCATCCTTTGGTGAAAGGCTAAAACACTTAGGCATTGTGTATGATTTCTTGCTAATTGCATATGTTAATCAACATAAATATTTATCCCAAGCAGCTTATGGTTGCTTCATTTTTCAACTCCAGGGCATGCATGTCACTCCCCCCAAACCCCATCTCTCTCTCTCTCTCTCTCTCTCTCTCTCTCTCTCTCTCTCTCTCTCTCTCTCTCTCTCTCTCTCTCTCTCTCTCTCTCTCTCTCTCTCTCTCTCTCTCTCTCTGTGAGATTGACTGAAGGCACTATTGCAAGGAGCATCACTAAGAAAATCATGCCGCCACTAACATGATGAATGTGAAGCAACACAACAGAGCAGGTAACTACAATGTCACTGAGTGGTGCATAGGGACCACACCAACTTCACCATCAAGCCACAAGAATAGTGTAACATACCCATCTTCAATAATAATACATGCCCATGAATTTATGGTCTTTTTTGTGATGTAAAAATCAACATCTCGTACAATGCCTGCACAAGGACCAATTACTGACCACCCTAGTGTACAGTCCACACATACCACCATGTGGATGCCCATGCTACCTCTCTGACCTGGAAGGTACATGCATACCATAGCTTTTGTTCATGCACAGGCACTATTCCTTTCCCCAATTGCCTGCGGAAGGACCAATTGCTGACCACCCTAGTGTACAGTCCACACAGACCACCATGTGGATGCCCATGCTACCTCTCTGACCTAGAAGGTACATGCATACTATAGCTTTTGTTCATGCACATGCACTATTCCTTTCCCCAGGCCCATTCAAGCCACATGTTGGTGTACTTTCTCTGTACACCACCATCCTTTGCACCCATGCTTTGCTCTCCCTTTTCCTACACCCGTATACTTGTACACCTGCACCTATATAAACCCCCTAGCACCTTGTGGTTGAGACACCCCCAACACCCTGCTCTGCCCGATACTCGGTACTTTGCATAGCGCCCATACCCGACAGTCTTCCAGCAAGCCATTTTTGTCCATCTCCAAGTAAGCCCTTTGCAGAATATTTCTTGCCTCCTCTCACCCTTGAGGGTAGAGTGTCCTTAGTAGCTGCTCTCCCCCTCCTCCTCGTGTGAATAAACTTAAGGGAGGACTCCCTCTTCTCTCCCTCTAGCTGTAGCCTTCTCCCTGCAAATCCAATTTAAGGACACCTTTTCTCCCCCCCTCCCCCCCCCCCAATTGGCGGTGACTTTAGTAAGGGCTTTTAGCCTCTTAGAGGTGATTCACACCTAGGGGTTTTTTGCTCATAACAACTTGAGCAAACGAGCTCCGAATTACGATCTGACTAGAGCATTGGATTTGTGAGGTGGCAAGCTATAAGAAGGCGGGTAGACTGGATCCTTCATGAAAACGCCAAAATATCACCTCGAGAGACGCGTACATCAATGAGTCTAGAGAGGTTGCTCCAAATGCTACCCCATCTCTCCCCTTGGGAGCCCCACAAAGAAATAATGACATGGTTAGCTTGGTTAATACTTAAAAGGAGATTTTTTTAATCTTTAATGTTAACTTTAAAGAAATTAAGAAAGAAGATGCCACTTTTCTTTATACCCAAATTTTTGTGAAATTGTTGTTTTCTCAAGAAAAGTGATGAAATCTGTCATATTCTAAAGTTTAGTTTGTAAATTGTTATCTTCATTGAGTTAAGAAGTACAAGTATTTTTTCTCTCCGCCTCGACGCTAACCCTGTTTTCGTGCTTGTGTAGTTAGGCGGTGACGTTAACGAGGCCTAGAGTCAACCCAAGGTATCCCTCATACCATTGGGAGAATAAGATTTTGCCAATGGAGGTGAATATTGTGATGCTGCCTAGTTCTACGGGCCTAGGCTAGTGCAATGAATAAGCCCTCCCCTAGCATGTAGACATGTCTTTGAGGGGGCAAGAGGATCAAGGCGATGGTGCCTGAGAGGGTGACAGGCCGGCTTGAGTCCTTGCCAGCTATCGACAATGAGGTGTATGGTCCCGTGGGATTGCCTAGTCTATAGAGGCTGGAAGGCCGAATTCTAGATCATCGGCATAATAAAGTAAAGAGCCTGGATTTGGCTATGAATAATTTTGAACACTGTATCTATTTTTTTTAAATCCTTTGTTTGTAAACATTGTGTATCATTGATAAAGACTGTTTAAACAAACCATTGATCCATATGTAAGGGTTTTAATTAAGGAACTTGTTTATTTATGTCAAATAGTGTAGTAGGATTAATTAGAAAATGAATTAACGCGTGAGTTGGGTGGAAATTGGGAGGATGGAATGCCCTGACAGCAACATCCTATGGATGGGTGGACCTGATTAGTCAGGTAACTTTCCAATAAATAAATTAAATTGCTACGTTAGATAAATAAATCACTAGGCAACCCTACTCTAGAGGACTAGGTCAACGGCTGTCCTGTGCCTCTTGCATAAATGAGAAAAAAGCATTGTTTCTAGAAGTCAAGAATAGAGGTTGCCTGAGTTAAATATCTTAGTTCCTAGGACTCGTTAATAGAGATTGTTTTAGAATATATGTTTTACCTAATGCTGATTTATAAAATAACTTACTAGAATAATTTGAATTGGTGATTGAATGTGTAGGAAGAGGGTGACGCCTACTTAAGATTCTTAGTCTTCTAGTGCATCTTCCATACGGCATGTCTCTCTTCAAATTTTGAGTTCCATGATACTATGGTACAGATACTTGAGAGATTGTCCCTCCCTCATACCTCTCGTATATCCAAAGAGGGTGGGATAGAGATCACCTTTGGAATTGTGGACCAAGGTCTTTTTTCATCAGGGCAGACCAAACTGGGAACATCACCACCAATTTAAAGCAGATTCGTTGGATCGAAAAGTTAAGATGGTTTGTTTATTTAGGTTCGTGTGGGTACTCCCAGGCCTAATAGTTTTGTTTCCACAGATGGGAATCGCACAGCACCACTGGGTATATGACCAAGTAATGTAGGTCTTACCCCCATTGACAAGATAGCCATTTTGGGACACAGCCCAATCTAGAGTCTATGACCCTTACCGTCAGTCTTCTGTGTCTTAGAAACTACGGTAGAACCCCCATATTTCACCTATGTGGACCACTCTAGTCTCATGTCTAGTTGAGATTAGGATTTTTTTTAAACGAGATGAATAAGACTAATTATATTAGTCTCAAACCTTTGTAATAAAACTTGTCCTTGTAAATATTTACGAAATAAAATGATTTCAAAATTTTTACTTTTAAAAGCATGAGCGTAATGTAGAGTATGAGTCTTGTAATCCTAAAATTTAATCTTACGAGATGATGACCAAGATGATCAGCCTCCACTCCTCCCCAATGCATTGTATACAGATGTCCAAGAGAAGAAACTCCTGCTCAAGCAAATGCAACCTCCCTCCTTTAAGGATGTCCAAGAGAAGAAACTTCTGCTCAAGCAAATGCAACCTCCCTCCTTTAAGGAGGAAGGTTTAAATATTGAGAAGGATGCTGAGGTTTGGATTGAAGCAATGGACGATTATTTCTTAGCTGCCGGTACTGGAGCGGCAAACCAGTCCATGCTTGCACAATTTCAACTCACCGGGGATTCTAAGTTATGGTGGAAACAATGGTGCTGTGAGACAAAGGAGTCACTGAACACTCCCAATCATGGGAGGATATCAAGCAAGCTGTGAAGGAACGATATCTCCCACCATCTCATGAATCCATTAAGATGAATGAATTTTTAGTCTCAAGCAGTTAAACTTAACTTTGGAAGAATACTATTCTAAATTCATCACTCTTTGGAAGTATGCCCCGGCCATGACAACTTCCATTGCCTCAAATTATGGAGACTATCTCTTGGGGGGAAAATTCCAGCTCGTTAACTAACCACAAGAGTTAGAAGTGGATGTTAACCCAGCTTAACCTCAACATGAGGCAGAGAAGATGGATTGAAATCCTACAAGAATATGACTTCGACATCAAATTTTGCCCTGGGAAAGATAATGTGGTAACGGATGCAGTCAGCCCGCAAATCTTTCTTGAGTGCAATTTTGATGCCAAATGATCCCATACTGAACAAGGTCAAAGAAGTCTCATCTCATGATCTTGATTACTAGAGGATGGTGAAGTTAATAGAAGAAGGAGGAGGGACTTTTGAGAAAGAGAAAAATCTAATCAAGGGATACTTAATCCATGATGGGAGTCTTTACTTCAATCAAAGGCTATGTATTCATAAGGATCTAGCTCTAAAGAAGCTAATCCTCCATGAAGCTCATGATAGCCCCGCTGCAGGGCATCCAGGCTATGTATTCATAAGGATCTAGCTCTAAAGAAGCTAATCCTCCATGAAGCTCATGATAGCCCCGCTCTGCAGGGAATCCAGGCTATGCAAAAACATTGAACATTGTAAGAAGGAGCTATCATTGTGCAGGCTTAAAAAATGATGTCCTTTGATACTTGAAGCAATGTCTCTCATGATGTCAAAGGATCAAAGTTGAAAGAGTCAAGATGCCTGGGAAGCTTCAACCCTTGGATATCCCCTAGATGAAGTGGGAATGCATTAGCATGGATTTTGTCACAAGTCTCCCCACTGTACAAGGAGGATATGATTCCATTTTAGTAGTGGTGAACTTGCTTACCAAAGTAGCTCATCTTATACCAGCAAAGAAAACCTTCAAAGCCTCTGATGTTGCCCGATTATTTGTCAAGGAGGTCTTCAAGCTTCATGGTCCTCCGAAGAGGATAGTCAGTGATTAGGATTCTGATTTCACTTCAAAGTTCTGTGGCAGTTCTTATTTCAGGCCTTGGGAACTCAGCTTTGCTTTAGCACAGCTTATCATCCAGAGACCGATGGCTAGACTGAGAGAGTCAACCAAGTAATTGAAGACATTCTTAGGGCATATTGTGGACAGGAACCAAGAAGATGGATTCAATACCTTCCTCTAGTAGAATTCACTTATAATACATCTTATCATCAGAGCATATGAATGTCACCATTCAAAGCACTATATGGGCAAGAATGTTTATCTCCTCTAAATTTCTCTGATCCAACCATAAGAGTTGAGGCATCCAAAAAAATGCTCAAAGAGATGGAGGAATAGACCAAGGCGATCTAAAAAGATATTAAAGCTGCTCAAGATCGACAAAAGCATTATGCTGACAGAAGGAGGTCTGAAAGGATCTTCAAGGAAGGAGACAAAGTTCTTCTATGAGTGTGACCCAAGCATAGTTCGGAAATATAAGAAACTCAACCCAAGATATTTTGGGCCCTATACAATTATCAAGTGTTTGGATAAAAGTGCCTATAAGCCCGAGCTCCCAGCCCATATCAAGGTTCACAATGTATTTCATGTAAGTTTGACATCCAATCACATCATCCACACATCAATCCACATCATCCACACATCAATCCACATCATCCATACATTCATTCACATCAATCCACATCATCCATACATCCATCCACATCAACCCACATCATCCATACATCTATCCACATCAAACCACATCATCCATACATTCATCCACATCAAACCACATTATTCATACCTTCATCTACATCAATCCACATGTCAATCCACATTATTCATACATTCATCTACATCAATCCACATTCATTTCATAAGCATTCTCCATTTTTATCTAATCGCATCTTTTTCTATTTCATCACTTATTTCTTCATTTATCCTCATCAGATCTCATCCACTTGCATCTACCCATGCATCTCATCACTTCTCATACATTAACATATATTCAGTTTACATTGCATCTTATCACATCCACTTCACATCACATTTCATTTACTCACATCTCGATTCACATGCTAACACATTCATTCACGTTCCTTATCGTTCATTCACATCACATCACATCCATTCACATCCCTTATCATTCATTCACATCCCGATTCATGTGATATCATATTCATTCACATCTTATATCATTCATTCACATCCCTTATCATTCATATCTATCCAATTTACATCACATCTCATCGCCTCTATTCTCGTTCGTATCCATCACATTCACATCCACATATATTCTTCCACATACATCCACATCCATACTTATCACATACACATACATCTTTCCTTTCATATATCTACATCCATTCTTTCACATAATCATATCTATTTATAGAATGCAAGAGAATTCTTATTTTTGATATAAGATTTCTTTACACATCTATTTATGCATAAATTCCATTTTAAGGAGAATAACACTTTCGAAATTAAAATCAACTTTATGCATCTTCCTATGCATAAATTCAATTTAAATGAGAATGACACTTTTGAATTAAAAATCAATCTTTTATGCATCTTCTAAGGAATAAAATCAAAATTGATGAAAATAACTCTTTTGAACTAAAAATAGATTACTTTATGCATCATTCTATGCATAAAATCAAAATTGATGAAAATAACTCTTTTGAAATAAAAATAGATTTCTTTATGCATCTTTCTATGCATAAAATCAAAATTGATGAGAATAACACTTTTGGATTAAAATAAATTCTTTACGCATCTTTCCATGCATAAATCCAATTTAGTAGTAGGAATTACACTTTTAGAATAAAAGAATTTCTCTTATTCATCTTTCCATGCATAAAAACTAAATCCAATGAAAAATAACTCTTTTAAAATAAAAACTTTTTTTTATGCATCTATTTATGCATAATTTCAATTCTGATGAAAGTCACACTTTTATAATAAAACAATTTCTTTTATACATCTAATTTATGCATAAATTTCATTTATGATGAAAATCACACTTTTAATATAAAAAATATATTTTATGCATATGTTTATGCATATAAATCATTTATGATGAAAATCACTCTTTTAATATAAAAGAATTTTGTTTATGCATCCATTTATGCAAAAAAAAAATCATTTATGATGAAAATCACACTTTTCATATATAAAAAATCTTTTATGCATAAGTTTATGCATACAAATCATTTATGATGAAAATCACTCTTTTAATATAAAAGAATTTCATTTATGCATCCATTTATGCATAAAAACCATTTATGATGAAAATAACACTTTTATAATCAAAATAACAATTTCAATATGCTTCCTTCTATGCATAGAATTTAATTCTAAAGAAGGTAACACTTTTTTAATAAAATATTTTTAGTATGCATTTTTCTATACCTAGGATGAAAAATAACACTTTAAGAATACATAACCGATGGGAATTAATCTTTTTGAATTAAAAAAATAGTAAAACTTTTTTTACACAATTTTAGAAAATTTTTCCATAACCTCCTTTGTATGGCTGACCATTTTTTAATTTTTAACTCTCTAAAATTAATTAGAATTTCACCAAGAGTATTTAAATCATTCTAATGTAAACATTTTCTACTTATTTAAGAGAAACATTATGAAAAACTTGAATTTATCCATTAATCATTCATCTAGGATAAAGAATGGTTGGATTTACTAAAGAAGAGAGGGGAATGCCTTTTTTCAATGAGGCATAACATCATATTCATTTTAGAGAAGACAAAAATCAATAAATCCATAAAATGAACAGAAAAAAGAGAGAATTTCCAACTTACGAAGGAATTTGAGAGCTTTCCTTTGGCTTGATGGTTTGAGGGATCTACTCTTGTTTGAAACAAGAGTGGCCACCAATCTTTAGAAGAGGGAAGGTCAAAAACTAATGAATTATGAGTAAATTCACAGTCTTTGGCTCTTGGGAGAAGCAGGGTAACATTGCAAAAAATACTATTAAGCTTCAACAAAGGGGGAGGCTTTTATTTATAGGAAAAAGTGAGCCTCTAACCAAGCAAACTGATTCTAGAATTTTTCAGATCAATTTGGTCAATTTTTGACCATTTTTAGGTCAGTTTAGCTTACTTTTTGGAACTAAACTTGAATTTGGAGAGAGGAGAGATGAAATATCTCAATTTTTGATAATTTTAAACTCCACCACACATGTGAAGTAGGCGCCTCCTTCATGAGGGGGAATCCCCATCTTGAGGTGTCAAAAATTCATCATTTCACTAAATATCTCTTCTTTTTTAACTAATATCCTTGTCCTTAGTCAACTCTTCATCTTATGTAAGTATTTACTCATTTTTGGGGGGATTTTCTTTATTTCTTCCATTTATCTTCTCCACACATTTGGATGAATCTGATTGGCCCCTCAAAATCTTAATTTAAAATTTTTAGAAAATCTGGACCCCCAAGATAAGGCCTTTTGAATAGATTATAATTTATTTTGAATGCACCTTCTGAAAATCTTTTTGAACTTCTGTTTCAAGGAAACTTATTTGAATATGAAGAGATATTTCTCCATCCAAAAATATCCAAAATCTGAATAACCTCTCTCTAGAATATTTTCTCTCTCTAGGCCAAAACAGGTAGAAACAAGATCTTTTATATTTCTGAAGAGGGATTTGACTACAAGGGAAGATACTGGACATCTGAGAGACTGGGGAGGAATCTTACATTCCACCCCACTTAAAAAAACGCGAGATGTCCTCATCTCGCAGGTGGAGTATGATCTCTTTCATCTTCTTCTTCTTCTTCAATCACTTCCAGCGTTACTGCCTTGGAAGTGGACGGTCGATTTGGGAACAACTCTCTTTGACTTCCCCTATTCTGAGGTGGAGGTCTTGCATTACTTTGGATTGAAACTGCAGGTTGGATAGAGGGTCTACCTCTGGGATTTCCCTGATTTTGGCGGATAGAACCCTGATCACTCTGGAAGGAAGGGGCTGGAGTCTGGAATCTTAATCCTTGATTTCCCTACCCTGAAAACCTTGATCCAAAAGGAGTTGGGCAATCCATACTATGATGTCCAAATCCTTGACAGTTATAGCATTTCACTCTCTTGTTCAAGGGTGGAACTTCTGAAGTTGAAATCCAGGAGATTGAGTTTCGAGAAAAGGACATTTCTTCCATTCTGGAACTTCCCATATCCTAGGTTTGACCCTGATATCTCTTAGGTGGAGAAAGGTTGGAATCATCTTTTGGAAATAAAAACCTTTTGATGAAAACCTTTTGAAAGGTGATGGTGCTGGCTTTGGCGGACTTCGACATCAAAGGCTTTGGCGAAATCCTTCGCCATCCGAACTGCTTCGGCCATGGAAACTGGCTTGGCATTCTTCACCAGGATATTCAAAAAGGTTCGTTCAGTCCCTGAATGAACCTAGCCATCAGTTGTTCTTCATCCAGCAGAGGCAAGTATCTAAGAAGGAGGGCGAATGCTTGGTGATATGCTTCAATAGTTCTACTCCCCTGGGTTAACTCTAAGAATTCGTTCATCTTTGTTTCTAAAAAGTCGGGAGGATAGAACCTCGTCCTTAGGTAAATTTTAAGATCAGTCTAGGTTTAAGTATTTTGATCAAGACAGTTTGTGTCGCAGTGGTTTCTCCATGCCACTCTAGCTGTCTCTACTATCTTCAGCCTTGCAAGAGCCATTTTGCTCTTTTCATTGTACCCGGTGACATCGAAGTATTCTTCCATTGATTCGATCCACTTCTCCATAACCTCGCCCAAGTTTTCCCCTTCACCCTTGAAAGGTTCAGGCTACGAACTATGAAGAGTTTTACGAACATCCAGGTCGAGCTCTTCTTCATCGAGTTGGGGGTTAACATTTCTACCACGGCGACCTCAATCCATGTTCCTATCAATACGAAAATTCTTGTTAAATCTCTTTATTTATGATTCAATCCGATTTTTGATTCAACTGATTCTAAGGTTCTCTAAAGGTTGGCTCCCCACAAAATCAAGGGATAAAGATACTCATATAGAACGCATTATTAGTTAACAATTCATTTAGAATATCTCATTCATATCTTTAACACAATAATGATCCATCGGACTAATTTTTTCCATCTGAACAATCCTTCATGGGGATTTCAAATTTTTAGATTTTTAATTTATCATCCCTTAACTTGATCCACTGGACAAAAGTTAACTTGATCCACTGGACAAAAGTTAACAGTAGCAATTTGCCAGCACAATCCACTAATAGTGATTGGCTGAAGTCATTAACGTCATTCTAGTTAAGAACATCATCACAGGGACTCGTCCCATTCATCCTCATTGCGGTTTCGCTCAGCTTATTACATTTCAACCAAATTTTAGGGATCATCATTATTCAATCAGAATCCAAATCAACTCATCAGTTCTCAACCAGAATTTAAAAATCATATCAACCACATTCGAATTCATCATCTGGATAGCATTAATGCTTATAATTTCAAGTCTTAGATTTACTCGTATATACTGCCATAGTAAAGAGCTGCAGTTATACCCTCGGTATATACGGGTAGTCACGGTCCTTGGAACTATAAGGTAAAGAAGACCATCATGTCTAGGCCTCAAGCAAGTCAAGGATTCCATGCAATTGAGGTACTTCCATCTGAAGACCCAATTACTAATTTATGAATTTCAGTTCAAATAACAATTTGTATGAATTTCATCACACAATTCTGATCTTATACTGCTACTTCATAAATTTTTGACATATTTGGCTTCTCGGTTAATCTTCATTAGCCAAACTGCTCTGATACCAGCTGCTATAAGATCCATGTCCCCACCGCATGACAAATTCAAGGGTGCTAGGAGTAGCAAAAGTAGCACTTCTTGCACGAGGTAGGGTCCCACACTCGAGGCCTCGCCCACGGATATCCGAACAAGAGACTAATCCATCCATTTTTCCAAAACCGAACCCGAAAAAACTTCCTTTGCCTGGAAAGCACGAGTGATTCCACCAGGATAACTTTTCCCTACTGTAGTCAAAAGCCTTAACTAACTGAGCTCATCTGACCAAACCCGTAAGTCCCATAGTCAGATCAGGGAAAAAGACTATACTTGTGTAAGATTCCTCCCCAGCCTCTCAAAATGTCCAGCATCTTCCCTTGTAATCAATCCCTCTTCAGAAATATAAAAGACTTGTTTCTAACTGTTTTAACTTAGAGAGAGAAAATATTCTAGAGAGAGAATATTCAGATTTTTAATATTTTTGGATAGAAAATTATCTCATCTTATTAAAATAAGTTTCCCTGAAACAGAAATTCAAAAAGAACTTTCCAATGTGCAATTGGAATTAATTAGAAATGGGTATAAAGGACCTTAGCCTAAGGGTCTAGATTTTCAGAAATTTTTGGATTATGGTCCAATTAAGGTTCCTATGGGCCAATAGCATCAATCCATGTGTAGGGAGGAGATAAATCCAATTTGTAAAAGAAGATACCCAAAAATGAGTAAATGCTCACATAAGATGAAGAGTTGAAAATGTACAAGGTTTATTAGTAAAAAACTATGAGCAATATTAAAAATATGAGATATTTTGGGTATCCAAAAATGAGTAAATGCTCACATAAGATGAAGAGTTGAAAATGTACAAGGTTTATTAGTAAAAAACTATGAGCAATATTAAAAATATGAGATATTTTGGGTATAATGATTCCATTTTGACACATATGTAAGGAAGGGGAGTTCTTTAAAGGAGGTGCATATTTCACATAAGATGAAGAGTTGAAAATGTACAAGGTTTATTAGTAAAAAACTATGAGCAATATTAAAAATATGAGATATTTTGGGTATAATGATTCCATTTTAACACATATGTAGGGAAGGGGAGTTCTTTAAAGGAGGTGCATATTTCACATGCTTGAATGAGTTTTAAACTCATAAAAATTGAGATATTTCATCTCTCCTCTCTCCTCATTCAAGTCTAGTTCCAAAAAGTTAGCTTAACTGACCTAAAAATGGTCAAATATTGATCAAACTGATTTAGAAAATTCTAGAATCAGTTTGTTTGGTTAGGAGCTCAATTTTTCCTATAAATAGAAGCCTCCCCCTTGTTGAAAAATATATAGTGTTTATGCATCGTTACTCTACTCCACCTAAGCCAAGAACTGTGAATTCATTAATAATTCACTAGTTTTTGGAGCTTCCCTCTTTCTTCAATCCCCATTGGTGGCTCCATTAACATACTTAACCAATTGATTGGTTGGTGGCCTCTACCGTGAACAAAGAAACAAGCAATTTGTAAGGTAAATGGTGAATTTTGATCTTTTCTATAATTTTTCAATGTTTCTCTCTTCTCAACCCCTCTCAAGCTTGAGAAGCTTAATTGGAATGGTTTTTGAATGCTATTGAAGTTAATTGATGAATGTTAGTGAAGAGTTACATAATTTTTTGAATGCTATTGAAGTTAATTGATTAATGATAGTTAAAAATTACATAAATTTCCATTTATGCTTAATTCTAATGGTTTTTATGTAATTTCTCTCTCTCACTCAAGAAATGGTCATACTCATGACCCATTCTCAATCCAAATGAAGCTTTTCATAAAGCTTTTCCTTAATCCAAGATTAATCTATGCTTGAGACCAAATTAATGATTTTTTTCTATGCTTTTAGTTTATGTATTTCATGAATATTGATGATTCAATCTATTATGGAATATTGATCCAATTAGGGATCATTCTAATTATTTCTTAATGTTAAGCTTTATCCCTTAGAAAAAATTGAGATTTATCAGTCATAGCAACGGAGCTATGGCAAAATTTTTATAAAAATTACACATAAAATAATTTCATTCAAAGCATGAAAAGAGGACTTCCTACCATATTCTAGGAATTATCATCCTAGATTAATTGAAGATATTCATTGTAATCATAGAGAAATTAATTTTTATATTATGCATAATTGATTTTCATGCATAGAGGTATGCATAAAAGATTATTATTTTAACATAAAAGTGTTACTTTTATCATAATTAGATTTCATGCATAGAGGTATGCATAAAAGATTATTATTTTAATGTAAAAGTGTTACTTTTATCATATTTAAATTTCATGCATAGAGGTATGCATAAAAGATGATTATTTTATTACAAAAGTGTTACTTTTAGCATAATTGAATTTCATGCATAGAGGCATGCATAAAATATGATTATTTACAAAAGTGTTACTTTTAGCATAATTGAATTTCATGCATAGAGGTATGCATAAAAGATGATTATTTTGTTACAAAAGTGTTACTTTTAGCATAATTGAATTTCATGCATAGATGTATGCATAAAAGATGATTATTTTATTATAAAAGTGTTACTTTTATCATATTTGGATTTCATGCATAGAGGTATGCATAAAAGTTGATTATTTTATTATAAAAGTGTTACTTTTATCATATTTGGATTTCATGCATAGAGGTATCCATAAAAGTTGATTATTTTATTATAAAAGTGTTACTTTTATCATATTTGGATTTCATGCATAGAGGTATGCATAAAAGTTGATTATTTTATTATAAAAGTGTGACTTTTATCATATTTGGATTTCATGCATAGAGGTATGCATAAAAATTGATTATTTTATTATAAAAGTGTGACTTTTATCATATTTGGATTTCATGCATAGAGGTATGCATAAAAATTGATTATTTTATTATAAAAGTGTGACTTTTATCATATTTGGATTTCATGCATAAGGTATGCATAAAAATTGATTATTTTATTATAAAAGTGTGACTTTTATCATATTTGGATTTCATGCATAGAGGTATGCATAAAAGTTGATTAATTTATTATAAAAGTGTGACTTTTATCATATTTGGATTTCATGCATAGAGGTATGCATAAAAGTTGATTATTTTATTGTAAAAGTGTTACTTTTATCATATTGGATTTCATGTATAGAGGTATGCATAAAAGATATTCTTTTTATACTAAAAGTGTGATTTTTATCATTAATGGATTTTATGCATAACTTAGATGCATAAGAGAAATTCTTTTATTCTAAAAGTGTAATTCCTACCTAATTGAATTTATGCATAGAAGATGCATAAAAGATTGATTTTTAAAGTCAAAGTGTCATTCTCATCTAAATTGAATTTATGCATAGGAAGATGCATAAAAGAATGGAATTTCAATTCAAAAGTGTTATTCTCATCCAAATTTAATTTATGCATAGGAAGATGCATAAAAGATGGATTTTTAATTCAAAAGTGTCAATTCTCATCTAAATTAAGTTTATGCATAGGACGATGCATAAGAGATGGAATTTTAATTCAAAAGTGTCATTTTTATTTAAAATGAATTTATGCATAGGAAGATGTATAAAAGATTGATTTTTAAATGAGATGTGATAATATGTGATAAGATGCGTATGGGAAGTGATAGAATGTGATAAGAGGTGTATGAGATGTGATAGGATGTGATAAGAGGTGTATGAGATGTGATAAGATGTGATAAGATGCGTATGGAAAGTGATAGGATGTGATAAGAGGTGTATAAGATGCGTATAGGAAGTGATAGGATGTGATAAGAGGTGTATAAGATGCATATGGGAAGTGATAGGATGTGATAAGAGGTGTATGAGATGTGAAAAGATGTGATAAGATGTGTATGAGATGTGATAGGATATGATAAGAGGTGTATGAGATGTGATAGAATGTGTTAAGATGAGTTAGGATGTGTTAACATGTGTATGGGACGAGGTAAAGAGTGTATCTGATGGGATAAGATGTATATGGGATGTGTTAGGGAGAGAATGGATGTAGTATGGATGTATGGATGTAGATACGGATGTATGTATGTATGTGGATGTGGATGTATGAATGAGGATGTGAAAATGGATGTATGTATGTAGATGTGGATGTATGGATGTGAATGTGAATGAAGATGTGGATGTGGATGTATGGATGTAGATTCGGATGTAGATATATGTGTGTGAATGTGGATGTATGAACGAGGATGTGAAAATAGATGTATGCATGTAGATGCGTATGTATGAATGTGAAATTGGATGTATGTATAATGTGGATGTATGAATGAGGATGTGAAAATAGATATGCATGTAGATGTGTATGTATGAATGTGAAATCGGATGTATGATGTGGACGTACGAACATGGATATGTATGTAGAATAACGAATGTGAATGTGTATGTGAAATAATGTGGTCTATATGAGTGAATGGATGAGAATGAGTACACATTGAATGGAATAGGGAATAAGTAATGTGGTCCGAGAGTGGATAATGTGGAAAGACTAGAGTTCGTTATAGAAACTGTATTTTGTGACTGTTTGTAAATGACTGTTTTATCAAGAATGCTGGGAAAGCATTTTGACCGTCTTGAGGCTTAAGGTTATGAAGACCGAACTGATAAAGTTGCAACTGCTGACGGAGAGTCAATGGAGGACGTCTCGCGTAGCAAGATCGGCCGAGGTCTTGAAGCCTCGGTTCGATTTAAATGGTGAGCTTCCGGTATGCTGGATTAGGGACCAAGGAAGCGGCCTATGAGTGAAGCGCTAGGTCACCTGCGAAGGATCCTAGAGGGTACTGACCATACGGTGCTCGGGCTCTGGGTCGCCGAAGATACCCACACGTGCGTCGAGGAAGATATTGGAACAAGGAGTAAGAGTTGTTTTCCGAAACATGGCATGGATCTGGTTGATTGACCTTGCTGGTCCTCAACGGATGAGTCCATGGCTCTTTTATATGGATCTGTGGGTTGATCTTGCTGATCTTCCACGGAGATTCCATTCTATTATATGAATATATTGCCGGTTACTATGAGCTAGGAACTATGGAAAAGGCCCCTGAGTGAACAGGTGGTGAGCGTTCTGGTTGCCAATGATGTCATAAGTATACCGATGAATGAATGACTGGAAATAAGGATTCAACCAGAGACTTTGAGGATTGTCATCAATGACATAATGGTTTCATTAAAGGATTGTTTTAAAGTTAGCTGATGCTAAGAAAAAGGCAATTTCATATTGGGTGTGTAAGTGGTGTGACTAGTTTTATGTTTGCATGAACTTCCGGCTAGGGGGCCTAGGAACTCTTTTCCCTGGTACCCGGGATAAAACCTAACCAAATTCCTAATTGGATCCCATCACTACAGTGGTTGGGAGGTTGGCTAACCCATGGGACTGGATGGGGTTAGGCTGGACTGATGGATCCGTAAATCAAGACTCAATTTCTGTTATTACGATAGATGAAGTAAATCCCGGATAGTAATTGTTCTATGGATAGGAATCAATGGCTGTGCCTCTTGATGGGGAAAAAAGCGTTGATCCCAATGATCCAAGTGCAAGTTTCGTCCTTGATTGACCAAGTACCTTTAAAGGTGCAGTCGGATCAGTTTGATCAGTAATGGTCTTGACTACGTTAGAGTAAAAAGTTGTCCTGGTGGAATCGCCCGTGCTTTCCGGATAAAGGAAGTTTTTCCGGGTTCGGTTTTGGAAAAATCGACGGATTAGTCTTTTGTCCGGATATCCGTGGTGGACGAGACCCCGAGTGTGGGACCCTGGCCCGCGCAAGAAAGGCTACTTCCGCCTGCTAGCACCCCGAATCCGTTGTTGCGCGGTGGAAACAGGGATCCCACAGTTGGTATCAGAGCGAATTGGCTAATAAAGATCAACTGAAAAGCCAAATATGTCAAAAATTTATCACAAAAAGGTTATAATTGTGTGATATAATTCATACAAATTGATATTCAAACTAATTTCGTAAATTAGTAATTGGGTCTTCAAATGGAAGTACCGCAATTATATGGAACCCTGACTTGCTTGAGGCTTAGACATGATAGTATTTACCTTATAATTCCAAGTATCATGACTAACCGTATATACCGAGGGTATAACTGTAGCTCTTTACCGGCAGTATATACGAGTAAATCTAAGACTTGAAATTATAATCATCTAGTTGATGAATTCGAATGTGGTTGATATGATTTTTAATTCTGTTTGGGAACTGATGAATTGATTTGGATTCTGATTGAAAAATGATGATCCCTGAAAATGGGTTGAAATGTAATAAGCTGAGCGAAACCACAATGTGGATGATTGGGACGAGTTCCTGTAATGATAAATGATGAAAATGATTTTAGCAAATCACTATGAGATTAGTGGATTGTACTATCAAATTGCTACCGTTAATACTTGAGACGGTAGATCAAGTTAAGGGATGACAACTTGAGAACTTGCTTAACTAAAATTCCCGTGGAGGAATGTTCAGGAGGAAATTTTTCGGTCTAATGGACCATTATCGTGTTAAAGATATGAATGATATGATCTGAATGAATTGTTATTTAATGATGAGTTCTATATAAGGGATATTTATCCCCATATTCTGTTGGGTTGACCGGAATATAAGGAACCCCATAATAAATTGGATCTTAAGCAAAAGAGTTGTCCTCTACTTGCGAGATGAGGACATCTTGCACTTTTTAAGTGGGGTAGAATGTAAGATTCCTTCCCCAGCCTTAGAGGTATACAGGAGTAAGAATCTCCTTTTCTGATCTAATAATTATTCCTTCCCTAGCCTTAGAGGTATACAGGAGTAAGAATCTCCTTTTTTGATCTAATAATTATTCCTTCTCTAAATAAAAGAAAGATTCTGTTTAAAAAGGGAAGACACTTTCCCAGAATACCTTCTCAGGAGCCCACCTGTTTTAAGGATTCAGAACGATGAGTTCAGAAGTGAGAACTGGTATTTTGGATGCCAAGGTTTTGGTCATCAATTAAAAGACTGCCCGACTCCTACCATGATAAGGGCACAGGGAAGTCTAGAATCCAAATTCAGAGACCAATTCCTTCATACCAATCTAGTCAGGGTCCGTCTCTCGGACAAGATTGCTTAACTCCATTAACCAAGTCCGAACCATTGATTAGGGTCGAGATGACCAGTCAAATGCTTGGCGACATAGAGCAACAAATGCAGGCAATTCATAAAGATATAAACGCTGCCTAGGATCGACAGAAACAATATACAGATAAGAAGAGGACAGTCAGAGAATTCAAAGAAGCAGATATGGTCTTCATTGAGTACGGACCAAAAGAAGTTCTTTATCTCTTGGGGAGTATAAGTAGTTATCTCCCAGATATTGTGGACCAAAGAAAGTAAGTGACTTAGCCTACGAACTTCTTTTATCTCCTCATCTCAAAGTTCTTAATGCCTTCTATAGAAATATGTGCCAAACCCAAATCATGGAAAGATGGTAAAACTTCAGTGGCAAGATACCGTTGGCTTCTAGGTTACGCTAGCTCCTTCCTTTATATAAGTCGTAACTTTTACTTGTCGCTCACAGTAATCTTACTTCCATCGATCTCCTTTCTTTCTTAATCTCCTTCATGGCTTGGTAACAGGAATTAGTTTTATCGATGATGATTTCTCACCTTCAAGACGCAAGCGAGTCTGTGAAGAAGGATTTTATAGAACAGTATGAGCACTCACTTTTTCCTCACTTGGGAACTTCTGTAGCTCAAACCAAATGGCGGACCTATCAAGACATAACTAGGGTAACACCCTGGGGTCAGCAGCACTTTCGTAACAATGTCCACTTGGCCATGGTTATTGAAGCCTTGGGTTTGGGTCCCCGATACTACTGCGTCATGAGATCAAGGCATCTTGGTTTTTCTGAGCGGGTCTTCTTACTGGCATGTTTTTTTCCTCATCAGAAGATATGCCTTTACCCCGTTTTTGGCTTGCCTCTCAGAGGTCCTTTTGTTAGATCACCTCATACCACTGAGATAGGTGCGGCAATAACCAACAGAATCATTCCCATAGATGAGTTACCTTATACGTGCACAGCTTGTGAGTGCTGCTTTTGTGATCATATGATGGACGGGCTTATGGAAGTGTAAAGAGTTCTTCTATCTTTACTGTATATGTTCCAAGAATGAATAAAGTTTAAATCTTGTTCTTGTCTTGACCCTTACTCTCTTTGAAAATTTTTTAATTGGTGATTAATCTTAATTAAAAATTTTCTCTCAGTCTAATACTTGTGCATCTTGCGAAATTTACCCCCAGTTTGCGAGATGAGGGTATCTCGCATTTTTCAAGTGGGAGAGAATGTAAGATTCCTCCCCAGCCTCTCAAAATGTCCAGCATCTTCCTCCCTCTTCAGAAATATAAAAGACTTGTTTCTAACTGTTTTAACCTAGAGAGAGAAAATATTCTAGAGAGAGAATATTCAGATTTTTAATATTTTTGGATAGAAAATTATCTCATCTTATTAAAATAAGTTCCCCTGAAACAGAAATTCAAAAAGAACTTTCCAATGTGCAATTGGAATTAATTGGAAATGGATATAAAGGACCTTAGCCTAAGGGTCTAGATTTTCAGAAATTTTTGGATTATGGTCCAATTAAGGTTCCTATGGGCCAATAGCATCAATCCATGTGTAGGGAGGAGATAAATCCAATTTGTAAAAGAAGATACCCAAAAATGAGTAAATGCTCACATAAGATGAAGAGTTGAAAATGTACAAGGTTTATTAGTAAAAAACTATGAGCAATATTAAAAATATGAGATATTTTGGGTATCCAAAAATGAGTAAATGCTCACATAAGATGAAGAGTTGAAAATGTACAAGGTTTATTAGTAAAAAACTATGAGCAATATTAAAAATATGAGATATTTTGGGTATAATGATTCCATTTTGACACATATGTAAGGAAGGGGAGTTCTTTAAAGGAGGTGCATATTTCACATAAGATGAAGAGTTGAAAATGTACAAGGTTTATTAGTAAAAAACTATGAGCAATATTAAAAATATGAGATATTTTGGATATAATGATTCCATTTTGACACATATGTAAGGAAGGGGAGTTCTTTAAAGGAGGTGCATATTTCACATGCTTGAATGAGTTTTAAACTCATAAAAATTGAGATATTTCATCTCTCCTCTCTCCTCATTCAAGTCTAGTTCCAAAAAGTTAGCTTAACTGACCTAAAAATGATCAAATATTGACCAAACTGATTTAGAAAATTCTAGAATCAGTTTGTTTGGTTAGGAGCTCAATTTTTCCTATAAATAGAAGCCTCCCCCTTGTTGAAAAATATATAGTGTTTATGCATCGTTACTCTACTCCACCTAAGCCAAGAACTGTGAATTCATTAATAATTCACTAGTTTTTGGAGCTTCCCTCTTTCTTCAATCCCCATTGGTGGCTCCATCAACATACTTAACCAATTGATTGGTTGGTGGCCTCTACCGTGAACAAAGAAACAAGCAATTTGTAAGGTAAATGGGAAATTTTGATCTTTTCTATAATTTCTCAATGTTTCTCTCTTCTCAACCCCTCTCAAGCTTGAGAAGCTTAATTGGAATGGTTTTTGAATGCTATTGAAGTTAATTGATGAATGTTAGTGAAGAGTTACATAATTTTTTGAATGCTATTGAAGTTAATTGATTAATGATAGTTAAGAATTACATAAATTTTCATTTATGCTTAATTCTAATGGTTTTTATGTAATTTCTCTCTCTCACTCAAGAAATGGTCATACTCATGACCTATTCTCAATCCAAATGAAGCTTTTCATAAAGCTTTTCCTTAATCCAAGATTAATCTATGCTTGAGACCAAATTTTGAGACCAAATTTTGAGACCAAATTAATGATTTTTTTCTATGCTTTTAGTTTATGTATTTCATGAATATTGATGATTCAATCCATTATGAAATATTGATCCAATTAGGGATCATTCTAATTATTTCTTAATGTTAAGCTTTATCCCTTAGAAAAAATTGAGATTTATCAGTCATAGTAGCGGAGCTATGGCAAAATTTTTATAAAAATTACGCATAAAATAATTTCATTCAAAGCATGAAAAGAGGACTTCCTACCATATTCTAAGAATTATCATCCTAGATTAATTGAAGATATTCATTGTAATCATAGAGAAATTGATTTTTATATTATGCATAATTGATTTTCATGCATAGAGGTATGCATAAAAGATTATTATTTTAACATAAAAGTGTTACTTTTATCATAATTAGATTTCATGCATAGAGGTATGCATAAAAGATTATTATTTTAATGTAAAAGTGTTACTTTTATCATATTTAAATTTCATGCATAGAGATATGCATAAAAGATGATTATTTTATTACAAAAGTGTTACTTTTAGCATAATTGAATTTCATGCATAGAGGCATGCATAAAAGATGATTATTTTATTACAAAAGTGTTACTTTTAGCATAATTGAATTTCATGCATAGATGTATGCATAAAAGATGATTATTTTATTACAAAAGTGTTACTTTTAGCATAATTGAATTTCATGCATAGATGTATGCATAAAAGATGATTATTTTATTATAAAAGTGTTACTTTTATCATATTTGGATTTCATGCATAGAGGTATGCATAAAAGTTGATTATTTTATTATAAAAGTGTGACTTTTATCATATTTGGATTTCATGCATAGAGGTATGCATAAAAATTGATTATTTTATTATAAAAGTGTGACTTTTATCATATTTGGATTTCATGCATGGAGGTATGCATAAAAATTGATTATTTTATTATAAAAGTGTGACTTTTATCATATTTGGATTTCATGCATAGAGGTATGCATAAAAATTGATTATTTTATTATAAAAGTGTGATTTTTATCATATTTGGATTTCATGCATAGAGGTATGCATAAAAGTTGATTAATTTATTATAAAAGTGTGACTTTTATCATATTTGGATTTCATGCATAGAGGTATGCATAAAAGTTGATTATTTTATTGTAAAAGTGTTACTTTTATCATATTGGATTTCATGTATAGAGGTATGCATAAAAGATGTTCTTTTTATACTAAAAGTGTGATTTTCATCATAAATGGATTTTATGCATAACTTAGATGCATAAGAGAAATTCTTTTATTCTAAAAGTGTAATTCCTACCAAATTGAATTTATGCATAAGAAGATGCATAAAAGATTGATTTTTAAATTCAAAGTGTCATTCTCATCTAAATTGAATTTATGCATAGGAAGATGCATAAAAGAATGGAATTTCAATTCAAAAGTGTTATTCTCATTCAGATTGAATTTATGCATAAGAAGATGCATAAAAGATGGATTTTTAATTCAAAAAAGTGTTAATTCTCATCTAAATTGAGTTTATGCATAGGAAGATGCATAAGAGATGGAATTTTAATTCAAAAGTGTCATTTTCATTTAAAATGAATTTATGGATAGGAAGATGCATAAAAGATTGATTTTTAAATGAAATGTGATAATATGTGATAAGATGTGTATGGGAAGTGATAGGATGTGATAAGAGGTGTATGAGATGTGATAAGCTGTGATAAGAGGTGTATGAGATGTGATAGGATATGATAAGAGGTGTATGAGATGTGATAGAATGTGTTAAGATGAGTTAGGATGTGTTAACATGTGTATGGGACGAGGTAAAGAGTGTATCTGATGGGATAAGATGTATATGGGATGTGTTAGGGCGAGAATGGATGTAGTATGGATGTATGGATGTAGATACGGATGTATGTATGTATGTGGATGTGGATGTATGAATGAGGATGTGAAAATGGATGTATGTATGTAGATGTGGATGTATGGATGTGAATGTGAATGAAGATGTGGATGTGGATGTATGGATGTAGATTCGGATGTAGATATATGTGTGTGAATGTGGATGTATGAATGAGGATGTGAAAATAGATGTATGCATGTAGATGCGTATGTATGAATGTGAAATTGGATGCATGTATAATGTGGATGTATGAATGAGGATGTGAAAATAGATATGCATGTAGATGTGTATGTATGAATGTGAAATCGGATGTATGATGTGGACGTACGAACATGGATATGTATGTAGAATAATGAATGTGAATGTGTATGTGAAATAATGTGTAGTCTATATGAGTGAATGGATGAGAATGAGTACACATTGAATGGAATAGGGAATAAGTAATGTGGTCCGAGAGTGGATAATGTGGAAAGACTAGAGTTCGTTATAGAAACTGTATTTTGTGGTGACTGTTTGTAAATGACTGTTTTATGTCAAGAATGCTGGGAAAGCATTTTGACCGTCTTGAGGATTAAGGTCATGAAGACCGAACTGATAAAGTTGCAACTGCTGACGGAGAGTCAATGGAGGACGTCTCACGTAGCAAGGTCGACCGAGGTCTTGACCAGCCTCGGTTCGATTTAAATGGTGAGCTTCCGGTATGCTGGATTAGGGACCAAGGAAGCGGCCTATGAGTGAAGCGCTAGGTCACCTGCGAAGGATCCTAGAGGGTACTGACCATTCGGTGCTCGGGCTCTGGGTCGCCGAAGATACCCACACGTGCGTCGAGGAAGATATTGGAACAAGGAGTAAGAGTTGTTTTCCGAAACATGGCATGGATCTGGTTGATTGACCTTGCTGGTCCTCAACAGATGAGTCCATGGCTCTTTTATATGGATCTGTGGGTTGATCTTGCTGATCTTCCACGGAGATTCCATTCTATTATATGAATATATTGCCGGTTACTATGAGCTAGGAACTATGGAAAAGGCCCCTGAGTGAACAGGTGGTGAGCGTTCTGGTTGCCAACGATGCCATAAGTATACCGATGAATGAATGACTGGAAATAAGGATTCAACCAGAGACTTTGAGGATTGTCATCAGTGACATAATGGTTTCATTAAAGGATTGTTTTAAAGTTAGTTGATGCTAAGAAAAAGGCAATTTCATATTGGGTGTGTAAGTGGTGTGACTAGTTTTATGTTTGCATGAACTTCCGGCTAGGGGGCCTAGGAACTCTTTTCCCTGGTACCCGGGACAAAACCTAACCAAATTCCTAATTGGATCCCATCACTACAGTGGTTGGGAGGTTGGCTAACCCATGGGCTAGACTGATGGATCCGTAAATCAAGACTCAATTTCTGTTATTACGATAGATGAAGTAAATCCTGGATAGTAATTGTTCTATGGATAGGAATCAACGGCTGTTCCTCTTGATGGGGAAAAAAGCGTTGATCCCAATGATCCAAGTGCAAGTTTCGTCCTTGATTGACCAAGTACCTTTAAAGGTGCAGTCGGATCAGTTTGATCAGTAATGGTCTTGACTACGTTAGAGTAAAAAGTTATGCTGGTGGAATCGCCCGTGCTTTTAGGATAAAGGAAGTTTTTCCAGGTTCGGTTTTGGAAAAACCGACGGATTAGTCTTTTGTCTGGATATCTGTGGTGGACGAGGCCCTGAGTGTGGGACCCTAGCCCGCGCAAGAAAGGCTACTTCCGCTGCTAGCACCCCGAATCCATTGTGCGGTGGAAACAGGGATCCCACAACTTGGGTCATAGAGACCAATGCTTTTTTCCTCATTAAGAGGCACAGCCGCCGTTGATTCTTTTCCATAGAACAATTTTTGTCCGAAATTTACTTCATCTATCAAACTAAACAGAAATTGAGTCTCGATTTACGGCGGATCCATCAGTCCAGCCTAACCCCATCTAGTCCCATGGGTTAGCCAATAGCCCAACCACTATAGTGATGGGATCCAATTAGGAATTTGGTTAGGTTTTGTACCAGGGAAAAGAGTTCCCAGGCCCCCTAGCCGGATGTTCATGCAAACATAAAACTAGTCACACCACTTACACACCCAATATGAAATTGCCTTTTTCCTCAACATCAGCTATCTTTAAAACAATCCTTTAATGAAACCATTGTGTCACTAATCACAATCCTCAAAATCTCTGGTTGAATCCTTTTTTCCAATCATTCCTTCATCGGTGTACTTATGGCATCATTGGCAACCAGAACGCTCACCACCTATCACTCAGGAGCCTTTTCGTCTCGATAGTTCCTAGCTCATAGTAACCGGCAATATATTCACATAACAAAATGGAATCTCTGTGGAAGATCAACAAGATCAACCAACAGATCCATATAAAAGAGTCATGGACTCATCTGTTGAGGACCAGCAAGGTCAATCAACTAGATCCACACCCGAATTCAAAAAACAACTCTTACTCCTTGTTCCAATATCTTCCTCGATGTACTTGTGGGTATCTTTGGCAACCTAGAGCTCGAGCATCGTATGGTCAGCACCCTCTAGGATCCTTCGTAGGTCACCTAGTGCTTCACTCATAGGCTGCTTCCTTGGTCCCTCATCCACTGTACTGGAAGCTCACCATTTTAATCAAACCGAGGCTGGTCAAGACCTCGGCCGACCTTGCTGTGCGAGACGTCCTCCATTGACTCTCCATCGTCACAGCAGTTGTAACTTTAACAGATAGATCTCCACGACCTCATTCACAAGACGGTCAAATTGCTACCCCAGTATTCTTGATATAAAATAGTCATTTAAACACATACAATTACAGTCCCAACAGTATTTCCATCTTTTCTCAATCACTCCACATCCTTACATATTAGTCCCCATCTTTTCTCATCTTACCATAATTTTACTTCATCGATCCCTATCACATCACATCATCCCCACATCAATTCACATCCAATCACATCATCCACATGTCAATCCACATCATCCACACATCAGTTCACATCAATCCACATCATCCATACATCCATCCACATCAACCCACATCATCCATACATCCATCCACATCAAACCACATCATCCATACATTCATCCACGTCAAACCACATCATCCATACATTCATCCACATTAAACCACATTATTCATACCTTCATCTACATCAATCCACATGTCAATCCACATTATTCATACATTCATCTACATCAATCCACATTCATTTCATACGCATTCTCCATTTTTATCTAATCACATTTTTTTCTATTTCATCACTTATTTCTTCATTTATCCTCATCAGATCTCATCCATTTGCATCTACCCATACATCTCATCACTTCTCATACATTAACATATATTTAGTTTACATTGCATCTTATCACATCCACTTCATATCACATTTCATTCATTCACATCTTGATTCACATGCTAACACATTCATTCACGTTCCTTATGGTTCATTCACATCTCGATTCACATCACATCACATCCATTCACATCCCTTATCATTCATTCACATCCCGATTCATGTGATATCATATTCATTCACATCTTATATCATTCATTCACATCCCTTATCATTAGTATCTATCCAATTTACATCACATCTCATCGCCTCTATTCTCATTCGTATCCATCACATTCACATCCACATATATTCTTCCACATACATCCACATCCATACTTATCACATACACATACATCTTTCCTTTCACATACATCCTTCACATACATCCACATCCATTCTTCACATGCATTCACATCCATCCTTCACATGCATACATCTACATCCATTCTTTTACATACATATATCTATATCCATTCTTTCACATCATCATATTTATTTATAGAATGCAAGAGAATTCTTATTTTTGATATAAGATTTCTTTACGCATCTATTTATGCATGAATTCCATTTTAAGGAGAATAACACTTTCAAAATAAAAATCAATCTTTTATGCATCTTCCTATGCATAAATTCAATTTAAATGAGTAACACTTTTGAATTAAAAATCAATTTTTTATGCATCTTCCTATGCATAAAATCAAAATTGATGAAAATAACTCTTTTGAACTAAAAATAGATTGGGCAAAAACAACTTGAATCAAACCTTCACATTCAAGGTCCATTTGATGTGCAAAAGGTACTCCTTCTACAATGGGTCTATATGTTTTGCATAGGACATTGAAATATGTGTGTGTGTGTGTGTGTGTTGTGTTTTTCCTTCTCTCTCTCTCTCTCTCTCTCTCTCTCTCTCTCTCTCTCTCTCTCTCTCTCTCTCTCTCTCTCTCTCTCTCTCTCTCTCTCTCTCTCTCTGGTTGATAAATATCATCATCTCCCCCTCACCCCAGTGATTACCGCATTCTTTGGCTCTATGTCGATGATTCTGACACCTTGAACACCAAGTTCCTGACCAGACTGTGGGAGGGGACTTCGCTTCTACACTAGTCAACTAAGCCATGGCTACAACCAGTTCTTTGGTTGTTTTTCTTGCCTTCTTGCTCTTGGACTGTGCCTTGCAATCTTCCTCCTCCTCCTCTGATTCCTCACTTGCAATTAAGTGATCGTAATCATCCTCCTCTTTCGAAGATTTGAAAGCAGACCTTTTGGACTTCCTCTTACTCTTGGTCTTGCCCTTGCTCTTGATGGATCCTACAAACACACACTCTGTCCTCAGAGCTAATTCGACCAGCTGCACTAGAGTCATGGTGGCAAGATTGGCACTAGCGCTATGGCCCTTTTGAGTTGCTTGCTGAGGCTCTTCATGAAATAAGAATTGAGGATCTCCTCCTTGAATTGATTGGCTGCATCCAATCTGCAAAGAAGGTTCTGAACTTTAGCAACGTAGTCTTCCACGATTAGGCTTTTCTGGCTCATCCGGCAAAGCTTATCAAGAGCATGCACAGAGGTCTTATCTTCCCTGAATCATTGAAGAAAGGCATCTCTAATTGCATCATAGGTGGGGAAATGAGCATACTCGTATTGAGTAGCCCAGAGAGTGGCACTTTTCTATAAGGTCGGGGACGAGAGCTACTTTTTTGAGATTCTACCATCAAGTTCTCCTTTACCTCGTAATAAATAAACCCTTTACCTCATAAATAATCCCTTCACCTCGTAAATAAACCTTGTACCATGGGCATAATCACCAGATGGCTACTGATTCTGCTAGAATTTGGCTTTACTTTCATGGTACGAAAAGGCTCACAGCATGTCTGAGCCAACCATATGTCACGCATCCTCAATGGTGGTGAGCCACCTGTGGTTGTTGATGATGATTACCTGCCAGATGCCCCCTTGTTTCAGCTACGCTTGATTCCTGAATGGGGAGAGGAAATTGCACACTTCCTTGCTAACGACCTACCCACCGAACCACTTATCAAAAAAGACAGAGCAAGACCCCTCATCAAAAAGGCTGCCTCCTATTAGTTGATCGCAGGGTAACTTTACAAGCAAGGCAAGGATAGAATTGTGAGATGCTGTGTTCAAGAGGATGAATATATCTCTATTCTAGAGCAAGCCCACTCTAGAATTGCAAGCAACAAACGTCACTACTCAAAAAATCCTACAGCAGGATTGTGGTGGCCCAGTTTGTTTAGAGATGTTGTAAAATACATTAAATCATGTAATGAATGTCATAATGTGAGTAGCAATTCTAAAGTAAGGATAGAATGCCCCTGAATCCAATCATGTTCATACAACCATTTGAGAAGTGGGGCATCGATTTTGTGGGACCCATTAGTCTGGCTGCTTGACACACTTAGGCACGATACATTATAGTGGCCACATACTATTGCACGAAATGGGTCAAAGCTAGGGCCACCTGAAAAGCTGATGCAAGGTCCATGGCAAAATTCCTTTATGAGTGCATCATCACTCATTTTGGGTGCCCTCTCAAGCTGGTGAGTGATAATGGCACACACTTCATCAATGAAGTTATACAATTCTTACTACAAAAATTCATGGTCACCCACCGAATATCCTCTCCCTACTACCCCCAAGCCAATGGTCAAGCTGAAAGAATAAATAAAGTCCTACGCACTATCTTGACCAAAACAATAGAGGCTAGCCAAAACGATTGGGAACAAAAGTTACCGGCACTTTGGGCATATCGCACAACATATAAAGTAGCCACAAATATGACACCCTTTAGTCTAACCTATGGCATTGAAGCTATCATGCTTATGGAATTCTTGGTGTACATCTTAAGAGGCAGTAAAAAAAAAAAAACAGATAATGTCCTGAGCGACCGGATTTTGGAGCTTGAAAAGCTTAATGAAACACGCCTCACAACTGTTATGACATGATTATGGAAAAACTAAGGCACAAATAGTGGTTTGATGATTACCTTAAGGACAAAGAAATGGCTGAGGGGGATATGGTCCTTTCTCTACAACACTAAAAATCACAAAAAGAAACTCAAATACAGAGGGCTAAAACCTTTCCTAGTGATGCCTGAAACAATCCCACAAGGCATAGTGTGCATTAAAACCCTCAAGAGTGTTGAGATGGTAGGTTATTTTAATGGACAAACTGAAATGCTACTACGTCCCCCCACATAAAATACATTAAGGGCCATCCACCTCAAAAATAAGCAAAAAGATCAACACAGAGAAATGAAGGAATTGGCACAACACGAAGTCAATGAACCGCAAGCAAAACTTCAGAGTAGTAAACATGATCCAAGTAGTGGACCTTTAAGAAGAGGACTGGTGGGAAGTGAAACCCGTGTGGTTGTGTGATTAGGAATGACCACCTTGACGAGTTTCACTCAAATATTAGCGCTTATCGATACAAGAGCTAATCATAACCTAATGTCCTATGACACATGGCACTCCCTTGAGAGGCCAACATTAGTGAACACCCCTGGCCATGGTCACTACTGTTGGTTCACATTCAGTCCAATGTGTCGGTGTACTATTACAATTCTCTTTCACATTGGAAATAACTCCTTGGAAGGAAAGTTTTATGTATGCTTGCAAGGACAATGCATGAAGAGATCCTTCTAGGATGCAGATGGATGGGACACAATTGGTGTTAGATTGATTGGGATGCAATGACGACAACCCTACAACCAGTCTCGGGGCAAGTTATAGTCCTAGATGTTACAGACGAAGAGCCCTTATCACCCAGTCACCCACCCCTAGTTAACCACTCTCTTCCACTAACCCTAATCACCCTGCTCCCTAAAAAACATAAAACTATGCCACCCAAAAAGAGGCCTCTCCCTCACTTGAATATTCCATCACCTCGTCTAGCCTTATCCGTACACTCAACTTTGATGCAACTCAAGCACCAAAAACAAAGGGACCTAATAGCTCTAAGTTCACTAACACAACTAATGGGCCACAACACACTCGACCCTGCTACACCCAACCCATAATCCTCGTTGTTGTGTGCCTAGGAAGATCCTTAAATCCCAAGGTTATTATAAGGGTGCGACAACTCTTTGGATTTCCTAAAGATCCACTTTCCCCACTCAAACCCAATACTCATACCTTGTGTTGCCCTCTAATAAGACAACCACAAGCCCATAGGATATAGGAGAACCTCAGGTGGAGACTTTTGACACAACAAAACCATCATCTTGCCACTAACCTTGGCCTTACACCATGACCACCTAGTACAGGTGGGTCCTTATAGCTCTCCTAAAATCTCAACAATTCTATGAAGGCAATTGACACATTTGGTTACCCCGATGTGGCCAACATGCACCGTTCCTGCTCTCGCGATCCTACCACCGCAAAAATTCCAATGGCGGCACCCAAGATAGCCTCGGTTGTCGCCACCCGTACTACTATATGTAGGACAAAGGGAAAATAAATACTCAAGAGGAAGCCATGGCCATACAACCCCATTCATTGTCTCCAATAGTGACATACTTCAAGCTTGGCTACTCCATCGGCCCTTATCATCTAACTCCCTCGCTGCACCCCCACTAAACCACTTGCCTCTGCAAACCCCCATTACCCAATTTCTCCCTCTGATGAAGCATCCAAGCTTTTGAAGGAGCTACCAACCTCGCCAAAACTAAATTGGAGCCGCCTTCTCACTCTCGCAAATTGGAGTTAGTACAAAACCCGCAATGGGGTGCTGGCTATATAGCCTTAGGGTACAAAAATTGTTTATAGGGTGCCCAAAAAAATAAAAATAAAAGAAGAAAGAAAGAAGCCACAACCGTTCACTCCCAGAAGCCACAACCATTCACTCTCAGAAGCCACAACCATTCACTCTCAGAAGCCATAGCTATGGCCATGACCATGGCCAATCACTCTCAGAATCCATGGCCATTCACTCTCAAAAGCCACAGCCACGGCCATTCACTCGAAGAAATCAAACTGTTCACTTTAAATCTACTAATCCACGGCCATTAATGCTCACTTCCATAAGCCATGACTGTTCACTTTAAATCTATTATTCCATGACTGTTCACTCTCAGAAGCCACAACCATTCACTTTAAATCTGCCAATCCATGGTTGTTTACTCTCACTTCCAAAACCCCATGACCGTTCACTTTCAATCCACTAATCCACCGTCGTTCACTCCTAGAAGCCATGACCGTTCACTCTCAGAAGCCATAGCCATTCACTTTAAATTTGCTAATCCATGGCCGTTCACTCTCAGAAGCCATGACCATTCACTTGAAATCTACTAATCCCACGGCCGTTCACTCTCAGTTCCATAAGCCATGGCTGTCCAACTTAAATCTGCTAATCCACAGTCGATCACTCTCAAAAGCCATGGTTGTTTACTTTAAATCTGCTTATTCATGGCAGCTTTTCACTATATAATCCACAACTATTCACTCTGAGAAGCCACACCCGTACCTTTGGAAAGCCACATACATACCTCCATGAAGCCACACCCGTACCTTCCTGGAAAATCTATATAAAGGACCCACTACCTTCATTTCACCTACTTTTCTCCCTTCACTCTAGCCAAACTACTGCAGTTTTTCCTCCTGAGATCATACACTTTCTTGCTAGCTTTTTATCCTTATATTCATCGCAGCCTACAAACTCCTGTTAAGGTCCTTCCTCATACCCCCTAGAAGAAGAAGCGACTTGAGGAGTATCGAAACCATCCCACTTAGCTATGGTGAGACTCTCATGAAGGAGGTCAACAACCACACAATCCACCACAACCTCATGAAGAATACCCACAACCTCATGAAGAATACCCACAATGTTGAGCATAAACTATTCTATTACACCAAACCTTGTTATCAGGCTATAGTGGACCTAGCCCACCGGGAGAGCAAATAGGGCTCAGCATCTTGCCTACCCTTCAACCCTTGGGACTCGACCTCCTGAACTACTTGTATTTCATGGAGACATATGATGCCAACCAAGCTATAGAGAAAGTAATTGATAAAAAGGCCAAACCTAGACTGTCCACCTAAGCCTGGACCTCATTCGGGATGCCCTTCATCTTCCCCGCATCAAACAACCCTATGTCCGGCTCAACAACATCATGTGCTATGTGCGCGATGCCTACTAGTAGAGGTGAAAAGATGCAATGGAGAAGAGAGCTTGAGCTCTTGCAAGCACACACACACTCACAAAACCCTAAAAAAGAGAACACACAAGGTGAGAGGCTGAAAATCTTCTTCTTCTTCACTCAACACTCAACACACCATATACAAAGATAAGAGTACACACAATATGAAAGGTACTCAACCAAATACATACTAGGGTTCTCTATAGTGTGAACCCAACTAAATGAGCTGGCACTATAACTATGCCAGTCTCTAGAATGGCTGTCACACAGCCTGTCATCCCACTGGCCGCATATCACCTATGATCTCACCAACCATGCCAGTGGTGTAAGTGTGGGGCCTATCCCCCAGGCGGTTCATCAGTGTCCACCACCTCACTAGATGAGCTCGATATCTCAACACTCCCCCCTCAAGCTCAACTTCGTCTCAAGTACACCAAGTGAAGCCCTGAATCTGTGGAGTTTCTCTCTACCCAATGCTTTGGTGAAGATGTGAGTTACTTGATCCTGTGTGCTGACATAAACAAGGTCAACGTCTCCAGCCAAGACCTTCTCTCTGACAAAATGGTAGTGGACCTCTATATGCTTTGTACGAGCATGAAAAATTGGGTTCCTAGCCAACTGTATACTGCTAATGTTGTCATAGAAAATAACAACTTGTCTATCCACTGATAGACCCAATTCTGCAAGTAGCTTTCTCAACCAAGCTACCTCACATGCTGCCATAGTAGCTCCTCTGTACTCGGCCTCTGTAGTATTGGATAGAGCAACCGTAGGCTGCTTCTTGCTGCTCCAAGTCACAATAGCACTCCCCAAAGAAAACATGAAGCCACTAGTAGATCTTCTATCTGAGATACTACCAGCCCAATCAACATCTGTGTACCCATGTACACATATCTCTGTCCCAGTTTCATAAAATAGTCCACAATGCAAAGTAGACCTCACATACCTCAGTATGCATCTCAATGCATCCAAATGCGGCTTTCGAGGAACCTGCATAAACTGACTCACCAACCCAACAGCATAACTCTGGCCTGGTGATCGTCATGTAGATCAAGCTTCCTACTATGTGCTTATACATAAAAGGATCTTCCAAAATCTCTCCTGAATCATTCAACTTGCCATTCTGATCCAATGGCACTGAGATAGGCTTACAGCCTATCATACCATACTTGGACAACATGTCCAAGCCATGCTGTCTCTATAGTAATCCAATACCATGTGGTGATCGTCATGTAGATCAAGCTTCCTACTATGTGCCTATACATAAAAGGATCTTCCAAAATCTCTCCTGAATCATTCAACTTGCCATTTTGATCCAATGGCACTGAGATAGGCTTACAGCCTATCATACCATACTTGGACAACATGTCCAAGCCATACTGTCTCTACAGTAATCCAATACCATGTGGTGACCTAATCACCTCAATGCCCAAGAAATATCTAAGCTCCCCTAGATCCTTCATCTCAAACTTCTGTCGAAGTAAGATCTTTACATCAAAGATCTCTGTATCATGGTCCCCCGTAATGATCAAGTCATCTACATAGATGACAACAAGCACAACCCCTCTATGACTGTGTCTCACATACAGCGAGAAATCTGTATTAGGAAAGTCAATAGTGACAAGATATTCAAAAATCTTGTTAGACCATGCTCTTGGTGCTTGTTTTAAGCCATACAAGGCTTTCTTCAACCTGCAAACATGCTCGGGGTGACTCACATCCTCATAACTAGGTGGCTACAACATATACACCTCTTCTTGCAAATCCCCATGCAAGAATGCATTCTTTACATCCATCTGATGTAAAGACCATTGCTTTGACACAGCCACTGCTATCACAACTCTCACTGTTGCCATCTTGGCAATTGGGTTGAAAGTTTCCTCATAATCAATGCCATATGTCTGTGCATATCCTTTGGCTATTCCAATCTAGCCTTGTACCTGTTTATGCTTCCATCATTGTTATGTTTTACTTTGTACACCCACTTGCATCATCCAATGGCTTTCTTGCCTTCAGGCAATTGCACTAAATCCCAAGTCTCATTTCCATATAGTGCATCCATCTCCTCATCCATAGCTTTCTCCCAACACACATTTCCAACAGCCTCATCAATGCATGTGTGGGCTCTACAACCTACACACCTTGCCATGTATGCATAGTGATGTGCCGTATAACCATCATAGGTAAACCTCTACACAGGATTCTTCACTCTCCCAGATCTTTGCAGCGTTGCATTCATGGCTTCCATAGCCTTCTTTACACTAGGTGTTCTCATAGCTGGTATCCCAAGCTCCTCATCAAGGCTTATTTCTGAGCCACTAGACTCTCCATCAACATGAGAATGCCCTACAGAAATGTCAGGCATACTAAGGGGCTCAACCACTTTCTCTTTGCCTTTATGTGATGTACTAATCACATTTGCAGGACTGGTATTATGATGTAGCCTGCCACTCCATGGTCTATCAACTAAACCACTAGATGAGGACTCTCTTGGTCCACTCAAAGACTGTGATTGCTGACTTTGCATTTTGTGCAACCACATTTCCACTCACATCTGTCCTAACAGCTTCTTTTTCAGTAGCATACCAGCTACTCATCTCATCAAAGACAACATCCCTACTTACCCTCCTCCACTCACGTGTAGCAGGGTTATAACACCTATATCCCTTTTGCTCAAGGGAATATCCAATAAACACACATTTTTTAGCTTTTGGATCTAGCTTAGTTCTCAGTTCATTTGGCACATGCACATATGCAATGCATCCAAAGACTTTCAGATGAGACAAATTAGGTTTTCTGCCTATTTTTTTGCTCTCAGCAACTCCATTTTGCGGCGGAGTGTACCTGCATGTAAACTGTCTCCGAATACCATTCTTCTTCAAAAATTCAGAGAACTCATTGGAGAAGTACTCTCCCCCTCCATCTAACCTTAGGTACTTTACATATTTCCCTGATTGCTTTTCAACCATAACTTTGAAATTCTGAAAATAAGTGAACACCTCACTCTTCTCCTTCATGAAGTATACCCACACTTTCCTTGTGTGGTCATCAATAAATGTCACATAATACCTGCAGCCTCCCATAGACATGGTCTTCGTAGGACCCCATACATTTGAATGCACAACATCTAGTGCATTTCTACTCATATTTCTGTTACGTGGAAATACATGCTTTGTTTGCTTTCCAAATTGGCATGCTTCACATATTCTCTGCATACCTTCAACTTTAAACTTTGACAGCCCTGTCATAATTCCTTTAGTCTGCATAGATTTCATTCTCTGCAAATTCACATGTCCAATTCTTTTATGCCAAATGTCTGTGTCTGCAACAATTCCTGAACCATTTGCAAACATCGCATCGCTCACTTCAAGCATGTTTACATTCAATGTAAACATTCTACCCACTCTGTTACCTTTTGCAACCAACCTGTACTTGTCTTTAAAGTCTTTAACATAACAACCATCTGGGTTAAACCGAACCTGCTGAAACTAGATTCTTTGTTATGTTTGGAACATGAAGTACATCTGCAAGGTACTTCACTTTGCCATCCTGCTGCATAGATAATGGCATATCTCTAACATGGGCAATTGGATGAGCAGTGTTATCCCCTGTTTCCACAAAACCTGGTCTTTCAAGTTTTTTCATCTCCTTGAATCACTCCCCATGATTTGTCATGTGGTTCGAAGCACCTGAATCAATGTACCATACATCATCTTTATGTGCTGCTTCAACATTTTCAGACATGGCATTAACGACATGCTGCATAACAAACAACCTTTCATTATCCTCATTGTTTTTGCTTGAGGATGCATAGTTGTTTTGCTGCAATTTCCCATTTTGCATGTCAGCTTGCTTCTTATAACAATTTGCCTGCACATGTCCAGGCTTACCATAATAAAAGCATCCACATGTATCATTATGCTTCCTTTGCCAATTTCCACGACCTCTTTGACTCCCCCTGCCTCTGAATTGGCCTCTTCCACCTGGTGTTGTTGTTGTTGTTGTAAATTCTGGGACTGTTGCTGTTGCTGCGTAACCATAATTCTAATTACCTGTTCGGCCACCTCCTTGACCGCGTCCACGGCCTCCTCTACCTCGTCCTCTACCTCGTCCTCTTCCTGAACTTGTGTAGAAGGCCTGTTGCTCTGAAATTTTTTTGTTTTGTGAAGATTGTTGTGGTCTTCACCCAAACTCTTCTCTTCTATAATCAACATAGACACCAAATCTGTGAAATTGGGAATGTTTTCCCGAGTCTGAATAGACGTCTTGAATGCCTTGTATTGTGGCCCGAGACCACATAGATAGACTTCCACCTTGTCTTCATCATCTACTGAAACACCAATAGATGCACCTCTCCACCCCATAAACGCCATCATGTCGAGACCCAACAATAGGAGGAAGCCAAGAGATAGGCTGTTGTTGTGGCTAAAGCTAAGCTCAAAGCTAAACAGGAGGAAGAATTATGCCCAACGCAAAGCCTAGGAAGAGGAGGGCATCTGTCGGACCACCTCATTCTTCGATGAAAACCTCATCAAATCCCCTAGCCTCGGAGGCCACTACTTCCCCTTTCTACCCCCGACTTTCCCAAAAGATGGAACATCATCACCCTCCTCCTCTCAGAGGAACACAATGGATTCACTGCGCTAGCTAGGTCCACGTGGGCCATTTCCACTCCCAAGTTGCCTACTCCAAAGGTATAAGATCCACTCATGGAGCCATACCCAATTTTGCCCAAGGTTTTTCTAACCTCGCATGCTCATCACCTCAATGATGGATTACATGCAATGTCAACATAAACAGGTGATAGACGTCCAATAGATCAGCAGCAGCAAACCCAAGATACCCTCCAGGAAGCCACCCTTGCCAACCAACAATTGTATGAGGCCTTGGAGGACTGCGAAGCCACCCTCGCCACACCACTCTCACCACAGTAATAGAGCTCCAACAACAACTCTAGGCTACTAAAGAGGCTACCACAAGGCCACCCAAGCCCTTTCCCTCACCCACAACAAAGCCCAAGAGCTTCCAAGGAGAGCTACACATGCCAAGGCTAAATGCAACCGCCTCTGGCTTTCTTTCAGCCAATACCAATAGGTGGAAAAAATAACCCTACTCTAGAAGGATACCTAAGCAACCCCCACCCTCATGGCTAGTACCCAATCTAGTTGAGAGGAAGGTCGACGCCCTCATGGAATCGACCACAGAGTTGCCGTACCCCCCACCCCCTACAAAACCCCCACCAGCTCCTCAACCTCCAATATTGCACCCTCCACCTCAATTTGCTATTTTGCAACACTATATTTTCCTCGATGACAGCATTGCCTCTACCATGCTCTCTTATCTCCAACAACAAACTTCCCTCCACCTCAATTTGCTATTTTGCAACACTATATTTTCCTCGATGACAGCATTGCCTCTACCATGCTCTCTTATCTCCTCCAACAAACTTCCCTCCGCCTCCCTATCCATTCTTGTCACCCCTTTCTTCCAAACCCAAATCTCCTTCCCTCTTCACACTTCCCATCCACCCACTTACCGCCGCAAACCTCATCAATTGGGCTAATCTTATGTGGTATGGGCATGCCACAGATGATGACACCACCATTGACCTTTCTATTCCCCATGGTATTTGTCCATACCTTACCCCGCCTCAGCAGCCCTCCATTGAGCACCAGGGTTAGGAGACCGTCTACTACTGGGCCTACAAATCTCTCCCGCACTGATGGGATCTCCCACCCTATTGCCCCTATGGGCTTCTCATCCTTTACTACCGATGCTACCTTCAGCTGTTGTGCAGGTCATCATTGCCATTGGGATCATACAATTCGATGATTCCCACGTGCCATACCCTTTTGACATTTCCCCCGATGAGGCAAAAGAACCAGAGCTTCTTCTACTCCAAACACCCCAGTCGTGGCTCCGCCAAAATGATGATGATGATAACGATTATGGCAAGGCATGCACCAGCAAGCCTCAAATGATCCCCCACCCCCTAGTTTCCTCATAACCCTCCAGCCCTGCCACACATCACCAATCCCACCCAGGACCAAGCTCTCAACCCCCACCCTACCCTAGTACCCATCATTGTACCTGGACACCCCCCACCTCTTCCATCGTAGCTACCCCTTTTCCCCTCACCATCCTTAACACCCCCTTCTCTCCCCCTCCATCACCCACATCTCCATCACCACCTCCAACCCTCCATCTTCACTTGGGCCTCCCCACGCACCTCACCGATATGCCCTCGACATTAGCAAGGCCCCCACCTTTCCTCGATGCCACCCTTGCCATCGCTACCTCTTCCTCAACTGCCCCTTACACCTCCCTTCCTCCTCCACACCCTTGGAGGAAGATGAGATTCCATTGCCACCCCCGCAGAAACATGGAGAGGTGGACCTGCCACTCAACCCCCTTAACTTGTGTGACCCAGTAAATCACACAAAGTTTCAGTAGGCTATCAATATCCTGCTCGATTTACCAACTCCATCAAGTGCCCATTACCAAGCTTACGAACCGTCTGGACATACATGTCCTCCAGCCTTACCTTGATGCCAAACACAACGCATGGAAGTGCCAACATCCATACTGGCAACGTGGTAGTTATTATCAGTGGCCCCCCTTGGCCCATCACCTTCGAGCTCATGGGCGAGATACCTGTTTGGCATCGACCCTTTCTACTCAAACCCTATATTTGGGCAGAATACTACAAGGCAACTCGCCATTTTGGGTCAATCTCGCATACCTACCTATCCGTTAGATGCTAGGCTTTGGACTTGTTCCGGCGATAAGAGTAGATAGTGAACCCTAAATTGCAATACAACTTCCCTTAGTTTGCCATACTGACGTCCTAGGAGCCCATGCACTGAGGCTAGCATGCTAACAAAGATGCACGCCTTCATCAGTTGCGTCGCCCACCAAAACCAATATGATCAGGTTCAACCAGGCCATGATGATGGCCACAATTAAATTTTTAAACCTCATCATCACACTCTTGGAAGCCTTTCCATAATGGGACCATTACCATAAGCCATTGTTTATTGTATATTTAATCATTGTGAATAGATATAAGAGCATAGAACAAAATATTTATCGTGTGAATAATATGTTGTTCACCAAATTGAGCATGCTTCCTTACACAAGAGAGAGGGAGAGGAGAAGAGAAGAAGACCATGCAAGGGTCGGTTCAGGAACTAGCAGTTAGCCAACCCTAATGAGGGTTAACTCCCCTATGTGCTAGGGGCTCACTCCATCACCACTTGTGTCACTCAAGTGGAGCTTCCACAAGCTAGGTAATGAGCAAAGAGAAAAGGAGCCATGGAGAGCTCAACCCCTACTCCATGCCTTTATGTGTGCAAAAGTGAAGATGAAGAGGAAGATAAGAAGATGGAGAAGAAGAAGCAAGCCAAGACGCCATCACCTACATACACACACCAACAATCAAGATTATCCATGCTGTTGTCTGTTGATACAAAAGCACTCCTCTATTTGTAAGGTCCCCCGCTTCCTAAATAGGGGAAACCTTTAAGATAATCTACTAAGTCTAACTTGGGATAGTTTCTTACTCATCGACAACTTGACCATGTAAGATACAAGGATACAATTAGTAGATATGACCTAGTTCTATCTCGCAAGGGGAGCGTGGTCTTTTTAAAGGATTTCTAAAATCAAACCACTCATAGAGTGATCAACTTTAACTCAGGAAACCTCTATTCTTGACTTAGAAACAATGCCTTTTTCCTCATCTATGCAAGGCACAATAGCTGACCTAGTGTTCTAGAGTAGGGTTGCCCAGGGATTTATTTATCTAACGTAACGTTTTCATTAATTTATTGGAAAGTTACCTGATTGATCGGGTCCACCCGTCCAAAGGATGTTGCTGTCATGGCATTCCATCCTCCCACTTTCCACCCAACTCGCACGTCAATCTATTTTCTAATTAATCCTACCACACTGTTTGACATAAATAAACAAGTTCCTTAATTATAAGCCTTACACATGGTTCGTTTAAATAATATTTATCAATGATACGTAATGTTTACAAACAAAGGATTTAAAAAAATAGATACAATGTTCAAAATTATTCATAACCAAATCCAATCTCTTTACTTTATTCTGCCGATGATCTAGAATTCGACCTTCCATCCTCTATAGATTGGGCAATCCCTACGGGGCCATACACCTTATTGTCTCGGCAGCTGGTGAGGACTCAAGCCGGCTTGTCGCCCTCTCAAGCTCCATCACTTAATCCTCTTGTCTCTCAAAGGGATGTCTACGCACTAGGGAAGGCTTATTCACCGCACTAGCCTAGGCCCGCAGAACTAGGCAGCATCACAATATTTGCCTCCATTGGCGAAATCTTATTCTCCTAATATTATGAGAGATACCTTGGGTCGACTCCGAGCCTCGTAAACGTCATTGCCCGACTACACAAACATGGAAACGGGGTCAGCATCGAGGCGGAGAGAAGATATACTTGTACTTCTTAACTCAATGAAGATAACAATTTACAAACTAAACTCTAGAATATGACAAATTTCATCACTTTTCTTGAGAAAAAAAATAATTTCACAAAAATTTGGGTATAAAGAAAAGTGGCATCTTCTTTCTTAATTTCTTTAAAGTTAACATTAAAGATTTAAAAAAATCTCCTTTTAAACGATGATCAAGCTAACCTGGTCATTATTTCTTTGTGGGGCTCCCAAGGGGAGAGATGGGGTGGCATCTCGAGCAACCGCTCTAGACTCATTGTTGCTGTGTGCGTCTCTCAAGGCGATATTTTGGCGCTTTCATGAATGAGCCATTCTACCCAACTTCTTGTTAGCTTGCAACATCACAAATCCAACGCTTCAGTCGGATCACAATTTGGAGCTCGTTTACTAAAGTTACGAGCAAAAAACCCTAGGTGTGATCACCTCTAAGAGGCTAAAAGCCCTTACTAATGTCACCACCGCTAATGCGGGGGAGGGGGGGAGGGGGGAAGGTGTCCTTAAACTAGATTTGTAAGGAGAAGCCTACAGCTAGAGGGAGAGGAGAGGGAGCCCTCCCTTAATTCTATTCACATGGGAGGGAGGGAGAGCTGCTAATTAAGGACACTCTACCCTCAAGGAGGGTGAGACCAGGCAAGAATATTCTACAGAGGGCTTACTTGGAGATGGGAAAAAATGGCTTACTGGAAGACTATCGGGTACAGGTGTTGTGCAAAGTACCGAGTACAGGCAGCAGAGCAGGGTGCTGGCTTGGGTGACCACAAGAGTGAGATCCCTGTCCCCACCGACAGGGGTGCTAGCAGTGAAAGTAGCACTTCTTACACACGGGGCAGGGTCCCACACTCGGGGCCTCGCCCATGGATATCCAGACAAGAGACTAATCCATTGGTTTTTCTAAAACCAAACCCAGAAAAACTTCCTTTGCCCGGAAAGCACGGGCGATTCCACCAAGATAACTTTTCCCTAACGTAGTCAAAAGCCTTAACTAGCTGAGCTCATCTGACCGAACCCGTAAGTCCCATAGTCAGATCAGGGAAAAAGACTGTACTTGGATCATAGAGACCAATGCTTTTTTCCTCATTGAGAGGCACAGCCATTGATTCTTTTCCATAGAACATTTTTTGTCCAAGATTTACTTCAATATCAAACTAAATAGAAATTGAGTCTCGATTTACGGATCCATCAGTCCAGCCTAACCCCATCCAGTCCCATGGGTTAGCCAACCGCCCAACCACTGTAGTGATGGGATCCAATTAGGAATTTGGTTAGGTTTTGTCCCGGGTACCAGGGAAAAGAGTTCCCATGCCCCCTAGCCAGATGTTCATGCAAACATAAAACTAGTCACACCACTTACACACCCAATATGAAATTGCCTTTTTTCTTATAGCATCAGTTATCTTTAAAACAATCCTTTAATGAAACCATTGTATCACTCATCACAATCCTCCAAAATATCCGGTTGAATCTTAATTTCCAATCATTCCTTCATCGGAGTATCTATGGCATCATTGGCAACCAGAACACTCACCACCTGTCCACTCAAGGGCCTTTTCAATAGTTCCTAGCTCATAGTACCCGGTAATATAATCACTTATAAAAATCAAGATGGAATCTCCGTTGAAGATCAGCAAGATCAATCAATAGATCCATATAAAAGAGCCATGGACTCATCCGTTGAGGACCAGCAAGGTCAATCAACCAGATCCATGCCCGGTTTCAGAGAACAACTCTTACTTCTTGATTCAATATCTTCCACGACGCACGTGTGGGTATCGTCGGCAACCCAGAGCCCGAGCACCATAGGTCAGCACCCTCTAGGATCCTTCACATGTCACCTAGCGCTTCACTCATAGGCCGCTTCCTTGGTACCTCCTCATCCACCATACCGGAAGCTCACTATTTAAATCGAACCGAGGCTGGTCAAGACCTCGGCTGACCATGCTACACGCGAGACGTCCTCCGTTGACTCTCCGTCAAATGTTGCAACTTTATCAGTTAGGTCCACGACCTTAATCACAAGACGGTCAAAATGCTTCCCCAGCATTCTTGACATAAAACAGTCATTTACAAACAGGTCACAAATACAGTTTCTATAATGAACTCTCATCTTTCCACATTATCCCTCACTCATCAGTCCACATTACTCCACATTCCATTCATATGTGTACTCATTCTCATCCCATCACATCATTTTCCATCTCATCACATCAGATTCATTCACATCACATATCATTTATTCACATCCCAATTCACATGTCATCACATCTCATCCATTCACTCATATCGACGTCTCATCATTTCACATACACATTCACATTCATTATTCCACATACACATCCACATCCATACATCCAATTCCACATCCGCATTCATACATATACATCCATACATCCACATCCACATTCATACATCCATATCCACATCCACATCCATACATTCATTTTCACATCTACATCCACATCCATACATCCATTTCCACATCTACATCCACATCCATACATCCATTTTCACATCCACATTCATACATCCATATCCACATCCACATTCCATATTTACATCCATACATCCACATTCATAAATCCACATCTACATCCACATCCATACATCCATATCCATCTTCCACATTCATACATCCATATCCACATTCCACATTTATACATCCACATTCACATCCATACATCCATATCCACATCCATACATCCATATCCACATTCCACATTCATACATACACATCCATACATCCACATCCATATCCACATTCATACATCCACATCCATACATCCATATCCACATTCCACATTCATACATCCATATCCACATTCATACATCCACATCCACATCCACATTCATACATCCACACATCCATTTCCACTTCCACATTCATACATCCACATCCACATCCACATCCTCATTCATACATCCATATCCACATTCCACATTCACATTTACAAACATCCTCATGCATTCATCCATTTACATTTATCTGATTCATTTCACTTCCATCCATCCATTTACATCTATCTGATTCATATCACTTCCATCCATCCATTTACATCTATCTGATTCCTATCACATCTCATCACATCTATTTATTGAATGTAAGAGAATTCTTTTATATATATATAAAGATTCTTTACGCATCTAATTAGGCATAAAGATAACTTTAGTAGGAATAACACTTTTATAAAAATCCTTTTATGCATCTATTTAGGCATAAGTTCAATTTTAAGGAAAATAACACTTTCAAATTAAAAATAAACCTTTTATGCATTTTACCTATGCATAAATTCCATTTTAATGAGAATAACACTTTCAAAATAAAAATAAATCTTTTATGCATTTTACTATGCATAAATTCCATTTTAACGAGAATAACACTTTCAAAATAATAATAAATCTTTTATGCATCTAACTATGCATAAATTTAATTTCAATGAAAATAATACTTTCGAAATAAAAATAAATCTTTTATGCATCTTTCTATGCATAAAATCAATATTGATAAGAATAACTCTTTTAAATTAAAAATAAAATTCTTTATGCATCTTTCTATGCATAAAATCAAAATTGATAAGAATAACTCTTTTGGAATAAAAATAAAATTCTTTATGCATAACATCAAAATTGATGAAAATAACTCTTTTAAAATAAAAATAAATTTCTTTATGCATCTATTTATGCATAAAATCAAAATTAATGAGAAAAACACTTTTGGATTAAAATAAATTCTTTATGCATCTTTCCATGCATGAATCCTATTTAGTAGGAATTACACTTTTAGAATAAAAGAATTTCTCTTATGCATCCATTTATGATGAAAATCACACTTTTAATATAAAAAAATATCTTTTATGCATATGTTTATGCATACAAATCATTTATGATAAAAATCACTCTTTTAATATAAAAGAATTTCTTTTATGCATCTATTTATGATGAAAATCACACTTTTATAATCAAAATAACAATTTCAATATACTTCCTTCTATGCATGGAATTTAATTCTAAAGAAAGTAACACTTTTTTAATAAAATATTTTTACTATGCATTTTCTTATACCTAGGATGAAAATCAACACTTTAAGAATACATATACGATGGGAATTACTCTTTTTGAATTTTAAAAATTAAAACTTATTTTTCACAATTTTAGAAAATTTTGCTATAACCTCCTTTGCATGGCTGACCATTTTTCATTTTTTAATTCTCTAAAATTAATTGGAAGTTCACCAAGAGTATTTAAATCATTCTAATGTAAACATTTTCTACTTATCAAAGCGAAACATTATGAAAAACTTGATTTTATCCATTAATCATTCATCTAGGATAAAGAATGGATGGATCTACTAAAGAAGAGAGGAGAATGCCTTTTTTCAATAAGGCATAACATCATATTCAATTTAGAGAAGACAAGAATCATTAAAAAAACCATAAAAATTAAGCATACATGGGAATTTATGTATTTTCTTACTTCCATTAATCATTTAACTTCAATAGCATTAAAAAGCCATTCCAATTAAGCTTCTCAAGCTTGAGAGGGGTTGAGAAGAGAGAAACATTGATTGAGCAGACTGAATGAATCTTCTTATGTAGATACTCCACCCAATTAACCTAGACACCTTGTGGACAGTTAAGGTGGACAAATTATAACAGTTAAAAATGTTCGGTCTAGCGGGTGTTGAGGAGGAAGGTCAGGGCCCTGGCCAGCATTCAGGGCAAGGAATGTGTTGGCAATCCACTCTGTTCTTTATGGTTGTTCCCTACTATTGAGATATCAAGTTCATCTAGTGAGGCGATGGACACTGATGATCTGCCTGGGGAATAGGCCCCACACTTACATCACTGGCATGGTTGGTAGGATCATGGGTGATATGCGGCCAGTGGGATGACAGGCTGTGTGACAGCCATTCTAGATACTGGCATAGTTATGATAAGAACAACTTCCATGCTTGGAGGTTCAGGTTGACGAATTTCCTGATTGGGAAAGGGTTATTGGGACTACATAGAAGGTGAGCATGAAGAGTCACCGGATACCGGAGATCAATCCGACTGCTGCAGATGTGAAAGAGTTCAAGGATTAGAACCAAGGAGCTAGAAAAGCTATGTATTAGCTCTCTATCGGTATACATGACACCATGATTTCAGGATGCCAAGTCTCCTAAGGAGGTGTGGGACACCTTGGTAAAACTCTATGAAACAAATACCAAGGCACAAAAGATACAATTGAAGAATGAACTTCATACTGTGGAGAAAAAGAGTATGTCTGTGAATGACTATGCATTGAAGAGAAAGGGTACAACAGTCTTCACAAAACAAAAACAGTTCAAAGCAACAGGCCTTCTACACAAGTTCAGGAAGAGGACGAGGTAGAGGAGGCCGTGGACGCAGTCAAGGAGGTGGCCGAACAGGTAATCAACAACAACAGTCCCAGAATTTACAACAACAACAACCACACGCAGGTGGAAGAGGCCAATTTCAGAGGCAGGGGGAGTCAAAGAGGTCATGGAAATTGGCAAAGGCAACATAATGATACACGTGGATACTTGGTGAGCCTGGACATGTGCAGGTATATTGTTATAAGAAGCAAGCTGACATGCAAAATGGGAAATTGTAGCAAAACAACTATGCATCCTTGAGTAGAAACAATGAGGATAATGAAAGGTTGTTTGTTATGCAGCATGTCGTGAATGCCATGGATGATGTATGGTACGTTGATTCAGGTGCTTCGAACCACATGACAAGTCATGGGGAGTGGTTCCAGGAGATGAAAAACCTTGAAAGACCAGGTTTTGTGGAAACAGGGGATGACACTGCTCATCCAATTACCTATGTTGGAGATGTGCCATTGTCTATGCAGCAGGATGGCAAAGTGAAGTACCTTGCAGATGTACTTCATGTTTCGAACATAACAAAGAATCTGGTCTCAGTTAGCCAGATGATTGAGCAGGGTTTGCAGGTCCGGTTTAACCCTGATGGTTGTTATGTTGAAGACTTTAAAGACAAGTGCAAGTTGGTTGCAAAAGGCAAGAGAGTGGGCAGAATGTTTACATTGAATGTAAACATGCCTGAAGTAAGTGCTACGATGTTTGCAAATGGTTCAAGAATTGTTGCAGACACAGACATTTGGCATAAAAGAATTGGACATGTGAATGTGCAGAGAATGAAGTCTATGCAGACTAAAGGAATTGTGATAGGGCTGCCAAAGTTTAAAGTTGAAGCTATACAGAGAATATGTGAAGCATGCCAATTTGGAAAGCAAACAAAGCATGTATTTCCACGTAACAGAAATGTGAGTAGAAATGCACTAGATGTTGTGCATTCAGATGTATGGGGTCCTACGAAGGCCATGTCTATGGGAGGCTGCAGGTATTATGACATTTATTGATGACCACACAAGGAAAGTGTGGGTATATTTCATGAAGGAGAAGAGTGAGGTGTTCACTCATTTTCAGAATTTCAGAGTTATGGTTGAAAAGCAATCAGGGAAATATGTAAAGTACCTTAGGTCAGATGGAGGGGGAGAGTACTTCTCCAATGAGTTCTCTGAATTTTTGAAGAAGAATGGTATTCGGAGACAGTTTACATGCAGGTACACTCTGCAGCAAAATGGAGTTATTGAGCAAAAAAATAAGCACATTGCTGAGATTGCGCGAGCATTGATGAAAGAGAAGAATATGCCGAATAGCTATTGGGCTCAGGCTGTTTCTACAGCAGTTTACATCATGAACAGGACTCCCACTGCAGCCATACATGATGTAACTCCAAAGGAGAGGTTTACTGACAGAAAACCTAATTTGTCTCATCTGGATGCATTGCATATGTGTATGTGCCAGATGAGCTGAGAACTAAGCTGGATCCAAAAGGTGAAAAATGTGTGTTTATTGGATATTCCCTTGAGCAAAAGGGATACAGGTGTTATAACCCTGCTACACGTGAGTTAAGGGTAAGCAGGGATGTTGTCTTTGATGAGATGAGCAGCTGGTACGCTGCTGAAAAAGAAGCTATTGGGGCTGATGTAAGTGGAAATGTGGTTGCACAAAATGCAAGTCAGCAATCACAGTCTTTGAGTGGACCAGGAGAGTCTCATCTAGTGGTTCAGTTGATAGACCATGGATAGGCTGCGTCATAATACCAGTCCTGCAAATGTGATTAGTACATCACATAAAGGCAAAGAGAAAGTGGTTGAGCCCCTTAGTATGCCTGACATTTTTGCAGGGCATTCTCATGTTGATGGAGAGTCTAGTGGCTCAGAGATAAGCCTTGATAAGGAGATTGGGATACCAGCTAACTATGAGAACACATGGTGTAAACAAGGCTATGGAAGCCATGAATGCAAAGCTGCAAAGTTCTGGGAGAGTGAAGAATCCTGTGCAGAGGTCTACCTATGATGGTTATGTGGCACCTCACTATGCATACATGGCAAAGGTTGTGCAGGTTGTAGAGCCCACATGCATTGATGAGGCTGTTGGAAATGTGTGTCGGGAGAAAGCTATGAATGAGGAGATGAATGCACTATATGGAAATGAGACTTGGGATTTATTGCAATTGCCTGAAGGCAAGAAAGCCATTGGATGCAAGTGGGTGTACAAAGTAAAACATAACAATGATGGAAGCATAAACAGGTACAAGGCTAGATTGGTAGCCAAAGGATATGCGCAGACATATGGCATTGATTATGAGAAACTTTCAGCCCAGTTGCCAAGATGGCAACAGTGAGAGTTGTGATAGCAATGGGCTGCGTCAAAGCAATGGTCTTTACATCAGATGAATGTAAAGAATGCATTCTTGCATGGGGATTTGCAGGAAGAGGTGCATATGTTGCAACCACCTGGTTATGAGGATGTGAGTCACCCCGAGCATGTTTGCAGGTTTTGGAAGAAAGCCTTGTATGGCTTAAAACAAGCACCAAGAGCATGGTCTGACAAGATTTTGAATATCTTGTCACTATTGACTTTCATGTAGCCAATGCAGATTTCTCGCTGTATGTGAGACAGAGGCATAGAGGGGTTGTGCTTGTTGTCATCTATGTAGATGACTTGATCATTACGGGGACCATGATGCAGAGATCTTTGATGTAAAGATCTTACTTCGACAGAAGTTTGAGATGAAGCATTTGGGAGAGCTTAGAATTTCTTAGGCATTGAGGTGATTAGGTCACCACATGGTATTGGATTACTGCAGAAAGTATGGCTTGGACATGTTGTCCAAGTATGGTATGACAGGCTGTAAGCCTATCTCGGTGCCATTGGATCAGAATGGCAAGTTGAATGATTCAGGAGAGATTTTGGAAGATCCTACTATGTATAGGCACATAGTAGGAAGCTTGATCTACATGACGCTCACCAGGCAAGATTTAAGTTATGTTGTTGGGTTGGTGAGTCATTTTATGCAGCATCCTCAGAAGCTACATTTGGATGCATTGAGACGCTGAGGTATGTGAGGTCTACTTTGCATTGTGGACTATTTTATGAAACTGGGACACAGAGATATGTGTACATGGGTACACAGATGCTGATTGGGCTGGTAGTATCTCAGATAGAAGATCTACTAGTGGCTTCATGTTTTCTTTGGGGAGTGCTGCTGTGACTTGGAGCAGCAAGAAGCAGCCTATGGTTTCTCTATCCAGTACAGAGGCCGAGTACAGAGGAGCTACTATGGCAGCATGTGAGGTAGCTTGGTTGAGAAAGCTACTTACAGATTTGGGTCTATCACTGGATAGACAAGTTGTCATTTTTTGTGACAACATTAGCAGTATACACTTGGCCAGGAACCCAGTTTTTCATGCTCGTACAAAGCATATAGAGGTCCACTACCATTTTGTCAGAGAGAAGGTCTTGGCTGGAGACGTTGACCTTTTTTATGTCAGCACACAGGATCAAGTAACTGACATCTTCACCAAAGCATTGGGTATAGAGAAGCTCCGCAGATTCAGGGCTTCACTTGGTGTACATGAGATGGAGTTGAGCTCAAGGAAGAGTGTTGAGATATCGAGCTCATCTAGTGAGGCGATGGACATTGATGACCCGCCTGGGGGATAGGCCCCACACTTACACCACTGGCATGGTTGGTGAGATCATGGGTGATATGCAGGCGGCCAGTGGGATGACAGGCTGTGTGACAACCATTCTAGAGAGACTGGCATAGTTATAGTGCCAGCTCATTTAGTTGGGTTCACACTATAGAGAACCCTAGTATGTATTTGGTTGAGTACCTTTCATATTGTGTGTACTCTTATCTTTGTATATGGTGTGTTGAGTGTTAAGTGAAGAAGAAGAAGATTTTCAGCCTCCACCTTGTGTTTTCTCTTTCTTTAGGGTTTTGTGAGTGTGTGTGTGTGCTTGCAAGAGCTCAAGCTCTCTTCTCCCCTACATCTTTTCACCTACTAGTAGGCATCGCACACATAGCACATGATGTTGAGCCGGACATAGGGTTGTTTGATGGCGAGGAAGATGAAGGGCATCCCGAATGAGGTCCAGGCTTAGGTGGATAGTCTAGGTTTGGCCCTCTTTATCAATTACTTTCTCTATAGCTTGGTTGGCATCATATGTCTTCATGAAATACAAGTAGTTCAAGAGGTCAAGCCCCAAGGGCTGAAGGGTAGGCAAGATGCTGAGCCCTATTTGCTCTCCCGGTGGGCTGGGTCCACTATAGCCTGATAACAAGGTTTGGTGTAATAGAATAGTTTATGCTCAACATTGTGGGTATTCTTCATGAGGTTGTGGTGGATTGTGTGGCTGTTGATCTCCTTCATGAGAGTCTCACCCAGTGGGATAGCTGAGTGGGATGGTTTTGATACTCCTCAAGGCTTCATGGAGGTATGTATGTGGCTTTCCAAAGGTACGGGTGTGGCTTCATGGAGGTATGTATGTGGCTTTCCAAAGGTATAGGTGTGGCTTCTCAGAGTGAACAATCATGGGTTATCATAGTGAAAAGCCGCCATGAATAAGCAGATTTAAAGTAAACGACCGTGGCTTCTGAGAGTGATCGACTGTGGATTAGCAGATTCAAGGTGGACAGCCATGGCTTATGGAACTGAGAGTGAACGGCCGTGGGATTAGTAGATGTCAAGTGAATGGTCATGGCTTCAAAGAGTGAACGGCCATGGATTAGCAAATTTAAAGTGAAGGGCCGTGGGATTACTAGATGTCAAGGGAATGGTCATGGCTTCTGAGAGTGAATGGCCATGGATTAGCAAATTTAAAGTGAACGATCATGGCTTCTGGGAGTGAACGACGGTGGATTAGTAGATTTAAAGTGAACGGTCGTGGGGCTTTGGAAGTGAGAGTAAACAACCATGGATTGGTAGATGATTTAAAGTGAATGGTTGTGGCTTCTGAGAGTGAACGGTCATGGAATAGTAGATTTAAAGTGAACAGTCATGGCTTATGGAAGTGAGCATTAATGGCCGTGGATTAGTAGATTTAAAGTGAACAGTTTGATTTCTTAGAGTGAATGGCAGTGGCCATGGCTTTTGAAAGTGAATGGCCATGAATTCTGAGAGTGATTGGCCATGGTCATGGCCATAGCTATGGCAGCTCTTTCAAAAGCTTGGATGCTTCATCAGAGGGAGAATTTGGGTAATGGGGGTTTGGAGAGGCAAGTGGTTGAGTGGGGGTGCATCAAGGGAGTTAGATGATAAGGGCCGATGGAGTAGCCAAGCTTGAAGGTATGTCACTATTGGAGACAATGGATGGGGTTGTATGGCCATGGCTTCCTCTTGAATATTTGTTTTCCCTTTATCCTACATAGTAGTACTGGTGGCGACAACAGAGGCTATCTTGGGCGCTGCCATTGGAATTTTTGCGGTGCTGGGATCGTGAGAGCAGGAACGGTGCATGTCGGCCACATCGGTGTTGAGATTTTAGGAGAGCTATAAGGACCCACCTGTAGGTAGTCATGGTGTAAGGCCAAGGTTGGTGGCGAGATGATGGTTTTGTTGTGTCGAAAGTTTTCACCTGAGGTTCTCCTATATCCTATGGGCTTGTGGTTGTCTTATTAGAGGGCAACGCAAGGTACGAGTATTGGGTTTGAGTGGGGAAAGTGGATCTTTGGGAAATCCAGAGAGTTGTAGCACCCTTATAATAACCTTGGGATTTAAGGATCTTCCTAAGCACCCAGCAACGAGGATTACTTGGTTGGGTGCAGCAGGGTCGAGTGTGTACTTGTGGCCCATTAGGTGTGTTAGTGAACTTAGAGCTGTTAGGTCCCTTTGTTTTTGGTGCTCGAGTTGCATCGAAGTTGAGTGTACCGATGAGGCTGGACGAGGTGATGGAATATTCAAGTGAGGGAGAGGCCTCTTTTTGGGTGGCATTCCACATTCATACATCCATATCCACATTCCACATTCCACATTCATACATCCACATCCACATCCACATTCATACATCCACACATCCATTTCCACTTCCACATTCATACATCCACATCCACATCCACATCCTCATTCATACATCCATATCCACATTCCACATTCACATTCACATTCACATTCACAAACATCCTCATCCATTCATCCATTTACATTTATCTGATTCATATCACTTCCATTCATCCATTTACATCTATCTGATTCCTATCACATCTCATCACATCTATTTATTGAATGTAAGAGAATTCTATTTTTTTTATAAAGATTCTTTACGCATCTAATTAGGCATAAAGACAACTTTAGTAGGAATAACACTTTTATAAAAATCCTTTTATGCATCTATTTAGGCATAAGGTCAATTTTAAGGAAAATAACACTTTCAAATTAAAAATAAACCTTTTATGCATTTTACTATGCATAAATTCCATTTTAATGAGAATAACACTTTCAAAATAAAAATAAATCTTTTATGCATTTTACTATGCATAAATTCCATTTTAACAAGAATAACACTTTCAAAATAAAAAATAAATCTTTTATGCATCTAACTATGCATAAATTTAATTTCAATGAAAATAATACTTTCGAAATAAAAATAAATCTTTTATGCATCTTTCTATGCATAAAATCAATATTGATAAGAGTAACTCTTTTAAATTAAAAATAAAATTCTTTATGCATCTTTCTATGCATAAAATAAAAATTGATAAGAATAACTCTTTTGGAAGAAAAATAAAATTCTTTATGCATCTATTTATGCATAACATCAAAATTGATGAAAATAACTCTTTTAAAATAAAAATAAAATTCTTTATGAATCTATTTATGCATAAAATCAAAATTAATGAGAATAACACTTTTGGATTAAAATAAATTCTTTATGCATCTTTCCATGCATGAATCCAATTTAGTAGGACTTACACTTTTAGAATAAAAGAATTTCCCTTATGCATCCATTTATGATGAAAATCACACTTTTAATATTAAAAAAATATCTTTTATGCATACAAATCATTTATGATGAAAATCACTCTTTTAATATAAAAGAATTTCTTTTATGCATCTATTTATGATGAAAATCACACTTTTATAATCAAAATAACAATTTCAATATACTTCCTTCTATGCATGGAATTTAATTCTAAAGAAAGTAACACTTTTTTAATAAAATATTTTTAGTATACATTTTCTTATACCTAGGATGAAAATTAACACTTTAAGAATACATATACGATGGGAATTACTCTTTTTGAATTTTAAAAATTAAAACTTATTTTTCACAATTTTAGAAAATTTCGCTATAACCTCCTTTGTATGGCTAACCATTTTTCAATTTTTAATTCTCTAAAATTAATTGGAAGTTCACCAAGAGTATTTAAATCATTCTAATGTAAACATTTTCTACTTATCAAAGCGAAACATTATGAAAAACTTGATTTTATCCATTAATCATTCATCTAGGATAAAGAATGGATGGATTTACTAAAGAAGAGAGGGGAATGCCTTTTTTCAATAAGGCATAACATCATATTCAATTTAGAGAACAAGAATCATTAAAAAAACCATAAAAATTAAGCATACATGGGAATTTATGTATTTCCTTACTTCCATTCATCAATTAACTTCAATAGCATTAAAAAGCCATTCCAATTAAGCTTCTCAAGCTTGAGAGGGGTTGAGAAGAGAGAAACATTGATTGAGCAGACTGAATGAATCTTCTTATGTAGATACTCCACCCAATTAACCTAGACACCTTGTGGACAGTTAAGGTGGACAAATTATAACAGTTAAAAATGTTCGGTCTAGCGGGTGTTGAGGAGGAAGGTCAGGGCCCTGGCCAACATTCAGGGCAAGGAATGTGTTGGCAATCCACTCTGTCCTTTGTGGTTGTTCCCTACTATTGAGATATCAAGTTCATCTAGTGAGGCGATGGACACTGATGACCCGCCTGGGAGATAGGCCCCACAATTACACCACTGGCATGGTTGGTGAGATCATGGGTGATATGCGGCCAGTGGGATGACAGGCTGTGTGACAGCCATTCTAGAGACTGGCATAGTTATAGTGTCAGCTCATTTAGTTAGGTTCGCACTATAGAGAACCCTAGTATGTATTTGGTTGAGTACCACTGCAGAAAATACAGTAGTTTGTGCAGGACAAACTAGAGTGCTATTTCTGGGGGCAAGATGTCAAATGATGGCATAAACCAGATTGTTGCTGAGAAGCTTGATAAGAACAACTTCCATGCTTTGGAGGTTCAGGTTGACGAATTTCCTTATGGGAAAGGGTTATTGGGACTACATATAGAAGGTGAGCATGAAGAGGCACCGGAGATACCGGAGATCAATCCGGCTGCTGCAGATGTGAAAGAGTTCAAGGATTAGAACCAAGGAGCTAGAAAAGCTATGTATTAGCTCTCTATCAGTATACATGACACCATGATTGGGCACATTCAGGATGCCAAGTCTCCTAAGGAGGTGTGGGACACCTTGGTAAAACTCTATGAAACAAATACCAAGGCACGAAAGATACAGTTGAAGAATGAACTTCATACTGTGGAGAAAAAGAGTATGTCTGTGAATGACTATGCATTGAAGATAAAGGGTACAACAGTCTTCACAAAACAAAAACAGTTCAGAGCAACAGGCCTTCTACACAAGTTCAGGAAGAGGACGAGGTAGAGGAGGCCGTGGACGCAGTCAAGGAGGTGGCTGAACAAGTAATCAGAATTATGGCTAGCAGCAGCAACAACAACAGTCCCAGAATTTACAACAACAACAACCACATGCAGGTGGAAGAGGCCAATTCAGAGGCAGGGAGAGTCAAAGAGGTCGTGGAAATTGGCAAAGGCAACATAATGATACACGTGGATGCTTGGTAAGCCTGGACATGTGCAGGCAGATTGTTATAAGAAGCAAGCTAACATGCAAAATGGAAAATTGCAGCAAAACAACTATGCATCCTTGAGTAGAAACAATGAGGATAATTGTTTGTTATGCAGCATGTCGTGAATACCATGTCTGAAAATGTTGAAGCAGCACATAAAGATGATGTATGGTACGTTGATTCAGGTGCTTCGAACCACATGACAAGTCATGGGGAGTGGTTTAAGGAGATGAAAAACCTTGAAAGACCAGGTTTTGTGAAAATAGGGGATGACACTGCTCATCCAATTGCCCATGTTGGAGATGTGCCATTGTCTATGCAGCAGGATGGCAAAGTGAAGTACCTTGCAGATGTACTTCATGTTCCGAACATGACAAAGAATCTGGTTTCAGTTTTGTTAAATGATTGAGCAGGGTTTGCAGGTTCGATTTAACCCTGATGGTTGTTATGTTGAAGAATTTAAAGACAAGTGCAGTTTGGTTGCAAAAGGCAAGAGAGTGGGCAAAATGTTTACATTGAATGTAAACATGCCCGAAGTGAGTGCTGCGATGTTTGCAAATGGTTCAAGAATTGTTGCAGACACAGACATTTGGCATAAAAGAATTGGACATGTGAATGTGCAGAGAATGAAGTCTATGCAGACTAAAGAAATTGTGACAGGGCTGCAAAAGTTTAAAGTTGAAGGTATGCAAAGAATATGTGAAGCATGCCAATTTGGAAAGCAAACAAAGCATGTATTTTCGTGTAACACAAATGTGTGCACTAGATGTTGTGCATTCAGATGTATGGGGTCCTGCGAAGACCATGGGAGGCTACAGGTATTATGTGACATTTATTGATGAGACCACACAAGGAAAGTGTGGGTATATTTCATGAAGGAGAAGAGTGAGGTGTTCACTCATTTTCAGAATTTTAGAGTTATGGTTGAAAAGAAATCAGGGAAATATGTAAAGTACCTAAGGTCAGATGGAGGGGCAGAGTACTTCTCCAATGAGTTCTCTGAATTTTTGAAGAAGAATGGTATTCGGAGACAGTTTACATGCAGGTACACTCCGCAGCAAAATGGAGTTACTAAGTAAAAAAATAAGCACATTGCTGAGATTGCACGAGCATTGATGAAAGAGAAGAATATGCCGCATAGCTATTGGGCTGAGGCTGTTTCTATAATAGTAGTTTACATCATGAACATGACTCCCACTGCAGCCATACATGATGTAACTCCAGAGGAGAGGTTTACTGACAGAAAACCTAATTTGTCTCATCTGAAAGTCTTTGGATGCATTGCATATGTGCATGTGCCAGATGAGCTGAGAACTAAGCTGGATCCAAAAGCTGAAAAATGTGTGTTTATTGGATATTCCCTTGAGCAAAAGGGATACAGGTGTTATAACCCTGCTACACGTGAGTTAAGGGTAAGCAGGGATATTGTCTTTGATGAGATGAGCAGCTGGTATGCTGCTAAAAAAGAAGCCGTTGGGGCTGATGTGAGTGGAAATGTGGTTGCACAAAATGCAAGTCAGCAATCACAGTCTTTGAGTGGACCAAGAGAGTCCTCATCTAGTGGTTCAGTTGATAGACCATGGACAGGCTGCGTCATAATACCAGTCCTGCAAATGTGATTAGTACATCACATAAAGGCAAAGAGAAAGTGGTTGAGCCCCTTAGTATGCCTGACATTTTTGCAAGGCATTCTCATGTTGATGGAGAGTCTAGTGGCTCAGAGATAAGCCTTGATAAGGAGCTTGGGATACCAGCTAACTATGAGAACACATGGTGTAAAGAAGGCTATGGAAGCCATGAATGCAAAGCTGCGAAGATTTGGGAGAGTGAAGAATCCTGTGCAGAGGTTTACCTATGATGGTTATGTGGCACACATCACTATGCATTCATGGCAAAGGTTGTACATAGCCCACATGCATTGATGAGGCTATTGGAAATGTATGTTGGGAGAAAGCTATGGATGAGGACATGGATGCACTATATGGAAATGAGACTTGGGATTTAGTGCAATTGCCTGAAGGCAAGAAAGCCATTGGATGCAAGTGGGTGTACAAAGTAAAACATAACAGTGATGGAAGCATAAACAGGTACAAGGCTAGATTGGTAGCCAAAGGATATGCGCAGACATATGGCATTGATTATGAGAAACTTTCAGCCCAGTTGTCAAGATGGCAACAGTGAGAGTTGTGATAGCAATGGGCTGCGTCAAAGCAATGGTCTTTACATCAGATGAATGTAAAGAATGCATTCTTGCATGGGGATTTGCAGGAAGAGGTGCATATGTTGCAACCACCTGGTTATGAGGATGTGAGTCACCCCGAGCATGTTTGCAGGTTTTGGAAGAAAGCCTTGTATGGCTTAAAACAAGCACCAAGAGCATGGTCTGACAAGATTTTTGAATATCTTGTCACTATTGACTTTCATGTAGCCAATGCAGATTTCTCGCTGTATGTGAGACACAGTCATAGAGGGGTTGTGCTTGTTGTCATCTATGTAGATGACTTGATCATTACGGGGGACCATGATGCAAAGATCTTTGATGTAAAGATCTTACTTCGACAGAAGTTTGAGATAAAGCATTTGGGGGAGCTTAGAATTTCTTAGGCATTGAGGTGATTAGGTCACCACATGGTATTGGATTACTGCAGAGACAGTATGTCTTGGACATGTTGTCCAAGTATGGTATGACAGACTGTAAGCCTATCTCAGTGCCATTGGATCAGAATGGCAAGTTGAATGATTCAGGAGAGATTTTGGAAGATCCTACTATGTATAGGCACATAGTAGGAAGCTTGATCTACATGACGATCACCAGGCTAGATTTAAGTTATGCTGTTGGGTTGGTGAGTCATTTTATGCAGCATCCTCAGAAGCTACATTTGGATGCATTGAGACGCTGAGGTATGTGAGGTCTACTTTGCATTGTGGACTATTTTATGAAACTGGGACACAGAGATATGTGTACATGGGTACACAGATGCTGATTGGGCTGGTAGTATCTCAGATAGAAGATCTACTAGTGGCTTCATGTTTTCTTTGGGGAGTGCTGCTGTGACTTGGAGCAGCAAGAAGGAGCCTATGGTTTCTCTATCCAGTTACAGAGGCCGAGTACAGAGGAGCTACTATGGCAACATGTGAGGTAGCTTGGTTGAGAAAGCTACTTGCAGATTTGGGTCTATCAGTAGATAGACAAGTTGTCATTTTCTGTGACAACATTAGCAGTATACAGTTGGCCAGGAACCCAGTTTTTCATGCTCGTACAAAGCATATAGAGGTCCACTACCATTTTGTCAGAGAGAAGGTCTTGGCTGGAGACATTGACCTTTTTTATGTCAGCACACAGGATCAAGTAACTGACATCTTCACCAAAGCATTGGGTATAGAGAAGCTCCACAGATTCAGGGCTTCACTTGGTGTACATGAGATGGAGTTGAGCTCAAGGAAGAGTGTTAAGATATCGAGCTCATCTAGTGAGGCGATGGACACTGATGACCTGCCTGGGGGGGGATAGGCCCCACACTTACACCACTGGCATGGTTGGTGAGATCATGGGTGATATGCGGGCGGCCAGTGGGATGACAGGCTGTGTGACAACCATTCTAGAGAGACTGGCATAGTTATAGTGCCAGCTCATTTAGTTGGGTTCACACTATAGAGAACCCTAGTATGTATTTGGTTGAGTACCTTTCATATTGTGTGTACTCTTATCTTTGTATATGCTGTGTTGAGTGTTAAGTGAAGAAGAAAAAGATTTTCAGCCTCCACCTTGTGTGTTCTCTTTTTTTAGGGTTTTGTGAGTGTGTGTGTGCTTGCAAGAGCTCAAGCTCTCTTCTCCCCTGCATCTTTTCACCTACTAGTAGGCATCGCACACATAGCACATGATGTTGTTGAGCCGGACATAGGGTTGTTTTGATGCGAGGAAGATGAAGGGCATCCCGAATGAGGTCCAGGCTTAGGTGGATAGTCTAGGTTTGGCCCTCTTTATCAATAACTTTCTCTATAGCTTGGTTGGCATCATATGTCTTAATGAAATACAAGTAGTTCAAGATGTCGATCCCCAAAAGGGCTGAAGGGTAGGCAAGATGCTGAGCCCTATTTGCTCTCCCGGTGGGCTAGGTCCACTATAGCCTGATAACAAGGTTTGGTGTAATAGAATAGTTTATGCTCAACATTGTGGGTATTCTTCATGAGGCTGTGGTGGATTGTGTGGCTGTTGATCTCCTTCATGAGAGTCTCACCCAGTGGGATAGCTGAGTGGGATGGTTTTGATACTCCTCAAGGCGGTGGTGGCCGACAGGTCACTTCTTCTTCTTCTAGGGGGTATGAGGAAGGACCTTAGCAGGAGTTCGATCGGCTGCCATGAATATAAGGATAAAAAGCTAGCAAGAAAGTGTATGAGCTCAGGAGGAAAAACTGCAACAGTTTGGCTAGAGTGAAGGGAGAAAAGTAGGTGAAATGAAGGTAGTGGGTCCTTTATATAGATTTCCCAGGAAGGTACGGGTGTGGCTTCATGGAGGTATGTATGTGGCTTTCCAAAGGTATAGGTGTGGCTTCTCAGAGTGAACAATCATGGGTTATCATAGTGAAAAGCCGCCATGAATAAGCAGATTTAAAGTAAACGACCGTGGCTTCTGAGAGTGATCAACTGTGGATTAGCAGATTTAAGGTGGATTAGCAGATTTAAGGTGGACAGCCATGGCTTATGGAACTGAGAGGGAACGGCCGTGGGATTAGTAGATGTCAAGTGAATGGTCATGGCTTCTGAGAGTGAACAGCCATAGATTAGCAAATTTAAAGTGAAGGGCCATGGGATTAGTAGATGTCAAGTGAATGGTCATGGCTTCTGAGAGTGAACGGCCATGGATTAGCAAATTTAAAGTGAACGGCTATGGCTTCTGAGAGTGAACGATCATGGCTTCTAGGAGTGAACGATGGTGGATTAGTAGATTTAAAGTGAACGGTCGTGGGGTTTTGGAAGTGAGAGTAAACAACCATGGATTGGTAGATTTAAAGTGAGAGTAAACAACCATGGATTGGTAGATTTAAAGTGAATGGATGTGGCTTCTGAGAGTGAACGGTCATGGAATAGTAGATTTAAAGTGAACAGTCATGGCTTATGGAAGTGAGCATTAATGGCCGTGGATTAGTAGATTTAAAGTGAACAGTTTGATTTCTTAGAGTGAACGGTCATGGAATAGTAGATTTAAAGTGAATAGTCATGGCTTATGGAAGTGAGCATTAATGGCCGTGGATTAGTAGATTTAAAGTGAACAGTTTGATTTCTTAGAGTGAATGGCAGTGGCCGTGGCTTTTGAAAGTGAATGGCCATGAATTCTGAGAGTGATTAGCCATGGTCATGGCCATAGCTATGGCTTCTGAGAGTGAATGGTTGTGGCTTCTGGGAGTGAACGGTTGTGGCTTCTTTCTTTCTTCTTTTATTTTTATTTTTTTGGGAACCCTATAAACAGTTTTTGTACCCTAAGGCTATATAGCCAGCACCCCATTGCGGGTTTTGTACTAACTCCAATTTGCGAGAGTGAGAAGGCGGCTCCAAAGTTTTCACCTGAGGTTCTCCTATATCCTATGGGCTTGTGGTTGTCTTATTAGAGGGCAACGCAAGGTATGAGTATTGGGTTTGAGTGGGGAAAGTGGATCTTTGGGAAATCCAGAGAGTTGTAGCACCCTTATAATAACCTTGGGATTTAAGGATCTTCCTAGGCACCCAACAACGAGGATTACTAGGTTGGGTGCAGCAGGGTCGATTGTGGCCCATTAGGTGTGTTAGTGAACTTAGAGCTGTTAGGTCCCTTTGTTTTTGGTGCTCGAGTTGCATCAAAGTTGAGTGTACAGATGAGGCTGGACGAGGTGATGGAATATTCAAGGGAGGGAGAGGCCTCTTTTTGGGTGGCATAGTTTTATGTTGGTCGAGGAGAGCAAGGTGATTAGGGTTAGTGGAAGAGAGTGGTTAACTGGGGGTGGGTGACTGGGTGATAAGGGCTCTTCATCTCTCATCCCCAAGACTATAACTTGCCCCGAGGCTAGTTGTAGGGTTGTCATCATTGCATCCCAATCAAACTAACACCAATTGTGTCCCATCCATCCGCATCCCAGAAGGATCTCTTCATGCATTGTCCTTGCAAGCATACATAAAACTTTCCTTCCAAGGAGTTATTTCCAATGTGAAAGAGAATTGTAATAGTACACCTACACATTGGACTGAATGTGAAGCAACAGTAGTGACCATGGCTAGGGGTATTCACTAATGTTGGCCTCTTAAGGGAGTGCCACATGTCATAGGACATTAGATTATGATTAGCTCTTGTATCGCGATAAGTGCTAATATTTGTGTGAAACTCGTCAAGGTGGTCATTCCGAATCACACAGCCACGTGGGTTTCACTTCCCACCAGTCCTCTTCTTGAAGGTCCACTACTTGGACCATGTTTACTACTACTCCAAAGTTTTGCTTTTACCGTTCATTGACTTCGTGTTGTGCCAATTCCTTCATTTCTATGTGTTGATCTTTTTGCTTATTTTTGAGGTGGATGGCCCTTAAATTATTTCATGTGCAAGGACGTAGTAGCATTTCAGTTTGTCCATTAAAATAACCTACCATCTCAACACCCTCGAGGGTTTTGATGTGCACTATGCCTTGTGGGATTGTTTCAATCACTAGGAAAGGTTTTAGCCCTCTGTATTTGAGTTTCTTTTTGTGATTTTTAGTGTTGTAGAGAAAGGACCATATCCCCCTCAGCCATTTCTTTGTCCTTAAGGTGGTCATCAAACCACTGTTTATGCCTTAGTTTTTCCATAATCATGTCATACACAGTTGTTTGTGAGGCGTGTTTCATTAAGCTTTTCAAGCTCCAAAATCGGGTCACTCAGGACATTATCTGTGAGTTTTTTCTGTACTGCCTCTTAAGCTGTACACCAAGTATTCCATAAGCATGACAGCTTCAATGCCATAGGTTAGACTAAAGGGTGTCATATTTGTGGCTACTTTATATGTTGTGCGATATGCCCAAAGTGCTGCCGATAACTTTTGTTCCCAATCGTTTTGGCTAGCCTCTATTGTTTTGGTCAAGATAGTGCGCAGGACTTTATTTATTCTTTCAGCTTGACCATTAGCTTGGGGGTAGTAGGGAGAGGATATTCGGTGGGTGACCATGAATTTTTATAGTAAGAATTGTATAACTTCATTGATGAAGTGTGTGCCATTATCACTCACCAGCTTGAGAGGGCACCCAAAATGAGTGATGATGCACTCATAAAGGAATTTTGCCGTCGACCTTGCATCAGCTTTTCAGGTGGCCCTAGCTTTGACCCATTTCGTGCAATAGTATGTGGCCACTATAATGTATCGTGCCTAAGTGTGTCAAGCAGCCAGACTAATGGGTCCCACAAAATCGATGCCCCACTTCTCAAATGGTTGTATGAACATGACTGGATTTAGGGGCATTCTATCCTTACTTTAGAATTACTACTCTCATTCTGACATTCATTGCATCATTTAATGTATTTTACAATGTCTCCAAACAAACTGGGCCACCACAATCCTGCTGTAGGATTTTTCGAGCAGTGACGTTTGTTGCTTGCGATTCTAGAGTGGGCTTGCTCTAGAACATAGATATATTCATCCTCTTGAACACACCATCTCACAATTCTATCCTTGCCTTGCTTGTAAAGTTACCCTGTGATCAACTGATAGGAGGCAACATTTTTGATGAGACATCTTGCTCTGTCTTTGTTGATAAGTGGTTCGATGGGTATGCCGTTAGCAAGAAAGTGTGCGATTTCCTCTCCCCATTCAGGAATCAAGCATAGCTGAAACAAGGGGGCATCTGGTAGGTCATCTCATCAACACCCATCGGTGGCTCGCCATTGAGGATGCGTGACATATGGTTGGATAAGACATGATGTGAGCCTTTTCGTACCATGAAAGTAAAGCCAAATTCTAGCAGAATCAAGAGCCATCTGGTGATTATGTGCATGGTACAAGGTATATTTACGAGGTAAAGAGATTATTTATGAGGTAAAGGGTTTATTTATTACAAGGTAAAGGAGAACTTGATGGTCCACAAATAAAATAAACTTGGTTGCCAAAAGATAATGGGAAAACTTTTTAACCGTGTAGACCATGGCTAACCCTTCTCTTTCTGTGGTGGTATAGTTCCATTCTACCCTCGTTTAGTTAGCGATTGGTAAAGCTAATAGAGAAATCCCTATTGTGTTCCTTGGTTGAGCCAGTATGCACCCAATTGCAAAGGTAAAGACATCAATGTAAACATGAAATATGATCTCCCAATCTGGAGATCGCAAGATGAGGGCACTTGTGCCAAGGCTTTCTTCAAGGTATCTGTTAAAACCCTAAGATCTCTTTAGATAATTGTTATGCATAAACATGCATAAATCAGGCATAAACTCAACCACCCAACCACCCCCGAGCCCAAGGGATGCACACATGAATTATAAATGAAATACATCATACCTCTACCTTGATGTCCCATACCATCAAGAGGTATAACTCCAATCCAATAGCATGTAGCTATAGTGTGAAATGGTAGATGAGTAGATATGGACCTCTACACAAGAGACCATAGCATAAGCCTCCAAGCCCCCAAGCCTCCCTTCAGTGCGCCCCATGCCCCTATTATATAGGAGGGCCCTCAAGTGACTCTTGACTTTCCATTTCCCATGTGTGACCCTTGGATGCCTGACCCTAACCTTAACCCTTAAGGTTAGTCCTAACCCATGCTCCACTAGAGCTTGTTCCCATGCTCCCATGCTCATAAGCCTAATGTGGGTTAGCCTCCTAGTATATGCACACATAATGTGCATATAACATAGCACACATAATGTACATATAACATACTTCCCCTCTCTTAAAACATTGCACTCTTGCAATGAAAAGAAGGAGAACTGCGTTGAATAATCTCAATCGACTCCCAAGTCGAATCCTCTATTTCCCTATCTTTCCACCTAATTTTAACCTCAAGGATTAGTCAACTATGAAGTTTCCTTTCCCTGAATTCAAGAACCTTATCAGGTTCATGTGGAACATAGGATAAATCTTCAACTTCAACGAGTTCTTGAGGAGTAACTGTGTTATCCTCACCTCCCAGTTTCTCTTTCAATCTATTGATATGAAAGACTGGATGAACTCTAATATGTGGAGGTAGTTTTAAGTTCAAACGCAACCGTGCCAATCCGATATATAACTCGAAAATGGACCACAATATCTAGGAGATAAATTCGAGCATTTTTCTATTGACAAAGTCTGAGAATCTTTAGGAACATTAAAATAAACCAACGCTCTTGGTTGAAAATACCGAGATGAGCGTCCCCTATTAGCATAAAACCGTACCCTATCTTGAGCACTCCTGATAGAATCCCGAGCTTCGGTCACAGCATTTCCTACATATCACGCAAGAAATCCCTCGATGCATCAAGCTCGATGTCCTTAAGACCAACATCAATAGGTGCCCTGGGTTGATACCCATACATAAGTATGCACATACTAAAACCAATAGTCGTATATTTTAAACTGTTATAGGCAAATTCCATCATTGGAAGATATTTTTCCAATATGATGATTTTCTAGAGACATATGCACGAAGCATATACTCTATAATTTGATTCATACGCTCTGTTTTGCCCCAGACTACGGATGATCAAAGCAATTCACATTCAAAGTAACTTCCTCGTTGTAAACCATTCGGAATAAAGTAGGAAAACATGGCATTATAACAGCAAAAAAACCCAGGGATTCATCGGTGCCCCGGTGCCCCGACATACCCACATCTGCATATGGAATAATCGATGTCCCGAGTTACCCATATCAACATAGAGAGTCATCAGCGTCTCGATGAGTCACATATGTCCATCCGTAAACAATCAGGTTGACTATATAAATCGCCTAAAGTACGGAACTAGAGAAAGAAATGCCAACAAAGGAAGAATCCAAATTTCCTTATCCGAACACAACAAGATAAACTTGTTTGAACTCTAAAGAAAGAGATTTCAACAAGTGAAAATGCTGATGAGATTACCCTCATCAAAACATGCAGGCTATAGATAAAAGAAATTTATCTAGAGAATGCCCACAATATAACTTCTAGTGAATTTAGAAAATAAGATTGTCTTTGAATGTTGAAGTCAACATGCTAAGTGATGTAGGCAAAGCAACAATCTTGAGCCCAAATTATCCCATAAGATAATATATGTGAGGGATCACTAGCGTCCCATACCACCATGGTACCACCCATACATACCTTAACAATTTGAAAACTCTCTAGTATGTTGTCTAGGAAATATGAATAAAATCCTGAATAAAAGGAATAAGATGGCCTTATCCATACTTTCACATACTAAAACATGTCTCTATATACCTGAGACTACATCAAGGAATAACTCCTTCCGAGTACATCATTAGAAAAGAAATGAAATTATTGGCGCTTTCTAATGATAACTACCCAAAACACAATAAATTTAGGATAGAAAAATATCTCACCTAGATATATAAGCAACTAGGTATCCGAGTTGGAATATATACAAGAGTATAAGAAATATACTCCAAAGTTATGTGCAAAAAACGAAGGCAAATGCTACATTCAAGGCACATGAAATTATCCAAAAGATCAAAAGATCCTTATAAAACCATGGATAAAAGCATAGAAGCTCCTCGAATCCATAAAGACCATAGTTGATCATAAAAATCAATGCATACCATCTAATGAACATTAATCATGCCAAAAGAAGCATTAAAATTGGTGGCCAACTCATCAATCCGGAGTATATGAACAGTGTATGGTTCAAGCAAAACTCCAAAGTAAGCAAGTGAAACACATGTGTGTAGCACTCAATTAAAAACCCCTAGACACAAGTGATCTAGGCAGAACCTGACGAGTCCATATAAAACTTGAAAAACATCCAATAAAAATCCACCAAAACAAGCCGATCAACTAACCCATGATAGAATTTGTCTTAGGCGGCTTAAGAAATTAAGCATAATCCACACTTAAATAAGTGCAAAATAAATTATCATGGAAAAGTGTCAAAGGTGAAACACACTTTGAACGTAAATTATAGCCATCAAAAGAAATTAAGGAGCATGTCCAAAAAAAGAATGGCTAAACAATGGTAAAAAATCATGAATACATCGTTTAGAATTAATCCAAACATAAATATCCATTAATACGAGATATAATTGTATTAATAATATGCGAGTAACCCGCATCTATCTAATGTCAGTACGAGAAAATGTACTTCAACATTAAATAACCCTCAAAAATATTAAATTCTTGAGAAAAAGAATTATCATGATTTTTTCTTAATTTTACCTAATTTTTTAGGGCCTCAAAATATGATAATTTTGAATTCCACCAAACCTATCTTATGGCATTCCAAACCTATATTTTTTCAAAAAAAATTTAGCAATTAAATTTTCCAAAATACCATTGATATTTTAAAAATACCAATTTTTAGGATTTCTAAAAATGATATCTAGAATACCCCTAATTTTTCCTGAGAATCCCATCGTTCACGAAATTTCCAATTCCGCCCGACAATTCTCAAATCCAATGAAAATTTATAATTTTAATGGATTTTTCTAATTTTTTGGATCTAAAAATATATTTTTAAAGGAATTTGAATGGTCACGGGCGCCCGAATTAACACACCACATGCCAAACACCAACCCCACATTTCTCTGAAATTTAAAATAACCTTTGTCTAATTTTTCAAGAATTTTTTAAAATTTTTAAATTATCCCGAACGCATTTTAGAATACGAACGGTCAAAAAATTTCAGAATTCCAATGGTTTTCCCGGAATACGGAAAGCCAAAAGTTTTGGGAAAATGAAAAGACAAAAAAATTGGATTGTGAAAGGTCAAAAGTTTCTGGAACACGGAAGGTCAAAAGTTTTTCTAGAATTCGGAAAGCCAAAAGGTTTCGGGAAAACGGAAAGCCAAAGGTTTTTCGGAAGATGAAAAGCCAAAAAGTTTCAAGAAGAGAATTTTTATCTCATATCACATTTTCTGGCTTTTTTTCCAAGATTTTTTTTTTGAAAAAACTCACTTTTTTGAAAAAAAAATAAAAAAATTATGAGCTTTTTAATAAGCTTTAGATTTTGATTTTTTTAAGGGGGGGTGATTTTTTCGCCGGCTGGCTGCAGCGCACCCCCTCCCTGCGGTCTGCGCGCAAGGAATGAGAGAGGGAGAGAGTAAGAAATTCCCTCTCTCTTCTCCCTTCTTTCCTCTCCATCTTCTCCCTTCCATTTCTCTCTCTCCTCCCCTCTCTGTTAACAGAGGGGTTAACTTTAATCATTTGATTAAAGTTTTTAATTAAACATTTCTTAATCATAATTAACATTAATTATGATTAATGTTTTAAAAATCACTTTTAAGAGAAATTCTCACAGAAAAAAGAAGAAAAAATCAGAATTGAGAGGCGGAGAGGATCCCACACACATGGGAGAGCATTTCATGCATCAACATGCTGTCCCCTACTGTATTTCAGCAGAAAATCAACAGAAATTTGATCGCAAACCCGCAGAAAAACTTGTAAAAATGTATTTAAAAATACATTTTTAATCATAAAAATGCTCAAAAAAATTCTAAAAAATTGTAAAAAAAATTCTAAAAATTTTCGAAATTTAGGAAATCTATTCTATCAAAATAATCTACCATAAAATATGTGGTATTTTTGTAAAAAAATTCCATTAATGCTTATTTTAAACCATTAAAAAAATAGAAAAAAATAGCATTAAACTCACGGAATTCCCCCGCAACGTTGATTCGTCCATTGAATTGTAGTAACACGCATTCCAATCACCATATCGACGATCCACGTGAAATTCATCAACACAAATCAACAGAATATAATTTTTATTAGTAAATATTAAAATTTACTAAAAAAAATCAACAATTAAATAGAGATTGCTCTGATACCACTGCTAAAACCCTAAGATCTCTCTAGATAATTGTTATGCATAAACATGCATAAATCAGGCATAAACTCAACCACCCAACCACCCCCGAGCCCAAGGGATACACACATGAATTATAAATGAAATACATCATACCTCTACCTTGATGTCCCATACCATCAAGAGGTATAACTCCAATCCAATAGGATGTAGCTATAGTGTGAAACGGTAGATGAGTAGATATAGACCTCTACACAAGAGACCATAGCATAAGCCTCCAAGCCTCCAAGCCTCCCTTGAGTGTGCCCCATGCCCCTATTATATAGGAGGGCCCTCAAGTGACTCTTGACTTTCCATTTCCCATGTGTGACCCTTGGATGCCTGACCCTAACCTTAACCCTTAAGGTTAGTCCTAACCCATGCTCCACTAGAGCTTGTTCCCATGCTCCCATGCTCACAAGCCTAATGTGGGTTAGCCTCCTAGTATATGCACACATAATGTGCATATAACATAGCACACATAATGTACATATAACAGTATCATATGCTTGTTGGCACTCCTCAATCCATTCAAAGATTACCAGGAGTCCATGAAGGGGACAAGAAATGTTGGCATACATGAAGATGAAACATTGGTAATATCCAACATGCCCCATGAATCATTGGACTCCTTTGAAATTGGTCGGGGGTGGCAGCTCAAGAATGAGTCGCACCTACTATCATCATCGGTGGAGATTCTGTAATTTGAGATAATGTGTCCTAAAGTTACCCTATGTCAAACCTTAAATTGGCATTTAAGAGGGTTGAGTCAACATCTCTCTAGCACTTTTCGTAGATGCCACAAATGTGCTTTCCATGTAAAGTTGACACAGAGGTCATCCATGAAGTCTTCAAGGAATTTTCGAAGTTATTGCAGTTGTGCACATTAGGCGTTGGAAGGTGCTTGGGGCATTGGTCAGTCTAAATGGCATGCTTACATGCCCCATTTAGCAAAAGTTGTTTTATGTTTATTCTTTGGATCGATCAACACTTGATTGTACCCAAAAAAATCCATCAAGGAAGCTATAGGCTTCCTTTCCTACAACTCTCTCGAGCACATGCTCTATGAAAGGCAATGCATTGATAGTGATCCCGTATTGTGGCAACATTAAAATTTTTGAGGTCTATGCACACTCTTACTTTACCTTTAGCACTATGGGTGAAACCCATTCTATGTGCTCTATCTCGTAGATGAATCTGACATCTATAAGTTGTTCAATTTCCTCCCGGACCATCTTGGAGTATTTGGGGTTCATAGGGTAGGATGTTTGTTTTACTGGTCTCGCTCTCTCCATAGGGATGGTATGTTTAACCACTTTGGGAGGCATGCCCTTCATGTTTGTATACTTCTATGCAAAGAAATCTTGAAATTATATGAGGAGAGTGCTAGGTCTTTTTCTTCTTCCCCTATGTAGATGGGTTTTTTATCTTTGCCTAGGCCCGCTAGGTTAATTTCCTTGACTTTGGCTAGACCATCATAAGATTTTCCTAGCTTCCCATCATCGTGGGTTCTTTGGGCTATGTCATATTGTACAAAACGGTCTATGACTTTGAAGGCCCTGAAGTGCTTTGGGGACTTGTTTAGTCTCCTCAACTTTATCACTTTCTTCTTCCATTAGTTTTTGGCTTCCTTTTTTCGTGAGCACCAATTTTTTGTTTCGTGCTTTGCGCATAGAGCGACAAAGATTTTAAGGTTTAGGTTAGGAATCAGCTGGTTTGTTTAGCTTTGTGATTATTGTGTGAACTCGAATGGGAACGTCATCAAGCTCCTTTTGCCATGCATGGCAAAAATATGCATGTGTGTCAACATCCTCAATGTATCTCAACCAATGTTCCCCTGACTTGGTTGGGAAGATGTTTACCTCTTTTCCTCAAAAGACATTGTGTTTACAAGTTTTATGTAAACGGTTTCCCCGCAATCCTTCCTCACTGCCCCTCCCAAGCTCATGGCTTGTGGCATCATGCATGAACGCAGCACTGAGCATATAGAGAAATGTGATTTCTTACCTATCAAAGCCATTAGCAAATCTGGTACCCATGCGTCTTGGGAGTATGTCCAAGGTAGCAAGGATATGCATCCAATTGTCAGAGTCTTCTAGCTTTGGAAGGGGTGCAAACTCTATGCTATTCCACTCCTCATCAATCACCCTATGGCATGTTTGGCACAAGTGGACTGTAGTGGATCTAGTCATTAACCAAATCCTCTATGAAAGGTCGACAACTCATAGGATGGACTTTCCACGTGCGCAAGTTGACCTTTAGTGTTTGATCTTTCTTTCGGATGTAGATATGATCCATGTCCTAGTCATGGATCATTTTGGTTTCCCTCATGAAGGGATGTCCTGAGATGCAATTGTAAGAAATAAGCTGTTGGCCAAAGTTCATCACCCCACGAAGGTGTGTGAAAGAAGTTGGTTCCAAGGATATTTATCTTCAAATCCTGCACAAGACTTATGGGCCTTGCGGTGGCTCCGTCACATCAAGTTTCACAAGTAAGGCCGTGTCATCCATGGTAGGTGCTCCCCATTTCTCCCAGCATTGTGTAGTAAACAATGCTCACTCTTGCTCCTTCATCCAGGATGGTGGGTGACTTGAAGGCCATTCAAGGTTAGGAGTAGTTTTCAATTGAGTTCATCTCTTTCAAAGTATTGCCCTAATTTGTTGACTCAGACCATGTGGGGACGTCAGTGATTCCCTATGGTTCTATGAATCCATCCTTGTCAATCTCGTTTAGAACTTCCTATTTCCATAGGCTCCTTTAATCTAATCTTTCAAATCTTTCCATAAGCTCAAGCTGCCTTGAAGTAAGGTGCCAATGGGCATTTAGATTTGAGAAGAAAGGAAGAAGGAAAGACTAGCAATGTCTTTTGGAACAAATACGGTTCCCTGGGTGGGATCACCATTGTCTGTAATTAGGCACTTTTGTGGGTATAAGGTATTGAAACATGAGCTTCTATGTCCATTCTTCTTAGGCAATTGTCTCTCAGGTTCTGGAGATACTCCACAATAGGATCTTCTCGGTGCGGGATTGCCATGGCTGCTGCCTGCTGGCTCTTTTTTTGAGGACTTCTCTTAGGAAGTACTCGGTCATTCGAGACCTTTGTTACACTCTTGGGTTTTCTTAGTTGGTTGTATATCTAGCATAGGGGGACATTCTGCAAGGTTTGTTGCTTGAGGTTCCTCCTCTAAGTGAGCCTGACAGTCCTTGACCAATTCTTGAGCAGCCTTTAGCCTTTTCTTCTCTTCAACAAGGTTTGGGTATTAAGCTAACTTTCAAGATAGCTGATTGGGATCTATTTTCCCTTTGGCTAGAGGGGCTGAAGGTAGCATCTTCTCCTCATTAGATGAGGAAGAGGATGCATTGGTGGTGTCCCATCATTGGACCCACTCTTTATGACCACGTGGTTATCCCCTTTGCCTATCTTTGTGGCCTTTTTCTTTCGTGAGTGCCTTGTTATTGTGCGTGCTTGTTTAGGGACTTCCTTAGCGGATAGAATCCTTGCATATTTGGGGTTTCCTTGATTTTGCGAGGTCGATGCCTTGGGGCGGTAGCATGAGCTCCGGCTCTTCTTCTACTTTGCAGCTTAATAACTGCATTTAGATGCACCGTATGGATGAAGTTTCCAATAAATTAATAAAAGCGCTACGTTAGATAAATAAATCCCTGGGCAACCCTTCTCTAGAAGACTAGGTCAGCTGTTGTGCCTTGCATAGATGAGGAAAAAGGCATTGTTTTTCTAAGTCAAGAATAGAGGTTTCCCGAGTTAAAGTTGATCATTCTATGAGTGGTTTGATTTTATAAATCCTTTAAAAAGACCACGCTAGGTCATATCTACTAATCGTATCCTTGTATCTTACATGGTCAAGTTGTCGATGAGTAAGAAACTATCCCTAGTTAGACTTAGTAGACTATCTTAAAGGTTTCCCCTATTTAGGAAGCAGGGGACCTTACAAATAAAGGAGTGCTTTTGTATCAACAAACAACAGCATGGATAATCTCATTTGGTAGAGATGGGACTGAATAGGATAGCTAATCATTTGAGTGATTATGTGTGCCTACAATGCTTTTATTGGTTTAGCCCACTAATATTAAAAGAATATTCCTTGAAAATCTTATGAATCCATGCAACAACCAACAAAAAATGCTTGTGATAGCATGTTCATAAAACTAGATGTGATAAAATAACGTGTCAAGATTAAATAGCATACGCTTTCTCTCATGGCATCCCTCCCTCTCACACACACATAGCATCCCCCCCTCTTTATTGTAGCCTTCTCCCTTCCTCTCTCTCGTAACACCGTGACATCCCTACCTCTTTCAACCCATCTCCCTCTCGTTTCTGAGAGCTATCATGCCTCTACTAAAAATTAGCTCCATACAAATTTTTCTTTTAAAAAAAAATTGTATAGGAAGATATTTTATGGCTCTATTAGATAAGATTTATGAGCAATACAATTTTATGTAGGAAATGAGTCATAAGCCATTGTTTATTGTATATTTAGTCATTGTGAATAGATATAGGAGCATAGAATAATATATTTATCGTGTGAATAATATGTTGTTCACCAAATTGAGCATGCTTCCTTACACAAGAGAGGGGGAGAGGAGAAGAGAAGAAGACCATGCAAGGGTCGGGTTGGGAACTAGGAGTTAGCCAACCCTAACGAGGGTTAACTTCTCTATGTGAGGCCACTAGGGGCTCACTCCACTGCCACTTGTGTCACTCAAGTAGAGCTTCCACAAGCTAGGTAATGAGCAAAGAGAAAGGGAGCCATTGAGAGCATCCAATGGATGCCTACTTGGTGATTGCAAACCTTCGAGGACATGATGTAACAACATTATGGACTAGCCACAAGGTCTTCCACCGATCCCCCTCGCATCCCAAATCGCGGTATAGATTTATCACAACATATTCCATCTACTATTGCTGATTACACTTGCCAGCTCCAAGGACGGCTATTGCTGATTATACTTGCCAGCTCCAAGGATGGATTTGAATTAGGGAGGGGATATGTTGACCACACTGGTTAACATTGTTTTTTAGCATAGTTATGCTTCATGTAACTCATTTTTATGTAACCGCGCTAAGCACTTCATGTAAAAGATATATGGGATGACTGAGCTTATGACTTATGTAATGCCAGCCACCATAAGAATAAGCCTAGGTGTACATAGAGCTAGGAAATCAGTTTTGGGCTCCCAATTGTTAAATGGGCGATTGGCCATTGTAAAAAGAGAGCTCATATATATAAGTGAATTATGAAATATGAAAAGGGAAAATCCCATTATCACATTCAAGTTTTCCCTCTCCCTCAGTCACTCTCTTGTGGATATGGTGGTAGGCTTGTGTAGGTTTATGCTTGTTTACTTGATTGTTGGTGTGTGCATGTAGGTGATGGCTTCTTGGCTTGCTTCTTCTTCTCCATCTTCTTATCTTCCTCTTCATCTTCACTTTTGCACACATAAAGGCATGGAGTAGGGGTTGAGCTCTCCATGGCTCCTTTTCTCTTTGCTCATTACCTAGCTTGTGGATGCTCCACTTGAGTGACACAAGTGGTGATGGAGTGATCCCCTAGTGGCCTCACATAGGGGAGTTAACCCTCATTAGGGTTGGCTAACTGCTGCTAGTTCCCGAACTGACCCTTGCATGGTCTTCTTCTCTTCTCCTCTCCCCCTCTCTTGTGTAAGGAAGCATGCTCAATTTGGTGAACAACATATTATTCACACGATAAATATATTGTTCTATGCTCTTATATCTATTCACAATGATTAAATATACAATAAACAATGGCTTATGGTAATGGTCCCATTATGGAAAGGCTTCCAAGAGTGTGATGATGAGGTTTAAAATTTTAATTATGGCCATCATGATGGCCTAGTTGAACCTAATCATATTGGTTTTGGGCAACACAACTAATGAAGGCATGCATCTTTGTTAGCATGCTGGCCTCAGTGCATGGGCTCTTGGGACGTCAGTATGGCAAACTAAGGGAAGTTGTATTGCAATTTCAAGTTCACTATCTACTCTTAACGGTACAAGTCCAAAGCCTAGCATCTAACGGATAGGTAGGTATGTGAGATTGACCCAAAATGGCAGGTTGCCTTGTAGTATTCTGCCCAAATATAGGGTTTGAGTAGAAAGGGTCGACGCCAAACGGGTATCTCACCCATGGTGATGGGCCAAGGGGGGCCACTGATAATAACTGCCACGTTGCCCGTATGGATGTTGGCGCTTCCATGCATTGTGTTTGGTGTCAAGTGGGTGGGATTGGTGATGTGTGGCGGGGGTGGAGGGTTATGAGGAAACTAGGGGGTGGGGGGATCATTTGAGGCTTGCTGGTGCATGCCCTGCCATCATCGTTATCATCATCATCATTTGGCGGAGCCACGATTGGGGTGTTTGGAGTAGAAGAAGGCTCTAGCTTCTTCTGCCTCATCGGGGGAAATGTCAAAAGGGTATGGCACGTGGGAATCATCGAATTGTATGATCCCAATGGCAATGATGATCTGCACAACAGCTGAAGGTAGCATCGGCAGTAAAGGATGAGAAGCCCATAGGGGCAATAGGGTGGGAGCTCCCATCAGTTTGCAGGAGAGATTTGTAGGCCCAGTAGTAGACGGTCTCCTAACCCTGGTGCTCAATGGAGGGCTGCTACTACGGATTTGGAGGCAGGGTAATGTATGGACAAATACCATGGGAAATAGAAAGGTCAATGGTGGTGTAATTAAAATAAATCCTTTATGCATCTTTCTATGCATAAAATCAATTTTAATAAAAATAATACTTTTATAATAAAAATTTCCATTATGCATCTTTCTATGCATATAAATTAAATTCAATGAAAATAACACTTTTATAATTAAAAAATTTCCATTATATGCATCTTTCCATGCATATAAAATAAATTCAATGAAAATAACACTTTTATAATATATAAAAATTTCAATATGCATCTTTTTATGTATAGAATTTAAATTCAATGAAAATAACACTTTTCTAATAAAAAATTTTCCATTATGCATCTTTCCATGCATATAAATTAAATTCAATGAAAATAACACTTTTATAATAAAAAAATTTCCCAATATGCATCTTAAAAATTTCCAATATGCATCTTTCTAAGCATAGAATTTAAATTCAATGAAAATAACACTTTATGATTTAAAAAATCCATTCTGCATCTTTCTATGCATAGAAATTAAATTCAATGAAAACAACACTTTTATTAAAAAAAATCATTATGCATCTTTCTATGCATAGAAATTAATTTCAATAATTAATATCAATGATATCCATGCATATTCATGGGTTAATATGTACATGGAGTAAATAAAAATATTTCTTTTAGAATGCACAAACAGTGGGAATTACTCTTTAAGAATAACATAAAGATAAACTTTATTTTCCACAAAATTTAAGAAAATTTTACCATAACCTCCTTTGTATGGCTGACCATTTCTCAAATTTTACATTCTAATATCAATTTAAATTTAATCCCAATTTGAAGTAAAGTACTCTAATCTACTCAATTTTCACTTTCTAAAGAGTAAACAATAAGGCATAACATCAAGATTCACTTTAAAAAAAGCAAAGAAATCAAAAAACCATAGATTAGAAATTAAAAAGTAGAATTTTTAGCTTACATGGAGTTTTGTGAGCTTTCCTTTGGCTTGAGGGATTGAGGGTTCTACTCTTGTTTGGATCAAGAGTGGCCACCAATTCTTTTGGAGAGGATTTAGTCAAAAACAATTGAATTATCAAATGAATTCAATGTAATTAGCTCTGGGAAGGAGTAGAGTAACAGTGCATAAACACTATTAACCTTTGACAAAGGGGGAGGCTTCTATTTATAGGAAAAAATGAGCCTCTAACCAAGCAAACTTATTCTAGAATTTTCTAGATCAGTTTAGTCAATTTTTTTTTGGATCTAGTTGAAACAGGAGAGCGGAGAGATGAAAATATCTCATTATTTATGAGTTTAAAACTCCTCCACACATGTGAAATAGGCACCTCCTTCATGAGGGGAGATCCCCACACTGAGGTGTCAAAAATGCATCATTTCCTCTAAATATCTCTTCTTTTTTAACTAATAAACCTTGTCCTTAGTCAACTCTTCATCTTAAGTGAGCATTTACTCATTTTTGGGGGATTTTCTTTTATTTTTCAATTTATCTCCTCCCTACATTTGGATTAATATTATTGGTCCATAGGAACCTTAATTGAAACATAATTCAAAAATTTCTGAAAATCTGGACCCTTAGGCTAAGGTCCTTTATACCCTTAGGCTAAGGTCCTTTATACCTATTTTTAATTAATTACAATTGCACATTGGAAAGTTCTTTTTGAATTTTTGTTTCAGGGGAAACCATTTTAGACACTAGGAGGATTTTTATATCCAAGGATATCTCAATTTTGAATTACCTCTCTCTAGATATTTTCTCTCTCTAGGCCAAAACAGGGTAAAATAGGATCTTTCTTTTATTTCAAAGAGGGGAATAATTATAAGATCAGAAGGGGAGATTCTTACACCTGCACACCTCAAAAGCCGGAGGGAGGAATCTTACAACCATAGCCTAAGCCTCAAGCCTCAAGCCTCAGGCCTCACTTGAGTGTGCCCCATGCCCCTACTATATAGGAGGGCCCTCAAGTGACTCTTGACGAGGGCCCTCAAGTGACTCTTGATTCTCCATTTCTCATGTGTGACCCTTGGATGCCTGACCCTAACCTTAACCCTTGAGGTTAGTCCTAACCCATGCTACACTAGAGCTTGTTCCCACCATGCTCCCATGCTCACAAACCTATGTGGGTTAGCCTCCTAGTATATGCACACATAATGTGCATTTAACATACTTCCCCTCTCTCAAAACATTGCACTCTTGCAATGAAAAGAAGGAGAACTGCGCTGAACAATCTCAACCGACCCTCCCAAGTCGAATCCTCTATTTCCCTATCTTTCCACCTAATTTTAACCTCAGGGATTAGTCAACTACAAAGTTTCATTTCCCTAAATTCAAGTACCTTATCAGATTCATGTGGAACATAGGATAATTCTTCGACTTTGACGAGTTCTTGAGGAGTAACTGTGTCATCCTCACCTCCTAGTTTCCCTTATGAAAGACTAGATAAACTCTAACAATTGGAGGTAGTTTTAGTTCATATGTAATCATGCCAATCTGATGTATAACTCGAAATGGACCACAATATCTAGGAGATAAATTCGAGCATTTTTCTTTTGACAAAGTCTGAAAATCTTTAGGAACTTTTAAATAAACCAACGCTCTTGGTTTAAAAGACCAAGTTGAGCGTCCTCTATCAGCATAAAACCGTGCCCTATACTAAGCACTCCTGATAGAATCCCGAGCTTCGGTCAGCATTTCCTGCATATCACGCAAGAAATCCCTCGATGCATCAAGCTCGATGTCCTTAAGACCGAAATCAATAGGTACCCTGGGTTAATACCCATACATAAGCATGAACGGACTAAAACCAATAGCCGTATGTTTAAAACTATTATAGGCAAATTCCATCATTGGAATATATTTTTCCCAATTTGATGCTTTTCTAGAGACATATGCACGAAGCATATACTCTACAATCTGATTCATACGCTCTGTTTACCCATCAAATTGCAGATGATCAGAGCAATTCATACTCAAAGTAGCTTCCTCGTTGTAAACCATTTGGAATAAAGTAGAAAATTATGGCATTATAATAGCAAGAACTAGGGATTCATCGGCACCTCGACGTACCCACATCTGCACATGGAATTATCGACGTCCCGAGTTACCTATATCAATATAGAGAGACAACGTCTTGATGAGTCACATATGTCCATCCGTAAACCATCAAGTTAATTATATAAATCACTTAAAGTACCAAACTAGAGAAAGAAATGCCAACAAAGGAAAAATACAATTTTCCTTAATTTGAACATAACAAGATAAACTCGTTGAACTTCTAAGAAAGGGATTTCAACAAGTGAAAATGTTGACGAGATTACACTCATCAATACATGCAGGCTATAAATAAAAGAAGTTTATCTAGAGAATGCCCACACAACAACTTTAAATAAATTTAGAAAATGAGATTGTCTTTGAATGTTGAGGTTAACATGCTAAGTGATGTAAGCAAAGCAACAATCTTAAGCCCAAATTATTCCATAAGATAATATATGTGAGAGATCTCTAGCATCCCATACCACCCATACATACCTTACCAATTTGAAACTCCCTACTATGCTGTCTAGAAAGTATGAATAAAATCTTATATAAAAAGGAATAAGATGGCCCGACAATTCTCAAATCCAATGAAAATTTATAATTTTAATAGATTTTCTAATTTTTTGGGTCAAAAAATATATATTTAAAAGAAATTTGAATGGTCACGGGTGCTCGAATGGACACACCACATGCAAAACACCAACCCCACATTTTCTCAAAATTTAAAACAGCCTTTGTCTATTTTTTCACTAATTTTCTAGAATTTTTTGAAATTTTTAATTTACCCCGAAGGCATTAGAATATGAACGGTTAAAAAATTTCAGAATTCCAATGGTTTTCCCAGAATACGAAAAGCCAACAGCTTCGGGAAAATGAAAAAACAAAAAAAATCAGAATGTGAAAGGTCAAAAGATTCCAGAATCCGAAAGGTCAAAAGATTTTCCGGAATTCGGAAAACCAAAAGGTTTCCTAGGAATGCGGAAAGCCAAAGAGCTACACAAAAAATTTCCAGCAAGAAATTTTTTTTAGAGAAGTATAAATTTTTTCAAATTTCCTCTCCCTTTTTCAAGCCCTTTTTCAAATTTCCTCTCCCTTTTTTTTCAAGCCCTTTTTTTAAAAAAAATCTTTTTGTTAAAATATATTTTAAAGAGCTAAAAAATTTAAGATTTTTTTTTATTTTTTTTAAAGCTTTGTATCAACGCTTACAAAAACAATTTATAAGGGGGCGGAGCAATTTTCGCCCGGCGGGCTGTAGCGAAGCCCCCCTGCGCATTTTCGAAAAACTGTGAGAGGAGGAGTCCTCTCCCCTCTGTTCTCTCCTTCTTCTCCATTCCATCCCTCCTTCTCCACCCCCTCCTTTCTGTTAATAGAGAGGAGGTTGATTAAGAATTTAATTAAACTTGTATTAATCATAATTAAAGTTTAATTATAATTAATATTTAATCAAATTATGCCTATTAAGAGGCGATCACACGAGCGAGAGGAAAATAGAACGAAAATTCAGAATTGAGAGACGAAGAGGTCCCATGCACACGGGAGAGCATTCCATGCATCAACATGGTGCCCCTACTGCATTTCAGAAGAAAATCAGCAAAAAATGGATAGAATATCCGTGAAAAATCCATAAAAATGCATTTAAAAATACATTTTTCACCATAAAAATGCTCTAAAAATTTTTAAAAATTTAGAAAAAATTCCGTAAAAATTATAAAAAATTAGGGAATCCATTCTACCAAAAATATCCACACTAAAATATGTGGTATTTTGGTAAAAATTTTTATTAATGCTTATTTTAAACCACAAAAATAGAGAAAAATAGCATTAAACTCATGAAATTTCCCCGCAACGTCGATTCATCCATTGAATAGTAGTAATACGCGTTCCAACCGCCATATCAATGAGCCACATGTAAATCATCAACACAAATCAATAAAATAACATTTTTATTTAGTAAATATTAAAATTTACTTCAAAAAATACCAAAAATTACAATAAGAAAGAAAAAATCAACAACAATTAACTAGAGATTGCTCTGAAACTACTCTTAAAACCCTAAGATCTCTCTAGATAATTTTTATGCATAAACATGCATAAATCAGGCATAAACTCATCCACCCGACCACCCCCGAGCCCAAGGGATGCACACATGAATTATAATGAAGTACATCTTATCTTTACCTTGATGTCCCATACCATCAAGAGGTATAACTCCAATCCAGTAGCATGTAGCTATAGTGTGAAATGGTAGGTGAGTAGTTATGATCCTCTATACAAGGGAGCATAACATAATCTAGCCTCAAGATAATGTGGGTTAGCCTCCTAGTATATGCACACATAATGTGCATATAACATACTTCCCCTCTCTCAAAACATTGCACTCTTGCAAATGAAAAGAAGGAGAACTGTGCTGAACAATCTCAACCGACCCTCCCAAGTCGAATCCTCTATTTCCCTATCTTTCCACCTAATTTTAACCTCAGGGATTAGTCCAACTACAAAGTTTCATTTCCTTGAATTCAAGTACCTTATCAGATTCATGTGGAACATAGGATAATTCTTCGACTTCGACGAGTTCTTGAGAAGTAACTGTGTTATCCTCACCTCCCAGTTTCCCTTTCAATCTATCGATATGAAAGACTGGATGAACTCTAGCAATTAGAGGTAGTTTTAGTTCATACGCAACTGTGCCAATCCAATGTATAACTCGAAATGGACCACAATATCTAGGAGATAAATTCGAGCATTTTTCTTTTGACAAAGTTTGAAAATCTTTGGGAACTTTTAATTAACGCTCCTCGTTCAAAAGACCAAGTTGAGCGTCCTCTATTAGCATAGAATCATGCCCTATCCTAAGCACTCTTGATAGAATCCCGAGCTTCGGTCAGCATTTCTTGCATATCACGTAAGAAATCCCTCGATGCATCAAACTCGATGTCCTTAGGACCGACATCAATAGGTGCCCTGGGTTAATACACATACATAAGCATAAACGGACTAAAACCAATAGCCGTATGTTTAAAACTATTATAGGCAAATTCCATCATTGGAAGATATTTTTTCCAATGTAATGCTTTTTCAGAGACATGCACGAAGCATATCTATCAGACTGTGGATGATCAGAGCAATTCATACTCAAAGTAAATTCCTTGTTGTAAACCATTCGAAATAAAGTAGAAAAACATGGCATTATAACAGTCGAAACCAGGGATTCATCGGCGCGCCCCGACATACCCACATCTGCACATGGAATTATCGGCGTCCCGAGTTACCCATATCAACATAGAGAGTCATCAACATCTCGATGAGTCACATATGTCCATCCGTAAACCATTAGGTTGACTGTATAAATCACCTAAAGTACGGAACTAGAGAAAGAAATACCAACAAAGGAAAAATCCAAATTTCCTTAATCCGAACACAAAAACAAGATAAACTCATTGAACTTCTAAGAAAGAGATTTTAACAAGTGAAAATGTCGATGAGATTACACTCATCAATACATGCAGGCTATAAATAAAAGGAGTTTATTTAGAGAATGCCCATACAACAACTTTAAATGAATTCAGAAAATGAGATTGTCTTTGAATGTTGAGGTCAACATGCTAAGTGATGTAAGCAAAGCAACAATCTTGAGCCCAAATTATCCCATAAGATAATATATGTGAGGGATCTCTAGCATCCCATACCACCATGATACCACCCATGTATACCTTACCAATTTAAAACTCCCTAGTATACCGTCTACTAGGAAGTATGAATAAAATCCTATATAAAAGGAATAAGATGGCCTTATCCTAGACTTTACATACTAAAACCTGTCTCTATATTCCTGAGACCACATCAAGGAATAACGCTTTCCAAGTACATCATTAGAAAAGAATTTTACATTATTGGCGCCTTTCTAATGATAACTACCCAATAAACACACAAAAGCTAGGGTAGAAAAAAAAATCACCTAGATACATAAACAACTAGGTATCCAAGTTGGAATATGTACAAAAGTACAAGGAATATACTCCAAAATTACGTGCAAAAATAAAGGCAAATGCTACCTTCAAAGCACATAAAATTATCCAAAAGATCAAAAGATCCTTATAAAACCATGGATAAAAGCATAGAAGCTCCTCGAATACATGAAAACCATAGTTGATCATAAAAATCAATGCATGCTATCTAATGGTCATTAAGAAGCATTAAAATTGGTGGCCAACTCATCAATCCGGAGTATATGAATGTAGTGTCGTTTAAACAAAACTCCAAAGTAAGCAAGTGAAAGACATGTGTGTAGCACTCAATAAAAAACCCCTAGACACAAGTGATCTAGGCAGAAACCTAATGAGTCCAAATAGAGCTTGGAAAACATACAATAAAAAATCCACCAAAATAAACAGATTAACTAACCGATGATAGAATTTGTCTTAGGCTTAGGAAATTTAGCATAAATCACACTTAAATAAGTGCAAAATAAATTATCATGGAAAAAAGTCAAAGGTGAAGCACACTTTGTACTCAAATTCTAGACATCATTGAAGAAAGTAAGGAACACATCCAAAAAGAATGGCTAAATAATGGTTAAAAAAATCATGAAAACATGGTTTAGAATCAATCCAAACAGTAATATCTACTAAATACGAGGTACAATTGTATTAATAATATGCGAATAACCCACATCTATCTAATGTCAGCATGAAAAAAAGTACTTTAACATTAAATAACCCTCGAAAATATTAAATTCTCGATAAAAAGAATTATCATGATTTTTTTCTAATTTTCCCTAATTTTATAAGACCTCAAAATACGATAATTTTGAATTCCACCAAACCTATCTTAAGGCATTCCAAACCTATATTTTTCCAGAAAATTTTTAGCAATTAGATTTGCCAAAATACCATTGATATTTTAAAAATACCAATTTCTAGGATTTCTAAACATAATTTCTAGAATATTGCTAATTTTTTCTGAGAATTCCATCGTTCATGAAATTTCTAATTCCGCTCGACAATTCTCAAATCCAATGAAAATTTATAATTTTAATGGATTTTCTAATTTTTTGGGTCAAAAAATATATATTTTAAAGGAATTTGAATGGTCACGGGCGCTCGAATGGACACACCACACATGCCAAACACCAACCCCACATTTTCTCGAAATTTAAAATAACCTTTGTCTAATTTTTCACTAATTTCTTAGAATTTTTTCAAAATTTTTAATTTACCCCAAACGCATTAGAATACGAATGGTCAAAATTTTTTGGAATTCCAATGGTTTTCCCGGAATACGGAAAGCCAACAGTTTCACGAAAATGAAAAGATAAAAAAAATCAGAATGTAAAAGGTCAAAAGTTTTCGGAATCCGAAAGGTCAAAAGATTTCCCGAAATTCGGAAAGCCAAAAGGTTTCTCGGGAATGCGCAAAGCCAAAGAGTTACACAAAAAGTTTCCAAGAATAATTTTTTTTTAGAGAAGTATAATTTTTTTGAATTTCCTCTCCCTTTTTCAAGCCCATTTTTAAAAAAAACTCTTTTTTTAAATATATTTTAAAGAGCTAAAAATTTAAGATTTTTTTATTTTTTAAAAGCTTTGTATCAAAGCTTAAAAACAATTTATAAGGGGGGGCGATTTTCGCCCGGCCGGCAACGGAGCCCCCCCTGTGCGTTTTCAAAAAATTGAGAGAGAGGAGGAGTCCTCTCTCCTCTCCCCTCTCTCCTCTCCTTCTTCTCCATTCCATCCCTCCTTCTCCAGCCCCTCCTTCTCTGTTAATAGAGAGGAGGTTGATTAAGAATTTAATCAACCTTCTATTAATTATAATTAAAGTTTAATTATGATTAATATTTAATCAATTATGCCTATTAAGAGGCGATCACACGGAAGAGAGGAAAATAGAATGAAAATTCAGAATTGAGAGACGAAGAGGGTCCCATGCACACGAGAGAGCATTCCATGCATCAACATACTGTCCCTACTGCATTTTAGCAAAAAACGATAGAAAATGGATAGAATATCAGCGAAAAACTTACAAAAATGCATTAAAAAGACATTTTAAACATAAAAATGCTCTAAGTTTTTTAAAAAAAAATTAGGAAAAGTTTCCTAAAAAATTGTAGAAATTTAGGGAATCCATTCTACCAAAAATATCCACACTAAAATATGCGGTATTTTGGCAAAAAATTCCATTAATGATTATTTTAAACCACAAAAAATAGAGAAAAATAGCATTAAGCTCATGAAATTCCCCCGCAACGTCGATTCATCCATTGAATAGTAGTAACACGCGTTCCAACCGCCATATCGATGATCCATCATCAACACAAATCAATAAAATAATATTTTTATTTAGTAAATATTAAAATTTACTTCAAAAAATACCAAAAATTACAATAAAGAAAAATTCAACAACAATACTAGAGATTACTCTGATACTGTTGTTAAAACCCTAAGATCTCTCTAGATAATTTTTATGCATAAACATGCATAAATCAGGCATAAAATCATCCACCCGACCAAGGGATGCACACATGAATTATAATGAAGTACATCATATGAACCTTTACCTTGATGTCCCATACCATCAAGAGGTATAACTCCAATCCAGTAGCATGTAGCTATAGTGTGAAATGGTAGGTGAGTAGGTATGATCCTCTACACGAGAGAGCATAACATAACCTAGCCTCAAGATAACATCAAGAGACCATAGCCTAAGCCTCAAACAAGCCTCATTTGAGTGTGCCCCATGCCCCTATTATATAGGAGGGCCCTCAAGTGACTCTTGACTCTCCATTTCCCATGTGTGACCCTTGGATGCCTGACCCTAACCTTAACCCTTAAGGTTAGGACTAACCTTAACCCTTAAGGTTAGTCCTAACCCATGCTCCACTAGAGCTTATTCTCCCATGCTCCCATGTTCACAAGCCTAATGTGGGTTAGCCTCCTAGTATATGCACACATAATGTGCATATAACATGTACCAAAATGACGTGTCTCCTCAACAGCTACCCTCTGATATTCTCCTAACAGTAAAGTTGTAACCTCTTTATACCCTCCTTCAATGCCCTTTATGATTCTTTTAATGCACTTTATTTCTTTTTAATGCTCAGTCCTCTCATTGATGAGATAGATTTGGGAGGATCCGAACAGGAGAAGTGAACGGCTGTGGCTAAGAAGCATATGGCCATATGTCTAAGAAGTGAACGGCCGTTCACTTCTCAGATAGATTCGCCAAAACATAATGCACCCAGTTTTTCTTCGAAATCTCTATGATTTTGGATCTCTCTTGATGTTTTTTTAATGACTTTCTTTTTTGTGGATGGCTTGGGCTAACCCCAAGCTATCCACAATGATGCCTATAATGTTTGAGTAAACCGCCTTATCTAGCTCTCAAAATACAAACCTAGGACTGTTCAAAATCACCTAGAGGCATATTGCATCTTTGGGCTTTGTAGCATTAGACTCTAGCAGTGCGGGGGGTTTCAAGTTCAATTTTGCCACAACTGGGGCTGTAACAACCCAGGCTACTAGGGTCGAAGAAACAACCCAAGCTATTAGTTAAACTATGGTAGGAACCTTCCATTAAGGAGAAAGAGGCTCTGGAGTAGGTTCAGAATCATGGAGGAGTCCAAATCCCATAGTATGACCTAGCTTTACATGGCTACCCTCCAAAATACCCCAACTTGTCTCAAGGGCAAGTGCAATATCTTGTATATACCACGTTAGTACCCATATTATCCCTTACAACCATTACCTCAACCCCCACATACTTCATCACCAATAACTACGCTAACCACATAAGATATTTTGAGGATAGTAGCATAAATAGGGAGGGTGTAACAACAAGACTCATAGTAACTCCACCACTAACTAGCTGTATAATGGTGGTACCATGCCCTAGATAGCCAGATATAATCAAATAAATGGAAACTTCAAAGTGAATACCAAAATTCAATGGGATGGGAGATCCCATTACACACTTGGAAGTGTGATCTAATGTGCGATACATGTGGTTGACTCGATGACCCTAGTAAGGCTGAGTGTCTTCAACCTCCCTATGGAAAGAAAGCCATAACAGTGGTTCTGATCTCACTATGAAAATGAAGACAAGGCTCATTTTGACACCTTGAGGACCATATTCACAATTGGGGATTCCCGTTCCAGGGAACCCGCTAGAACCAAGTCAGGTAACTCTACCATGTCAAACCACTAGAGAAAGAATAAATTAAACATTACATCAACAGAGTGAGATACCTCCTCTCTTTTTTTTTTTCATAATAGAAGATATATTACCAAAAATTTACTTTACAAGTGGCCATATGGCCGCCATGTGATGTCCTAGCTTTCCCTCACTAATTACTCCGAACCATAGGTGTAGCTCGGAGTACCCTCATCCAATATATAGCCATGTCATTCTCCACCAAATGAGCTGACCACAAGGAAGAGACTTGCCACAATAGTAGCCCTTTTATACAACCTATGTGAGTTGTAATACCAACTTTTGCATCAAATATGAAGGCATTCCTAGTTAACCAGATATGCCACAAACTTGTACACCTAAAAAAATGAAAGAAAACTGAATGTTATGGGTTATCCGGCCCATTCGAAATCTTGCCAAAAATCCAGTCTTTAACCTTTACGGGCCTATCCGTCATTGGAGTCTATACGCGAGTAAGGAAATCCAACACCTTCTTTGCCACTGGACATGAAATGAAAAGATGCGAGTATGTTTCCAAGCATGTAATACAAAACACACAATTACCAGAAGCAATCAGCCACTTTCACAAAACTGGTCCCCCAATAGTAGGCTTCCAATTAGCATGCGCCATAGGAATACCTTCCCTTGGAATCTGAGACCACTAGCCCTGTAAGATTACTTCCTTCCACCATGCCCTACTCTCCCTGATGTTCCATACCCTATTAGCCTTCTCAGTGATCCAGCGCTTATCTTCCACCATCATATGGTACACTGGATTTGTTGTATGCTGGACAATGTCCAAAGGCTTTATAAATGCCCAATCTAACCAAGGTTGCTGATCCTCCAACTGAGGAATATCACCAAATGATTGTAAGTGTTTCCCTCACCTTCTCCCATAACCGTGCATATCCGATGAGAAAGGAGAGGTGAAGCCACCACTTGAACCTGTTGGGAATCATTCACTATGTCCCACCATGTACCATCAATCCTGGTATTACCATACACAGGGACTTAGCCATTACCACCCATGGCTCTTGAGAGACACACATATCTTGAATAAAGGCCATATCCTAGAGACACACATATCTTGAATAAAGGCCATATCCTAGAGACCATATGTAATCTAACATCGAATAGGGCTTCCCCTCCACTCCTCTTTGGAGTAGTAACATGTTCCCAAGATCTTATTTCTTGCTCTTTTCCATAACATAAATCTAATTGATTGTTGTATTTGATGCAAAGCTTTGCCCATCCATAATGGATTGTGCCACTTTGAGCCGAACATGCATAGCCAACCCCAAGATTTCCAATACACAAACTTATCATTTATCCTTGTAGAAATTCATGCCAACAAAGCCTGTGAATCAACATCAACTCCAATTGGAGAACCCAAGTGGAGGGTGATACATCCCCTTTGTGTGACCTGCCCATTCCATCCCAAACCAAGCAAATTGCATCCCCTTTGTGTGACCTGCCCATTCCATTCCATCCCAAGCAAATTGCTCTCGATACAGCTTATTAGAGTAGATTTTTGCATATTAATGCATAACAACGAAGCAAGACCAAAAGTATCCCAAACAAACATAGCCTTCTGAATATTATCTCTTTGAGCCTTAAGAAATATGAAAGAATCATTTGCCAATGCCTGACCGACCATTTGCTCTCCGCTTGGAAGTGTAAGCCTTACAACTTCACCGTCCTGTGCTTGCTTACCCATTCAAGATAAGATTGGATATGTAACAATTGCAAACAAGAGAGGGATAAGTGGGCATCCCTGCCTGATCGATCTCGTCAAATGAATGGGCTTAGTCACCCTACCATTAATCATAAACCTAGCCACTGCATGTTGGCTAATAGTATAAATCAAAAAAGACGTGCGAGGGTGAAGTCTCATAGCCTCCATAAGCTATGAAAGAAAAGACCAACTAACGTGATCATAAGCCTTTTCAATATCCAGTTGAATCATAACCACCTCTTGCCTCGAAGCCCTTGCATAATCAATTCCAATTTGTACATTCAATATGTTATGCAAAATATTATGACCTTTAATCAATCCATATTTTCTTGGATGAATCAAAGTAGGAAGAAATCACTGCAACCTATTGGCCAAGACCTTTGCGAATATCTTATACATAGCCCCCATCAATGTGATTGGTCTCCATTGACATAGATTAACTGGGAATAGAACTTTAGGCAATAAACGTACAAGCCCAATCTTCCAACTCGTAGACATGATACCTGTATTCCAAATGTCTTGAAAAACAGAAGCGAGAGGGGCCTTCAACTCATCAACATACATCATGAAAAACTCATTGGGTAGCCTATCCCATCCTGGACTTTTCTCTTTATGCAAATGCTTCAACACAGCTTCCACCTCATCCTCTGAAATATCTCTTTCTAATTTATTTACAAAAACATCTGATACCTGGACAAACCAAGTGAAACAAAGACTCTCTAGTTGTAATGACATAAGGAGATATGACCTCCTGTGGACCCAACAAATGGCGATAAAATTCCATACACACATTTTGAATACAAGCAGGATCAGTAATCAATGCTCCTTGCCTATCTTGTGTCCTGAGTGACAATATTCTCATGTGCATGCTTTGCTGCAAATGAGCAAAGAACGTATGACAATTAGAATCTAGTAGGTTAGCCATAAGCTTATATCTGACATATTGATTCTCATGCAATGCTGCAACCTGATGGGACAACCAATCAATAGCTATCTCAATGTTAGGGCAAGAACCGTCCTCTTGAAGCACCTAGTTCAAATCAACCAAAAATGATTCTAGGTTCCACAACTTCTCCCTAGAATATGATGCATTATGAATCCCATACTGGCGAGCAAGCTTTTGAATATTGAACATACAACACTCCCAAGCTCACACCCTAACAGAGATTATAGGGCCTTGAAAGTTTTGTAACACCTGCAACAAAAATTGATGGTATGCTCCAAGAAAGCCTAGTTAACCTTAAGCGGAGCCTTTCCCAATAATGGCCTATAAGCATCCACAGAATGGCTATGCATCTTGAATACCAAAGGGAAATGATATGACAAAATATGATTATATTCCACCTATAACATGCTGGAAAATATACATTCAGTCTAGATGAGCTCTTATACCCATGTAGTGTTGAGAGGCATATGAAATCCTCTCTCATATGCAAGTGTAGCCATGACCACATATCTTGTTTCAAAACTTGATTGGCAAACACATTCCAACTCTTCGGCCCATCCATAATAGAGTGAGGTGTAGAAGTATGCTTCGACAGTTCACATAAATTAAAATCACCCAACACAAAGTTAGGCTTAGCATTGCACAAACACAATAAATCATCCCATAACTGACGACCCTGTGTAATACCATTAGGCACATATAGCCCCACAAGCCATAATGTTTATAGTGGCTTGGACCTACTTCTCTGGCATATATTTATGAGTATCGGTCTTGGGTGGACACACGTGTAAGTGGAGACTCTCTCTCTCTCTCTCTCTCTCTCTCTCTCTCTCTCTCATATTCCCATTTTCATCCTCCTCCTTAGATAAGTGATGCATTGATATAATATTAAATACATCTCTTTATAAAATTTGCTTGGGTTTTTGCCAACTTTTGTAGGCTTTTGTTTGATTTTGATTTTGATTTTGATGGGTTTTGCTAGAGGTATGATTTTATGTGGGAAAAGGAGCCATTAGGACCCTCATTAAATAAAAAGCACACATAGCTCTCGTGTAATTATGTAAGGTTATGATTTTATGTGGAAAAAGGAGCCATTAGGACCCTTGTTTAATAAAAAGCACACATAGCACTCATCTAATTAATGTAAGGTTGAAAAAGTCTTTGAGCCTTTACCATGTGCCCCATGTGCCATATTCCCCCCTGCAACCCCCCCCCCCCTTTTCATTCCCTCCATTTGTCTCCACTATGCAAAACACAATCTTCCTAGCCTACCCCTTCGTCTCCCCACAACCCCCCTAAAACCTTCCCCTCCCTTGTGCTCAGAAATTTGACTAATTTCCACCATTTTAGTATTGAATTTAGAGAGATAAAGAAAGAAAGTAGCCTTCTTCCTCGATGTATGGATGTATGTATGTATGTATGTATGTAGAGGTGGACACATGACATATGTGGAACATAAAAAGTAAGCTCAGGAGATGTTAAAACCCTAAGACCTCTCTAGATAATTGTTATGCATAATGCATAAATCAGGCATAAACTCATCCACCTGACCACCCCCGAGGCCAAGGGATGCACACATGAATTATAATGAAGTACATCATACCTTTACCTTGATGTCCCATAAATAGCATGTAGCTATAGTGTGAAATGGTAGGTGATGAGAGTAATGATCCTCTACACAAGAGAGCATAACATAACCTAGCCTCAAGATAACATCTCCCCCAAGTCGAATCCTTATTCACTACCCAATCTATATAGTCACAATGCAGTCTCAAGAAAGAGACATCAAAGCCTTAGGATCCTTCTGTTGCTAACAGTGTTATCACCGCCAGGGACCTCATCGAGGTGACAAATTATCCTATTAAGAAGACTATGGTAGCTGCACCAACCAAACACTAGTACCTCTCTGCATTGGTTGGGGCACTACGAGCATTAACTTGCTAAGTGTGTGTCAGAGATAGGCTGATATAAACAATTCCTCTCAATGTTGTAACGAGAATGCAAAATAAAAGGAGAGTTGCTGCTCATGAAATTGGAAAAGCTTCATGCTCCCCATACTCAAAGACACAAAGACCAGCCTGGGTCCTACCAATTGATGGTCTTAAAACATGCTAGAGTCACCTCTAGAACTAGGGGACAAAGATCCAAGAAGATAGGATAAAGGGAAACAATTCAAGAGGGTTCAACTTAGGATACAAATTTGAATGTCTCTTCATTCTCCTCCGAGGAGGAATTGAATCTTAGCTTGCCCATGGACCAAGAAGAATTGGTCAAACCCCAACAACCTCCCTAAAAAGTTAGCTAAACATCCCAACCCGATTGAGGAGAAATGTAGGCTAAAAGAAGCTTAGAAATTGGTAAGAGTATGCCAAGAACAATTGGATGGTAAACCTTTAGTAGTTCCCACTATTGGAGTGGAAGCTAGTGTAGATGCAAGTGTCACTTTGTTGAAGAGAAGACTGGGAAAGGAACTAGTCCATTTCATAACACGAGGACTGTTTAACCCATTTCAAGGGTTAACAAGAGCTACTACCATTATCTTACATCAAGGAGTCAAGATAGATACACCAAAAGGTCATACATTCAAGATATGAAGCAATGGTGTCCAAATCTACAACTTGGATGGGCGCCAGTAATGGTGTGACAGAGTATTTATGGCAATTTCTTCTTCAAGAGCGTGTGTTGGTAAGTTAGGATGAAGTCTCAAGTGATGTACTTCATGGATATATTATGAGATTAGTCATTGTATAGCATTAGGCCTCTTATGAGCCTAAAGTGCCCGGTTGGCCACATTTTAAGTGAGTGTGAACACTTATGGCCATGTATATAAGTGAATTTCTCTCATAATACAATAGATTCTCCCAATGTGCAATAGAGTCTTACTCTTACTAATCCTCTTGCTAATCTCTCTCTCTAATGCATGCTAGTGTGTGTGTGTGTAAGTAATGTGAGTTGAGGTGAGAGGAGGGACAAGTACCCATAGTGCAACGCGGCGGTGTGACAATGCTCACGGGAGGCGCGATGGAATTGCTTCTCAAGGAGTTGTAGAGCTTGGAGACCTCAAGGGTTACGAGCTCGGCCACCACTGGAAAGATCCTCACGACAATTACAGTTCACAAGGTAATCTCTTGTTGGATGTGTTTCAAGGGGGGTTAGGGTGAGCCATAATATTTTTGGCACCACTTCAGGGGGGTCATCCCTTGGCTTTTTCCATCTTTTTTCTCTAATTTACGCATTATCCATTGCCCATTGTCTTGATTAGTGGTTGCCCATGAAAAAGATGTGTGATTTGGTGTAGAATAGATCTCTTTTTTGTTTTGTAAAGAATGCTTTTTGCTTAGCTTAATCATTTTAAAAATTTCTCCAAACCATCAAAAAACCCTTGAAATCGACTAATTTCTCTTAATTGATTGGTTTTTGTCATTAAGAGTAAATAATCTAATTCAAGAGGCAAAACATTTAAAAAATGTATTTTTTGGGGTCCAAGTTGATCATGTACGAAGTTGAAATTTTGAGTGTTTTGAGAGCATCTAGATGCATCAAAACATCTAATTACATCAATTTCTTCATCAATTGGATGAATTTCTCTCTCTTTTACTTAATTTTGCATACTTAATTTTGCATAAAGAGAAGAGATATTAATTAAGTTTAATTAATCAATAATTATACATTAATTTATACATTAGTTGATGCACATAGCTTAGCAATTCCATGCTCTATCCAATGATGTGCTCAATGGTGTGAATTAATTAGTGGTTAGTCTAAAAGAGAAAAAGATTAGTGAAAGAATTAATCTTTGATTAATTCTTAATTACTTTTTTTACATAACTCATTAAGGCTAATGAGCATTGAATGAGAAGATGCCAATGAGTCCATTTTGGGGGTCATTTATGAAGGGTGTAAGGGGGTGTCATAAAAGGGTTGACTTTTTTATTCCCACTTGACTTTTTGAAAAAATGCCAATATCTCCCTAATTTAAAATTCGAAAAATATCTCCCCTAAACAAGGAAATTCAAATTTCCCTCTAGACTCATAATAATAATAATAATAATAATAATCGGCTCACGACTCAAGCGTCTCATGCCTTAAGGTCTCACGCCTTAAGGGTCTCCGCCTTAAGCATCTCATGCCTTAAGGCCTCACGCGGGGAAAAAAATCCATGAGCCATGTGTTTCACATCGTGAACCATTTGAACTCTCACGCCATGAAATAGTCTGCACGTAAAAAAAAATTACGTCGTGAGCTACGTGTCACGATTCACACCTTAAGGATCTCACGAATTAAGCGTCTCACGAATTAAGGCCTCACGCGGCCCAAAAAAAACAATTTTGATAAAATCTGTGAAGTCTATTTCACGCGGTGAACTGTACCCTGCTAGTTCACGTCGTAAAAGGGTTCCATTGGCCCAAAAAAAAAACTCTAGAAAACAGCCCTGTTTAGAGACTTGTCTCTCCTAAACCGTGAATCTGATGAAGGCGCTCTAGTGCCCATCGAAAAGCTAACATCTAGCTCTTCGAGATTGATCTCACCATCCGAGGTCAAAATCGATCGTTTTGGCTGCCGACCAACAGCCTCAAAATTCGACCCAAAAATCAAGGTAAAAAACGGTACTTAAAGCACTAAAAATCACCCAAAACAACGCGAAAACGATTGGTAGACCATATTCGGGCTACTTTTTGAGGGTATAAATGACAAAATCACGAAAAACTTAGAGAGAGACAAAGTTGTAGTAATCCAAAAATACTACAAGTCTCTCATACAGAGTTTTTCCAAATTCCTTTTGGAACACCTTCAAAAATGGGCTGCAAAACAGGGAAAAAATCTCAAAAAAAATTATCATCTTCAGACAGTGAGATGAAAAATAGGTTTTAGGACCTCCTCTTCCATTTGGGAAATGGCATGCACTTTTTCTAAAAAAATATCTCAGGCCATTCACTTGCGTGTAGCGTCTAAGCTAATTTGGGCAAACAGACACTCGTTTGACCAAACAAAGGGTACACCAGACCTCGTGAGGCTGTAACAAGCTGTAACACAAGATTTTGTATCATGTGTCACACTTATGGGTGTTGTGGTTTGTGTGGTAGCCATTGAGGTGAATGCTTTTGCATCATGTGTAGCTTTTGGCTCTTTTGGAGTTATGTCCTCCACAGGCTCCTATTTCCTGTCCTTTATTTCAACTTTGGTTTCGATAGTTTGCTGCCCCTTGTTTTTCTTGGGTTTAGAAGGTTTTTCTTTCTCTTTTGGGTTCTGCTTTAAAGCACGTCCTTTTGCCTATTTCGAAGTGTTTACCTTTGCATTCTTTTTTACTGTCTCTCGTGCCTTGGCTATCTTATCCTCTCTTAGAGATGTCGGTTGAAAGCTTTTAAGCAAGGCTGCATAGAATTTGGAGATCGATCGCTCTTTAGCCATTGCTTCACTTGGTTTAGATGAGGAACATCTCATATCATGATCATCTTCCATTAAGTTGTCATCTAAACTTATTGCTTCTTTACAACATTGATCGAATGTTTCTGGATTGGATACAATAATCAAATTGTGTAAGTTATTATTCTTTAATCCCATCATGAAACATCTCTTCACATCATTTAGTTTCTCTCATGGCTCACATCGTGAGTCCAAGAGTTTTATCTGAAGGATAAAGTCTCGAATGGTTTCATTCTGTTTCCGCTCAATTGAATAGAGTTTTGTCGATACACTCCACCAATTACCTTGTCTTGAAAAGCCATGGATAAAGGCTGACTTCAAGGTCTTGAAGTTTGTCTTGATTGCCGACATCGATGTGATGAACCATCGACTAGCTTTTTCCACTAAGCATAGGTTCAACGCATGTACCTTGGTAGGGTAGTTTGGATTTCCAAAGGCTTCGCATCGATGTTCAAACATTTGTATGAAATGAACAGGATCAGTTATTCCATCGTATTTGCCCATGATTTTGGAAATATGTACAGCCATGTTTTTGTATGAGTCATTGAGGCCGTGTGTAAAAAGTGCTCTTGTGGGTAGGACCTCATGTAGTCCTCGAGCAACCCCCCTTCCTAGATTAGTCAATATGTTCGATGTGTGGGCATGGGCATCGACGAGGGGTTGTAAAGGGTTGGTACCTATAGGATTTGTGTGGGAATGTTAGGTAAAGGACCAAAGCCTAGTGGTATTGAAGCGACAAGGAGTGTAAAACTTGATGACGTACTTGTCGACATGGCCAATGGTATTGGGAGGTGCATTTGGGGCATCGATCTCAATGGCTCGAAGATGTTAGCCATTGGGCTTAGTGAGGGTGTCGGCCCACGTAGTCCCTCTATTGTTGCCATGTCTGATGCTATCAATGAGCAAGCAAGTATATGTGTTTTTTTTAATTTTTTATAATTTATAACAGAAACAATACATACGTCTACAACGGAGACTTATGAGCACATCAAAGATAAACTCACAATGCTCTTTTCACACCTTTGGATGTGAAGCATAAGTGCACAAGAACCTGTTGCTCGCAAGTTATACCCTAGTTGATCCATAGAATCATTTAAAATAAAAAACCATCAGGGTAAAACCCTGCAATCTCACGGCTAAAATCTTGCAATCTCGCGGGTTAAGCCTTCTCACGGCTTAAGCATCTCACGAGTTAAGCCATCTCACGGCTTAAGTATCTCACAGGTTAAGCCCTCTCATGAATTAAGACTTTCACAACTTAATCCCTTTCATGACTTAACACTTCACGGCTTAAGCAACTCCCAACAATCTTCAATAGCCACCATTATATTTTTGTTAAGCTTATAGGTTACTATTCTTTTGGGTAAATTAATGTCGCAGTTGCTCCATGATGAGTACATATCCAAACTCATGCACTGGAGAACATTTGTACTAAAGCCTCACCATTGACAAATTTTTAGGTACATCTCTGGATGGGGAGGCCATGATGGGTGAAAGTCTAGTCAATGTTACAACCCATAGCTTGGAATTTTCCTTCAAATTACAAACCTCTCCAAATGATTCTACCATCTTCACAAATCAATGATCTCCAATTTTTAGTGAAGATATCTATATTAGCCTCGCAAGTTGATGTAATTCTTTCAATCCTCGCCAAACAAGTGGCTACTTCAACATAGAGCAGTTCAATATATAAGAGTCGATATGACTTAATTCTTGTACTTCATGTATATCTGCTTTATTAAAGCACTTACATATACATAAAAGCAAAAACAGCACATGGGAAGAAGAATGTAGGAATAGGTTCTACTTAACAACATTTGACAAGAATCCTGCCACACAAAGGGACATCATCAAAGGCCAATTACTTCAAATGATGAATGTTGCTTCAATGAATCAAATGAGGAACTGATAATAACCACCATCTTGTTCTGATGATTATGTCTACGTTCCTCTAGATCCTTAGCTCTCTTCTCTCCCATTATTAATATCTCCTAGCATCCCCACTAACACAAATCACATGTAACCTTGCTTATGATTGCCAAAAACAAAGTGAGCAAAAAACCCAAAGAAAAGACACAAATATAAAAATGCAATCATTTGTAAAAAACCCCACCCACCCAATCGTTTAGGAATTCCAAAAAAACCACTGACCTTTTCATTTACTAACTAGCCCTTCTCGTTCATTCCAGAGGAATAACGACCATTGAACGTCACTCAACATCAAAAGCCATCAACAAAGCTTATCAATTCTCTCGTCTTCCATGTGATCAACGAGGACGTGATTGCCATCAAGAAGGGGGGAATGTTAACCCATTCCTAGCGTTAACAAGAGCTACTATCATTATCTTACATCAAGGAGTCAAGGTAGATACACCAAAAGGTCATACATTCAAGATATGAAGCAATGGTGTCCAAATCTACAACTTGGATGAGCGCCCATAATGGTGTGATGGAGTATTTATGGCGATTTTCACTTCAAGAGCGTGTGTTAATAAGTTAGGACGAAGTCCTAAGTGATGTACTTCATGGATATATTATGAGAGTAGTCGTTGTAATAGCATTAGGCCTCTTATGAGCCTAAAGTTCCCAGCCCACAGTTTAAGTGAGTGTGAACACTTATGGCCATGTATATAAGTGAATTTATCTCATAATATAATAGACTCTCCCAATGTGTAATAGAGTCTCGCTCTTGCTAATCCTCTTGCTAATCTCTCTCAAAAGTTACGTCAAGCTATAGTGCCAAATGAGAATCTAGAGTAGATGCCCTTTGTAGGAACTGGAAAACCCAGCAGTGCTGAATGTAGGAATGTGGAAACAGTCTAGGATTGTGATACATCCATTCCGAAAGTGACCATCAAGATCAGAGGAGAGATAGTGACAAGGATCATTCTGGATAAGGCTTTCTTGTGGTGACAATGAGGAAGGCAAGGTTGAGGACCCTAGCTCTCCACAAGAGAGGGTTGCTCTACCAAGAGTGGCTAGGTAAGACCCTTGCATTCTTCATATTCTTCTCTCCCTCGTGCTTAAGTGTTCCTGATTTGGTGAACAACCTCACTCGGTTCCCTCTAGCACATGAGCACCATCTACACTCATCCTCGTTCTTAGCTCCTATGATCATGCGAGAGACAAACGTCTACATGTTATAACATTAGATTATTGAGAGAGAGAGAGAGAGAGAGAGAGAGAGAGAGAGAGAGAGGTTTCGAAAGGAGAGGGACAGTTTGTGCAAACACCTACAAACACCAACTGACCAATTGCAAGCAACATCAAACAAGTAGTAAGCATCACACAAGTGTTCATCACACACATGCAACATTGCACAAGTGTTGTTTTCTTGCTGCACTACAGTGCCTACAAGAGAAGACCCAAGACAATGGCGTAAGCGATGGCTTCTTGACCCCTTTTTAATAATTTAGTTTTGGTCGGTAGAGTCTCCTCCAAGAAACTCTTTCTTAGGAACTTCTCATTCCCCTCTTCACATGCCAACATGGCCCAGTGGTTTATAGACATTGAAGTGAATGCACCCAATAACCCTCATGACAAGAGCAGTCGTGTTCTGGACGAGACCCCTTTTTAATTTAGTTTTGGTCGGTAGAGGCTCCTCCAAGAAACTCTTTCTTAGGAACTTCTCGTTCCCCTCTTCATGTGCCAACATGGCCCAGTGGTTTATAGACATTGAAGTGAATGCACCCAATAACCCTCATGACAAGAGCAGTCGTGTTCTGGACGAGACGACCAACAAGCAATACGAAGAGATTTACTAAGGGAAATGGAATTTTGGCTCCACACGAATTTTCTTGGTAACTTTGAAAAATTATTTGTGGAGAAATTTCGCTCGTAAATGCACTCAGTCGAAAGCTCTTATTTTTTCTCTTTCGTAGAGGCATTAGCTGAGCATGCCTTCGGAAAAAAATATATAAAACCCACCCAAAGGCATACAAACTCTACAACAAAAGCTCAAACCTTAAACGAGTACTTAATTAATTAACCTTTAGACCTTAAAGGTCCGCGAACTGCGAACGAGTGTGAACCGTTCACCTTTTCTTCGGTTTCTCTTCGCACGGAGGCGACAAGCGGCGTGAGCGTTAGTATCAAGCGGAAGGCATACAGGCACGCGGGCAGAAAGAGCAGAGGCATGGACGGATCCAAGCGAGCCAAGTCAGGCGTCCTGGGCGCTGCCTTCAAGCTCGTTACACGAAGAAACTCCGTCTACGTCTCCTTCATCCTCCTCGGCGCCCTTGTCGGCGAGCGAGTAAGTTACCCCCGCTTGCTCTCTCTTCTTCCCAAGTCTCTGTGTTGAATCTTCGGCTGACAGAAAATGCGTCTTCTGATGTTTGGTTTTTAATGACATCAGCCCTTAAAACTTTTTTAATTCGATCTTTTGCGCATAGATGGCTTTGACTTATTTTGATTTGTTCTGGGAGGGGTCTTGCTGTTGGTGGGCGCATTCATGTGGACCGCAGTCCTGAATATTTTGAGCCTAAATAAGCGCGGGAACAGTTCTGATTTGTATTACACCCCCCCCCCCCCCCCAAAAAAAAAAATAAAATCCAAATTTCGCTCTTCTTCGTGGTAAGTTTTACGAATTGAAAGTGATTTGGAGGGGAGGTTTTCCATGTGCGCCTCAAAAGAGATTGAAGGCAGCAGTGGCCCAGCAAACTGCACATACAATGCAAGTACTCCTAGACTAGAGCCACACTTCGATATGGAATTCATCAGTTGCCCCTTGTGAGTGCAAGAGGTAATTGAGCATTAGGCATCCTCATGTCTCTAATATCTCGGCACAAGTGTTCTTAATGATGGATACATGCAACGCATATAATTGTGGGGGGCTCCATGTGAATCTGTGCACGGTCAAATCTAGTTTGGAAAGCCTGGCAGTTGCCAGCATTATGAATCTTGCATGCCCTCCCAAGCACTTCTCCTCAAGAGAATCCGTTTTGCATGTGCCCTTCATTATCCCTTGTGTAAAACATGAAGGAGAAAGTTGTTTTGGTGGCACACAGAGAGGAGCTGTTACATCTCAAAGCCCTAGGTTGGTCAACTCAGGACTGGTCTAAACCTGGGCTAGGTTAACCTCGGCACATGGATGGGGCATCTAAATCGGAGGTCTAGTGTGACTTAGCGCCAATGGCTAATTATAGCTCCTAGTTTATAGGAGTTACTATGTAAGTCAATACCGCGGTTCTGTTCACGGGAGAGTGCATCCTGGACTTGTGGCCTAGCAGGGGCTACTTCATGCCATGACATCTGAGGGGTGTGACGTGGTGGTATGGGACGCCAAGTCTCTGGATATCCAGTTTGGGGGAAGGACTTTATGGTTGGGAGGTGAGCTAGATGCCCGTTTCTCACGTTTCTTAATTAGAAAGCTAACCACAGATGATTTTGCAGACTAGGGACTTTGCAGTACCATGTTGGTTACAAAAGAGGTTAGTGTAGCACTTACAAAAAATAAATGTAGAGTGTTTTGTTATGTCCTCTTGAGGTATAACCATGGTGGCTTGTCTGTAGGAGACTGGATCACTCAGGTTTGAAGTGACTTATTAGTTACATTGGGTGGTGGCCAGTTTGAAAGGGGTCTATAGTCTTACACATGGATTGCTTAATCTTAGACTTAAAGGTCCTCTAAGAGGAGCTATGGTTGGTTAACGAGTGATCTAGATCTTTCCCTACTCACATCTTCATGGTGGGAAGTTGGAACCAGAAATCAGCCCTCTCCAACCCCTCTCTCGCTCATCATTCAGCCTCTCTTGAGTAAGGGTATCCACATGCACATCACTATGTTATCATGAACAAAAACCAAGTATGTGGAAAGACCCTTTTTCATTGCTTCATTAACCTGTATATGAGATATAGTGGGAATAGAGTCTCTCTCCTTGCAAACATCGATAACATGCATGCGGATCTTATGCATAAAAGTGATTCTATTTGTTTTGTAATCCTTGCGATATAGTGGGAATAGAGTCTCTCTCCTTGCAAACATCGATAACATGCATGCGGATCTTATGCATAAAAGTGATTCTATTTGTTTTGTAATCCTTGCGGCAATCAAGATGATGGTGCCATAGCTTGCCTAGCAATACATTACAGCCATTGAGAGGGGCAACCAAAACGTTTTCATGATCCAAATAGCCTTAACATGCACACTTAGCTTGCCTATGATAGGCATAACTTGCACCTCTTTGCCCACAAAAGCGGCTTCTGCTGCAGCCATGCTACGTACTTGGGTGTAGGAAAGGTTGATTGGCTACTTCTGCCTGTGTGATCAGGGGCACCGCCTAGCCATTGGCGTCATCCACAACACACTCAAGCATGGTTGGCTTGGATGTCCCACATAGCCAAGTGTGGTTGGCTTGGTTGCCTTGAACAGTCACAATGGTTGGCTTTAGCCGGTCCATAGGCTAGCCCTGGGGCCTTGCCTTGGCTACTTCGGCGTCTTCGTAGTTCATAAAAGAGAGTAGCGATTCATGCACATAAGGTAGTAGCCGTCTTAGGGTTTTCCTTCTCCCTCTCTTGAAGAACCCATGCTTCCTAGCCATGTCCATAACCACCACCACGTCTAGGGTCCCTTTCCATGTCAGATATAGGCTCTGGTACCAATGTAAGGTCCTCCATGACCACCAAGCCTTGGAATTATTTGACATGGAACCACGTAGGAGTGAGGCTTAAGGCTCACCTCCTAGCCATATTATAACCAGTTTCCTACTTTGTTCTTCAAATTGATCATTGTCTTACTCAAACTATTCCAATCTCTCCGTCAAGCTGTTAGCTTCAGGCACTGAGGATGATGTCGTAGTCAAAAAAGACTGCAACGGTCTTCCAAATGCTGCCTCATATGGAGTCCTACTAATAGTTGAAGAAAAAGTGTCATTATACACAGCTTGAACAAAAGGCAAAAACTGTTCCCACTTACCTTGCTGGTCGTGAACCATAGTTGCAATGAAACGTGTTTTATTCAGTACGAATGAAACGAAATGTTTCATAAACATTCCGTATGTTTGAAACACGTTTCTTTCATCTCCACTTGGGATGTGTATGATTTCAATGTTTTTTATCTAGAGAGCACGTTTTTCAAAAAAATGCCTACATGCACTTGTGAAAACGTTTGAAGGAGCTCTTGTGTTGCACAAATCAGTCCCTTCCAACTCCTCTCGCACTTCTCAGGTTTAGTGCCCGCTATCTCTCAAGTTGGTTGTGTTGATTTGTGTCTTTTTTCTTCGATTTTGCAAAAAAAACATAGATTTTGAAATTTGGGGGTTTTCATGCCAGGGTGCCAATCTTGCCCTGCCTTTGTCAAGATGCCTCGCACTAAGGATTGCCATGTGGGCCCATGTCACTCTTGTATCAAGATATGGTGGTTGAGGCACCCAAAAGTGAAAGAAATGTAATTTTTGCTAGGTTTGCTCATGAGGGTCCATAATCTGTGTTAAGGCTCATTTCACAGGCTTAACCGGGGAAGGCATTGGTGCATGCAAATATCAAAGCCGAGCTACAAGAATGAAAAAGACAATAACTGGTAGGACGTGACTGTGGGTCTCTGCCTGAGGATATTGAGGCTAGTGAGGATACAGGTGATGCATCAAAGAGAACACGATTGGGTTCAGAGGAAGATACACAGAGCCAAGCAGGATTCCGGGTGCATTCAAGCAAGCATGTAAAAGCAACAATTAAAGATGCAACTAGGGAACTCACTAGGCTTTGAAGCTGCATTTATTGGTAAAGAGGTGCAGGTTACCCCATTGATAGGGGAGTTGCGCATCCATATACAAGGCTACCTTGATAATGAACATTTCCTAGTTGCTCCACAACAAGCTTACCATCAAGAACAGATTCCCAATTCCGCGAATTGATGATATTTTGGATAAGCTTGATGGTTCGGCTTGTTTCAGCCGACTTGATTTGAAGAGTGGTTATCACCAGATATGAGTGGTGCCACAAGATGTCCATAAAACTGTATTCAGAACAGCCTTCGGATTATATGAATTTTTGGTAATGCCTTTTGGTCTCACCAATGCTCCTGCCACGTTTAATCGTATGATGGATAGGATATTCCGACCCCATCGCAAATTCACAGGAGTATTCTTTGATGATATCTTGGTTTACTCCAAGAATGAGCAGGAACACAGAATTCATTTGGTCACAGTGTTCGAAGAGTTACAGAAGCATAAACTTTTCATTAATGCCAAGAAAAGTGAGTTCTTCCTTTCAGAGATTCATTATCTGGGACACATTGTATCCAAGGATGGAGTTACAATGGATCCTACAAAGATAGAGACCATTTGGAATTGGCCCGAATTGCAAAATGTACATCAAATACGTAGTTTTTTGGGATTATGTTCGTATTACAGGCGTTTCATAAGGCATTTCGCTATGATTGCCACTCCTCTACATGATCTCACAAAGAAGAAAATCACTTTCAAATGGACTTCAAAAGAACAGGATGCTTTCTTGCAGCTCAAGCATGCTATCATATGTGGTCCAGTTTTGATTGTTCCTGACTTGCACAAGTCATTCGTAGTTGAATGTGATGCTTGTGGTGATTGCATAGGAGCTGTTCTAAATCAAGAAGGGCATGCAGTTGCATACGAAAGCCGTCGTTTGCATGATGCCGAGCTTCATATGGATATCTATGAGAAAGAGCTCTTGGCTGTAATTCATGCCTTAAAGATATGGAAACATTATCTTCTTGGGGTTGAATTTGTAGTCAAGACAGATCATCAAAGCTTGAGATACTTTCTATCTCAAACAAAGCTTTCAGAGAAGCAGATGAGAATGGCAAACTTTCTTGCCATGTTTCATTTTCAGATTGTGCATACTCCAGGAAAGAAAAATATAGTGGCCGATGCATTATCCAAGAGGCCTTATGTAGCTGTAGTCTCAGTGGCCTCTCATGGAGACTTATCTGCTATGCGAGAATTGTATCATTTGGATGCTGATTTTTGCCATATATGGACTGATTTGATGGCTGGTCATTCACATGCCTCTTATGTTATCAATGAAGGTTATCTTATGAAGGATAATTGCCTATGTGTGGTGAAGGATTTGTGTCCAAAGGTTATGGATGAATGTCACGCTCCACCTTATGCTGGTCATAGAGGTATTATGCCTACTACTCGCATGATTCAGAGATATTTCTTTTGGCCAACCATGCGTAGGCTTATGTGCATGCATGTATTACTTGCCAAAAGGTGAAATTTGATAGGCAAAAACCTCCAGGTTTGCTTCAGCCATTGCCTTTTCCCTCGCAACCTTGGGAAAGTATTACCATGGATTTTATTATGGATTTGCCTAGATCCCAGCATGGGAATGATGCTATTTGGACCATTGTGGACAGATTTAGCAAGCAAGCTCATTTCTGCCCGTCAAGAAAACCATTAAAGCTGATCATATGGTAAAGCTTTTTCTTGCTAATATTTTCAAGCATCATGGTATGCCTAAATCCATTGTTGGGGATAGAGATCCCAGGACTACAAGCCTCTTTTGGAGGGCTTTATTTGATAATATGCGTACTAAACTTGAGTTTTCATCAGCTTATCATCCCCAAACGGATGGCCAAAGTGAAGCTGCAAATTCAGTTGTGTTGGATTTGTTGAATTGTTATGTGGCAGAATAAATGACTGCATGGGAGAAGTATCTTCCACTTGTTGAGTTTGCCTACAACAATACAATCCATGCCTCCACGGGAAAGGCTCCGTTTGAGATTATTTATGATAGAGTGGTATTGTCACCCATCCTTCGTACAAAGGATGAGATTTTTGTAGCTGATGAATATGTTCGTGACTTGGATGTATCCTTTGGTCAGGTGCGGACAGCCATTGCAAGATCTCAGGATAAGCATAAAATGGCTGCTGACAAGCATAGAAGGGACATGGAAGTCAAAGAAGGTGATTAGGTTTTGCTAAAATTTGAGAAGGCTAGGCTTCGAAAGAGGCCAGGACGAGAAGGATCATATCCTAAGCTTTCTCCTCGCTATTATGGACCCTTTATGGTGATTCAGAAGATAAATGAAGTGTCCTACAAGCTTGTTTTACCTAGTCATTGGAAGATTCGCAATGCTTTTCATGTGAGTCTATTTCGGAAATATGTGGGGCCAGATCCTGATGAGCCTGTCACAGAAGATCCGCCAGAGATTGATGAGCTTGAGGAGATCCTCCAGCCAGAACAGATTGTTTTTCACAAGGAGAGAAAGCTACCTGCAGGAAAGCTTTCCAGGAGATACCTTGTGAAGTTTAAAAATTATTTGTCTATTGATGCAAAATGGGTAAATGAGGACTATTTTGTTGATTACCCACAGTTGTTGTAGGCATATCTTGAGGCTTTTCAGTTGAGGACAACTCTTTAGAAGCCCGGGGGATGTCACCAATTGGCCATGCCTACGTTGTCTGGAGAGCTGAGACCACTACACCTGGGATTGTCCTGAAGTCCCACTGGTTAACATGGTGGAAGCAGTGGTGCCATCTCCCAAGGCTGACACTCCAATAGTGGCGGCCATCACCCAGTCCTCCCAAGGAGCCCCAAAGACACCAACTCCTCTCCCGGATGATGCACTAATAATAAGGCTTTAAAAAAAAAGCTTCAAAATTATCTCTTCTTCTCTACAAGACCATTTGGTCCATCTCCATTTTTTGTGTCTCGTTCACTTGAGGCCAGGCCGGTGTCTCATGTGAAGAGGCCAGTTTTCTTGCTTGACATGGACGGGAGCCAGACTGGTGCCACCCGTGTATGACCTGGACTGTGTTCGACCCATGGGATTGTCACGCCATGGAAGAGCCAGTATTTGTGCCGTGTCTTACCTATGGGACTGTCACTCCATAGGGAGGCTCGTGCCTGGAACTGTGTCTTACCTATGGGATTGTCACTCCATAGGAAGACCAGGTTTTTATGTTTTACGTCGTGCCATTTTTGTGCCGACAGATATTTTGTACTTGTTCCATGAACGGGAGATATGTCCATGATACTATTTGCACATGCACTCATGTTTTGCATGTTTGAAACTGTTTTCACATGATTTGTATTTTTGTGTTTGCTTGCTTGACGTGTTACTTACTGAGCGGGGACGCCTGCCAGTGAGTCGTGAAGTCTGCTCTGTCTTCTGACGAGTTTTGGTGCATGTGAACAGGTGGTAAGTATATTGCACATGTTAGTTTAATACTTTAATCTCTAACCTTTTGATTTATAAGATTGTATGTTCACATACACTTAAAAGTGGGCACCCACTTAGGGGCCAAGGTGGGGAGCCACACTAAAGTGTGTGTGAGTGGGCATGGTCACCTACCACACCCCTTTGGAACTGGCCACCCACATGCAAGCGTGGGGAGCCAGCCAACACCATAGTTTAAACTCCACTCTAATTTTTATTAAAAGATAAAACTTTGATTTTTTCTCATTGAGATATTACTCATTGCTTTCTAGCAATTTCAACACTTTTTCTACGTACGTATGCCATCCAAGAAGATGAAGACACACTTGCCTATCAAGTCCCTGAATACTCGCATCATTATGTGAAACCGGCCTTCAAAAATATCCAAAGAGCGGTGGAACTGGCTTTCAACCAAAAACAAATCAAACATTTCGAATACTTCAACCATGCAGAAACCAGAGAATGAAGAAAACAAAACAGGGGGAGCTAGAGTACTCTAGCAAATAGAACACCGACATCGGTTGGCCCCAAACCTTGGCGCCCCTTGCGGTATTTCTTCAATTCAATATAAGAGCTTTGAAAAGTACAACACGACGATAGAGCCCCACCGAACTAAGAGAGAAAGAGAGGGAAATAGTCACACTCTCAAGAGCACGATCTCAACTACAACCCTCTTACTCACGCTCCTAGCCATATAGCTCAGCAGTACAAGATCAAGAACTCTACACAAAAAGACTCTCATACATGAGTCCTCATAGACAGAAGCTTTCTCCTCTGACCAGGGCTGCTAAAACCCAGGGTTGTTACGAGGCGCGAACTGATCCAAGCGAGGCGTTCGAGGCGTACGGAAGGCTGATCGAGGTGTACGGATCTCAATCATTTTTTTTTCGCTGACTTTCGGGATTTGCGCTGTTTTCGCCTGTTTCAGAAACTTTGGGATTTTACCCGTTTGGGTTGACTTGGTCTCTAGACGGGGGTGGGGCTATTTCGTACAGCCAAGCAGCACTCTCTCTCTCCCTCTCGAGTCTCTCATACCCACAGCCCCTCTTAAGTTCTAAGCCAACACACTCTCTCTCCCTCAAGGCAGCCCCTCTCTCACACACACACACACACACACACACACACACACAAAAACACACTCTCACCCTCTTACACACTCTCTCTCCCTCTCACACACTCTCTCTCTTCCTCCCTCAAGGCTCTCTCTCTCTCTCTGTCACACACTCTCTCTCTCTCTCTCTCTCTCTCTCTCTCTCTCTCACTCGCACACACACACTCTCTCTCTCTCTCCCCCTCTCACACACACTCTCTCTCTCTCTCTCTCCCTCTCTCTCTCTCCCTCTCTCATACACACATTCTCTCCCTCATAATCCATCATCCCTAAGCCGGCCAATCCCACATGGGATCGTTTCACCATAGTGCTTGGACCCTTCACCGCCGGTTCGGGGGGGAACCGTTGGAAATGCCGGTATTGCGGCTTCGAAGGGAATAGCACCATCACCCGAGTGCTTCGTCACATGGCAAAGTTGGGAGGAGGTGAAATCTCTGGATGTCAATCCATTCCACAAGCCATTGCCGATGAGGTCAATAGGGAGAACTCTCATTTGCAAGCGGATAACACAAGGTCAAGCCCACGTCTTCAACAACAAGAGCTTGAGGAAGAGACATTCATGCCCTCTTCAGCATCGGGAAGCGCGAGTGTCAATATTGGGGAAGGATCAGGGTCAAGCTCCCAATCAAAGCGACCACGACATCCCTCCGATGATGCCGGTGCTAGAGGGCTTGTACAACCCGCTTTACAACCCGCTTTACTATGTCAAAGAGCGGCAACGAGTGGTGGAGATTGAGATTGCACGCACCATCATTGAGTGCAATCTCTCTTTTCATGTTCTTCAAACCCCGCAATGGAAAAGGATGGTCAAGGCCATCGCCGCCGTCGGTCCATGCGATGGATGGACGGGAGTGAGCTACGCTGACATGAGGACGAAGAAGCTCACCGAGGAGGAGAGGATTGGTAGATCACTTGAGCCTATTCGTTTGGGATGGGCCAAGTATGGATGTAGCATCCTCTCCGATGGATGGAGTGATCGGAAGAGGAGAAGCATCATCAACATCCTTGTGTCTTGTCCTCTTGGCACGTGTTTCCTATGGGCGGTGGATGCCGGGAAAGCCGGTAGAAAGACAAGTGGGAGTTTCATGTTCCAACACATCCGCCAAGCAATCATCGAGGTAAATTATTCATTGTACATACTATAAGTCTACATGTTCATGTAACATAGTACATGTCACATAGTACTAATTACATGAGCACTTTGGGTTGTAGGTTGGCCATGCAAATGTGGTGCAAGTCATCACCGACAATGCATCCAATTGTCGTGCAATTGGTCACATGGTGGAGAAGGAGTTCTCGACAATTGTTTGGACTCCATGCGCATCCCATGGCATTTACTTGCTCATGGAAGATATCAACAAGTTGGCTTGGGTCAAGGACATTTTGGCCCAAGCAACCACCATTGTGACCTTCTTCACTAAGAAGGTGAAACCCTTGGCCATCTTGCGTGTTCATTCGCGATTGGAGCTCGTGAAGCCCTCCAAAACAAGGTTTGCCTACATGTGGATTGTTTTGGAGAGACTACATGCCGTTTGTAGCGAGCTTCAACGCACGGTGGTGTCCCAAGAGTGGGAAGAATGGGATGATCATCTAAGCCCCGAGGCTTATGTGGTGCAACGCAAGTGCTTGGATCCTTCCTTTTGGGATGATGCACGGGCCGTCATATTTGCGATGACTCCATTGTACCGAGTACTTCGCATGTCGGACATGGAGGGATCCACTTTGGACCTTCTCACACACTTCATGAGAAATGCAATTGAGGAGCTCCAAGCTTGCACGACACTTGATACAAGAAGGTTAGTAAGTTATTTTAATTCATGTACTCTTGTGTACATAGTACTCGTAACTTGTAAGCTTAATTTTAATTTTTGCTATGTATAATGTGGCATGTGCTTGTATAGGCTTGATGAGATCAAGACCATTGTGGAGAGGAGGTGGCAATGGATGCATAGGCCCATTCATGGTATGGCCGCATTTCTCCATCCTCTCTACAAAACATCGGAACTC